>NC_081342.1:36532488-36612917 GCF_029784015.1 Lycium ferocissimum | reverse complement strand
TATCCACACCGAGACTAACCCCCGTTATAAAATTCCGATTAATAAACCCTCGAACAAATTGAATGAAAATAATTGTGCTAAAATTCTCTAAGAATTTCAGCACAACTTGAAAGAACAAGAAAAACGATTTCTTGGTTCTCTTGGTAATTTTGTGCGGCTGTGTATTATATTTTCTCTATCTCCTGAACGTTGCCAACATCTCGTATTTATATAGAGATTAAGTTAAAGTCCTAACCTAGTAGGACATGTAATTGGTTGCAGTGGAATTCGTTTCCAAGTCCAATTCTAATTTGGATTTGTAGATCCCATTCAAAATGGGATCACGTGATAGAACTTATCCCATAAATTTAATTTTAAATTAGACATCACATCTGAACTCTTAATTAATATATATATATATATATATATATATATATATATATATATATATATCTCTATTTAAACTATTAATAAGTATGAGTCGTCTTGGATGACGAAGGTTAATTTGGTAAATAAGCCAAAAATTAGCTCTTTATTTTATTTTACGTTTCTACCATCTCATAAAGACACGTGTCTATTGCAATATACAATGTAGACACGTATTTTGCCCTTACCTGCCACAAACCCACTTTCCCCTTTGCCCTTTCTTCCACGAGCCCACTTACTCTTACGTTTTTGTTTCTCAATTCGCTGTAATTTTCCTGATTGGTACTCTAAGAACCTTCAGTAAAATCAATATTCCCCCTTTTGTTTGCATGGCTCTCGCAGGCATTGTGGATTAGGTAATTCTTCTCCTTAAACGCTCTTTTTTTTTTTTTTTTTTTTTTTGTAAATAAATGTTAATTTTATAGTACTAATTTTCTTGCATGTTTTGGGTAACAGAGATGTCACGACCCACTTTGCTTAGGCCGTGCGGGCACTTACCTTCCCATCTCGGGAAGCGAACCCTTATCCCAACAATGGACTAATACATAAATTGAAGAAAGTTAAGTAGCGGAAATCAATAAATATGTAAGTCTCACGATATATATATAGATAGTAGTAAAAAGTGCGGAAGACAGTAAATACCCCTAGGGTCTATTCTGGATAATACAAGAGCATCTAGGGAGAGTAATACAATCTAGAAGTATTAATACAAAATATCTATGTCTCTGTAATAAAAGTAAGACATATAATGAGAAAGTCTTCAAGGTCAGAGAACGTCATGCTCACCTCTGCAACTCGGGTAACCGAAAAGTCCCGGCAGACCACGGGTCGAGAGAAGTAGATCCGATTTGGTACTCAGCATTCATAAAGAATGCAACAAGTGCAGATAAAGACAAACAATAATCGGTAGGCATCATCGGCCGACTAAGTATAGTTAACACAATTCAGAAGATAAAGCAGATAAACAAGGAATCTAGAAAGTATAAGACAATATAATCACAACCAGATATCCGTCATCCCCTACGTAAAGCATCTAAACCCAAATCTGTCAAGTCCGAATGCATCCGATCCAATCCAATCACCACAATAGAATCATCAAGATCCATCATCATAACAGAGTCGTCACAATCCAATCATCACAACATCTCGATCAAGTCATAATGCAATGATGTGCAATAATGGCATGAATGCAATGTCATGCCATGCAAATGAGATGTACACATGTACTCCGGATGGAAATATCGACGTCTCGGTAGCACAACCCAGCGTGACTCGCGAAGTCTAAGTGTCACCCGTCCCAGATCTTTGTCCAACAGACAGACGGGACCCTGGCTAATTGCTCACAGGAGGAGTCTCACCGGCACCACCCTGGGAGACCCGCGGAGTCCATGCACTAACAACGATTCTGGAATAACATCGGAATCGGCCATGCAACAACGATGCCGGAATGTCTCATCGGACATCGGCCATCTCACATTCACTCAAGTAAAAAAGTCTGTCAAATATCAGTTTTACACAATCAATGATTCCGGAATTGAACCTCGGACATCAGCCTTCTCACAATCACTCAAGTAAAAATAGTTCATCAAAATATCAGTTTCATATAATCAACGATTCCAGAATGGATCTTCAGACATCAGCCTTTTTGCAATCACTCAAGTAAAAGAGTTTATCAATTATCAGTTTCGCTCAATCAACGATACCGGATCATCACCGGGTATCGGTCATGCATGAATATGAGAGAATGCGTGCAATGCATATATAAATCAATCAAGTTCAATATCACAAGTACCACAATGGGGTACGCCAACAAATATCACATCACAATACCAACAGTAGGTATGCCAACATATATCAATAAGTCAAGTACCAACAGTGGGTATGCCAACAATATATTCAAGTACAAATACCAACCACAGGTATCTCAATTCTATCCAAATCAAGATGACAAGACAGAAGTCGATAATTACTAACTACACATGGCATCAAGCCAACATAATTGAACAATCAAGCACGCATAACGGGGTGGCTAGTCCCAACACGCATCAAGGCCCAACCTAAGGCAATATTCATCCCAACTTCATACCTGAAAGTTCACATGTTGTCTCCGACCTTATAATCTAAATATGTGATTCACTATACGAAGTCTCATTATAGGTAAACAATAACCTACCTAGACTGCCGAACCGCAACACCAACAAGTCACTCTTTTACCTTGCCTTCCTGCGTTTCTCGTAACCAAAGTAGTCTAAGCATAATCGAATTCTATATTAGAAATCATGAAGAATGATACTAATATTGCTATGATATCAACTAGGTCCATTTAACCCTAGAAATTGGGGAAACGGGCCCATAAGGGCAAAACGGGAAATTCACGGGCAAAATACCAAATTAAGTACTAGGCAATCATAATCCCACCCTTAGTTGTTGATTTAGCTTAATAATTAGCCTAGATTCTGATTTCATGCAAAACCCCCAAATTGGATATAAACTCTAAATCTCCAAATCCGAAATTCAACGTTAAAAGTGGAAGATCTATGATTAATGAGCCTAGATTAGTCAATATCTAACAAAACATCACCAATTTATTCATTAATAATCCTAGGAACAATGTTCTTCTAAACCCTCTTTCATCTCTTACCACCTTGGGTTCATTAAGGGAAAAGGATGAATCTTACCATGATTATGGTTTAAAGGAAGAATGAAGAAGTGAGTAGGAATTACCTCCAAGATTTTCCTCCAAATATCCTTAAGAGTAGTTTCTTCAAGCTCAAATATCGAAATGGGTAAAATGAGGGTCTAGGACTGTTTAACACTTCATTAATGTCATTAACTGCCTGTCACCCGCTGAAGCGGTACCTAGACCGCCCCAGCGACCACCTGGCCGCTTCAGCGGTAATGACTAAAAGTCATGTAATCGCTCCGGCGCGGGGCTCTGCTCTAAAGAAAGGCCGCGCGCGCCCGCGTGCCGCCGCTAAAGCGGGCACCAGACACCAGAAACTTAATCCAAGATTTCCTTTCGATCCGATTTTCTGACTAATTCTCCAGGCCATCTGCTCGCATACCAAATACATAGTCCCACATAAAAATGTGCTACGAACGCGCCTGTGGCCTCGAAATTTCCAACGGAGGTCTCGTTAACCAAGTCAACCTCCGGTGCCTTAATTCCAAATTTCCAACCCAAGTCCCGAAATGGACCCAAGTAAATTAAGAACCGAACCAAACATACACACAAGTTCTAAACAACCATACGAACCTCTCGGAATCGACGAAATTCCGAAAAAGGGTCGTCTGCCCAAAAGTCTACTTTGGGTCAACCATTTTTCACTTTAAGCCTATATTTTCACCAAAGTTGCCGGAATTCGGTCTAAGCACCCCGGGAAGCATATCAGTGGTCCCCTCAGGTCAAAAGCGAGCTAACCAATGCTCAGGAACGGGCAAAAACGCCGAAAGAACTATAACGACCAAACGGGTTGTTACAAGTAGATACCTCTCAGTTTCTTCTTGTGTTTTTTTTTTCCTTTTTTAGCTTCTGTAATTTTTTTGGGGGGTTTTGGTTTTGATTTTTCTAGTTATGGTACGCTAATTGTCTTTAAATGTTTTTTTCTTCGTGTTTCGTGGTGTAGTGGATTAGCAGTCCATTGAGATTGTTGTAAAGAAAATAAATCCAACTACGTTACTTTTTGTTTATACTTTTCTTTGTTTGGATAAATACACTAGAATTTATATGCTACTTTTGACATTGCTATTAGTTTTTTTTCTTTCTGTTTGGATGTTTTGGGTTAGCATACATTAGTTGAGCTCATTTGTACATGCATGTACTGTCAATTTCGTTTTAGAAATCCTGTAAGCATTTATAATCTACACTCTTTCAAATTTCTATTTCAATGTCTTTTTTACACGTGGTTTTGTTTCTCAATTGGAAAATTGATTTTCCATTGGCATAACATTTGACAATCAAATGAAGGAAATAAATAACCTTTCTTTTACCTTTTTGAATAAAAAATAATCTATAATTATATACTGATTCACCCCTGCTCCTTATGATGTTTGTGTAACATCGTGTTTCTAATTTTTCTAATTGCAGAATAAGCTTGATCCTAAGGTTAAGAAGGGAAGAAGCATCTTTAAGAAAGGAGGCAATTGTTAAGTAGGTTTTGCAGTTAAATATATTTTATTTGTTGATAAATCAGGAAAGAGATTATTGAAAATGAACAAAAAGACTCACGAAACAATTCAACTAATAACATATTGGGGGGTTCAAATATAATGGTAAGCTAAATTAAGCTACACTCTGTCTTATACAAAATAGAAATGTTATTTTGTAATCTCTTATATATAATTAATGTAGGTACATCATTAACAACAAGGTTCAAATGACAATACAAATTGACCTACCTTATCCACATCCCCAATTATATACAAGGTATTACACTACCCCTATGTATAGTGTGTTTGTTTCTTTATTAGTATTAATCTAACAAATAGTTTTTTATTTTGTAGCTTGATGGAATACGAAAATGATCATGACAGAATATAGATAATATAAGGTGGGTAAGGTAGATCATAAATTTTATTTATGTTTTTTCTTTTCGCGGTGGTATTACAGTCACAATCTTGGTAAGGTACTAACTTTTTTTATTTCTATTCTAGAGTTATCTATACCTTTTGCTCTTTTCTTAATTGATTCTGCAATGCAAGTTTTCTTTTTAATAATTGGTTGTTAAATTTCTTGGTTCCGTCCAAATTGCCTCTCGAAGAACATTCTCTGAGGTTGCCGCATTTGGGAGAGTTGAGACAGCTGCACTAGGGATATTGTTCTGGGGATTTTTCCCTCTTCTCCTTCGCTGTCTTGAGCTTTTGGCTCTTTTGTTAACTAATTTTGCAGATGCATATATTTATTCACTGTTCTGTGTCAATTTCATAGCAGTCAAATTTTATTAAGAGGAATGCAATGAGAATAGAGGAAGGCTATGTGAACAAAATTTCCAAAGGTTAGTAATGCACTTAAGTTCTGTCTACTATTTTGGTTATTTTCAGCATTGTAGATGACAAAAAAAGAGTAACCTTGGTTTTTTTTTTTTTTTTTTTTTCAAAAATCCAACAACAAGGCAGTTTGTTCTAATTTTGGCCGGAGCATGTCTCTAATAAAAGAAAGACTTACTTCTTGAAAGTGAAGCCTTAAGTTTGAATTTGTTGCCTTCTGCATCGTGTAGACTTGTGAAGTTTAGATTATTTGTGTGACAATAAAGTTATTACTATCAACATCAGCCGATAATACCCAGGTCATTTGATATTTTGACTTAAAAATTACTACTGTGAATAAAGTTCTCAGGATGGAGCCAGCAAAATAAAAGAATAATAGTATCTGAGTTGATTCATATTGAGTAGAAATTGATTTTCACATGTCATGTGAATATGAATAAAAAATTGTCTTCAAATTGTAAATGGTGGGACTATCTGGTAATTTTATTATATTTTGAATACCATTAACTTAATAGAAAGGGGTTATATTTTAATAAACTAACATATTTGTCATTAATGCTCTATATTATGGTTTTCTTTGTATGCTCGTGGTTCACAAATAGTTATAAAAAAAAAATGGTTGAAGTGAGGGTGTTACAGGAGTCAACTGAAAATTTGGTTTTCCTTGTGTAGGGAATGTGTTTCTAATGCATTGTGAGTGTGGTGGATGGATTTTGCATTCGTGCTAGCTTCCACTGGGTTTACATGAAGCTATATACAATGGAGAATACAAGAAGTTATAGTTTATCTACAAGCAAGCATCTCCATGGCTTTTGCAACTGTTGTCACTCTTAATCCATTATCTTTTAATGAGGTATCTACTATATGCCAGTAAGAAATATAGAATGGTTCGGGTACTTGCATTCGATTGTATTATGCTTAAAAGTCCTTATTAGGATAGTAATGGGGAGGGAGGATGTATGCCTATATCCTTTTATGCCAACTGATCTAACTCCTAAACCGATTTTCTCTATTTTTTAAAAGGGAGTAAGGTTATCATCTAATTATCTTCCCCTTTGTTATATCAATTCTCATGAAATTTTAAATACCTTTATAGGGTGTGCGAGGCATTTTTCTAGAAAACTTATTTGAATTTGATTCTTGTGGCAAGAAAGCTAATGTTCAATGCTGATAGAGCACTCTTGGTGGCTTAGCTGCATTTCAAGGAAAAAACTTGTCTTGCTTGTGAGAGATAGAACTAAAGGAAAAAAGAAGTAACAACTCATAATCTCTTGTGTATATTTTGTAACATTGTAATTCTTCTGGTGGGCTGCAAAATTTTGTTTGTAAGAACGAAATCATTCATTTGACGAAAAGTGATTGCTCAGATTCAACAGGAAGATGTATAGTTCATTTAAAAATGCTTACAATTGAAGCATGATAGTGATACTGGAATCTATGATAGTGAAGGAAGGTGCATGTTTACTTCTTTCCTCTTCCTTCCTAGATTTCTCTACCGATCGACTTATATTGGTTAATGATGTTGTCAGACTTTGATTACAAGTCTGGCTAAACTTAGAAACTTACAAAACCATCTTACCTTTGTGAAGGTTTGGTCATGAAATTTTTGAGTTGATATTTTAGGAACAAGCACTACCAAATTGAAGCCCCTTCACGACCCAAGAATTGGATGAACATTAACTCAAGGCAGAGAAGGAGCCTATAAACCCTTCGATATAGTAATATTTTGTTCTCCATCTCAAAATTGAAGTTTGTATTACGTCGGCTCAATTATTAATATATTTTCCCTCTTTGAGAAATAGTTAAAATAATAAACTTGATCTGCAGGACTGCTGGTTTATCAGAGTGGAGTGTACTATGGAGTCATATATCTTTGGTTCTGTGTCACCTTCTTTTGGTAGACATTATTGTGAGTTTCATTTTCTTTTGTATTTCAAAAGACGTAGACTCATTCACTTCTTTGTGGTTGTATATATTTTGCCTTCACAATGTTGAATACGTTGTAATTGCAAAGTTTCATGAAATGGACTTTGCCACCTCCCTTTTGTTGCCATTTACCAATGAACTTTCGTTCAAGTACTTTTTTGATAATCTTGATTTGCAATGTTCAGTATTTTGAAAGATCCTATATATATATATATATATATATATATATATATATATATATATATATATATACACGGGGGCGGATCCACCCTATAGGTTGGGGGTGGCATGGCCACCCCCTTGATAAATAATTTTTTTATATACTTATGTTGTAATTTGCTTAAATTAGGTTAAATATTTGATCCCGCCACCCCCAGTAATAAATTAGACAAAGGTGTCACGGCTGGTAGGCAAGTTTTAATCTATCTTGAATATTTTTTCGACTCCCGTTTTTCTTTACGCTTTTTACTTCCTTTGTACCAGTAATTTCCTTTTCGGCTCTCCCAATTTTCTATATTTTCTTTTTATTATTTATATTGCCTTTCCTCTTTTCTATTATTTTATATGTGATCTCTAGCGAGAACACACGAATAGAAACTTCAAAATCCCTTAAATTAAGTATTTCTCTTAATCTCAAATCTGTGAATATTTAAATCGAAAAACTTGGGTCTGAGATCAATGGGAATTTTGGATTGAGATCAAAATTCCTCTTTTTTTTTAATAATTTCTTTTGTTTATTACTCCCTTCCTCCATGTTTTCTAGTCTATATTTGACTTGGGACACTCTTAATAAACAATAAATAAAATGAGAAATGAATTGGAGTACTTAATAATAAGGGTAAAATAGGTATAAAATGGTAAATTATGTCTTGGTTTTTCAAACTATATAACTTACAAGTAAAAGTGGACATATATTTTTAGTATAATGGACAAATAAAAATGGACGGAGGGAGTGTACTATAAAAATTTATGCTATTCTGTAATTATTAAATTCAATTTAAATCACTTTACTACTTAAATTGTGATGGAAATTTCGTAAGTACTGCTTAGAAAAAAACATGAAATTTATGATTTATTTTTGAGAACTTGTAGTTTATCTAATTCTACATTTATTTATGGGGAGTATTTACCTATTGAAGAGTTTTTCTATTATTTTTCTTATTTTGATTGGCGTAATTCCCTTATTGAAGATGTTGTTTTACTTGTGCAAATTCATTTTTTAATATACATAAGAGATGCAAGTCCCTTGGTGAAAATGTTGATTTTACTTCTGTTGTTAATGGGTGTTAATGAGTGTGATTCCTTGTTTAAGATGCTAATTATGTTCGTTTTTTGATTTTTGAGGTGTAATTTTCATATTTGTAAATAAATAAAAAAAGCCTATTAAGTTGAACCGAATAAACTAAAAAGAGATGGACTCGACCTAAATACACGTTCCTAACAAGATGTACATTGAAGAAAATTGTGGCACCCGCCACCTTCAAATCCTAGATCCGCCTCTGTATATATATATATTCACTGTGAATGCATAGATATATTCTGAAGTAAGGATGTCTCATTATTGAGTGTAGGCATAGTGGAGATTTTGGTGTAACTTTTTATCCAAACTATGACAACCTCACCGATCGAAATAAGTAGAACTCTTGGAAATTTGCACATCAATTTTTCTTTGTTTCCACTTTCATTTCCCCTATCAGGTCCTTGAAAAAATGGGATAAAGAACATCGTATCAGCAGATTACATAAATTGTCCTAGAATGTTTTTAAGGAATATTTCTTGGATAGAGCAAACTTTAGGACTCGATGCTTAATGTTTTTAATTTCACGTGTTATTCCTGCATGTTTTTATTGAGCCTGTCGATGGAGTCTTATCCAGAGTGAAACATTAATTGATCTGCTAAGACAATTTTGAAGCATAAACGCCCTATTGCCATTGGTCAATCCACATATTCAAGGCAAACCTTGTTAATAGTTTACCTGAGTTGTTTGATCTTGTGAAATGGCTACTCCCTTATTGGGGAAATATATCATTTATTCACGTTTTATAAATAGTAACAAGCAAGTTTGTATTGGAGTAACCTTCCTATGAGTGCTATGTTTTTTAATTTGTTTTGCTCTAAAACAAGCTTCAGCGTATTTCGCTCTACTAAATAGAACCTTTGAGATATTCTAATGATGTCTGATAACATCGGGTATACACCCGTGCCTTGCACGGGTACGACCCATCTAGTATACTAATAAATATTAGTTATAAGTATCAAATATATATCACATATATATTGATAATTATTTCAACCAAGAGATATAATTTTATTTACTATTCCAAATAGCAAGATTCAATTTGTTCACAATATTGATTATATTCCATGTGCTAGCAATGAATATAATAATATTCTATTCGGACTAAAGTAGTATTTATTTGACTAACTAAATTCTACTTTAATTATCAAACAAAAATAATTAATCCTTTAGCAAAGATTAGAACACTCGTTAGTGGGTGACCCCATAGGTTCAATACTAAACCAGTAGTAAATCGATCCGATCAATACACTAATCAAGGGTGGCGTCTAGCAACACTCCTTAACAACCAGATAGAATGAATTATACAAATTACTCTCAAGAACCCGTAGAAGAATAGCATATTATTTCCTTCTGTCTTTATAGCTCCGAATCACCCTAGGATATGGTTCAACTGTCAAATCCTAATAGGTGATCAACTATGCTTGCATGTCAAATATAATCAACTATTGAATGATCTAAGAAACTGTTTTCTTCTTTCATTCGAATGCCCTGGCCAAGGTCCTAAATTAGTCATTTATAATTTATGACAACATAGAGCTGTAACTCTTTACCAAGAGTTGACAGATTCCATCTCGATCAATCACTAATTCTACAAGTGTTTGATCATACCCAATATCCTTTCGACTATCGCCCTAGGGCCATAGGTGTAGGGTATCAAAGTACAATAAACAACATGTCAATTACTATGATGATCTCAGGTCAAAGGAAAAACTTGTACATTACATTCTTCTAGAAAATATCCTATTGATAGTTTATGGTAATTCTAACCATTAGGAATTATTCAATGAGTCGGTTCAATGATCATATCTCTATGTGCATCATCTGTGTATGCAATTTAGTTAATAAGATCAACTAATCTTTATCTAATAAAGAACACCACATACATATTGATCTAACCGGGTTTCTAATATCCAAATTAGTAATCCTACGATCAAGAACATTTTTAGATAAGTTATAAGAGACATGACTCTCTCATTATCATAATCTCTATCATGATGTCAAGTCTCAAAACTTTAATCAAGGATCATATCATATCTAATCAAAGAATTGATAATAAGTATGTACGATAAAAGAATATCAGATGTCATATATTTTTATTAAATAACGTTCACAAAAATATTTTCAAATCATCATATGTGAGATTGGGTCCAGGGCATATCAACTATATTCCTAACAGTTATGTCTCGAGCCTTTAAAGAACTTATGCTTTGATCACTAAGGGAAAAACTTAAAGACCGGCCCATTTGAAGGGAAAACCGTACAATTTCTTCAAGCGTGAGCACTTTAAAGCCCTGCGCTTCTCGCCTTTTTCTTGCTTGACGAAACCCGCTTCCTCTGTCCAAAATGCTACATTCAGTACAGTATCTCCAAATTCAAACTTATAAAAGTAAAACTCGAATGTACAAGTGAATTTCATGACACGGTTCCGAAGTTCGAGAAGGAAACAGTTCAAACTCCAACACACTGTGTTGAGTTCCACATACAGGAAATTTTTCAAACTCCAGCACATACTGCTAAAAGTTTTCCGTGTGCTAATTAGTGGTATTCTTGTCCAAATTATATTTTCGTATTAAAAAGCGGTTAAAATTTAATTTTTTTTAAAATGTTGGTTGAGTTAATTAGCCATTTAAAAAGTAGCTATGTGACAATTTCTCCCATAAAGGGGCATGTGTGGCGGGAAACTATGGTGTGGCGGGATTATGGAACTTTAGGACCAAGTGCAGATTGAAGATGAAATTGATGCCGTGAAATATCAAAGTCAAGAAACAAAATTGAATAACATGACAATTTTAGTAAAAACTATATATTATACAAGTTGTCGCAGGCCCGTGCCCAAACTCAAAATTTAAAATAATGCATAAGTTTAATCAAATAAGTTAATTTGTCTCACTTTTTTAAATACATAATTAATTTAATGTAATTGCAGGTTAATCATATTTTGAAAGTTTGTTTGTCAAATAATCGGATAGCTTTTTTTTTATATAAAAAAATATATTTATGAGGAAATATGTTTGGTAGGAAAATTAGAAAATACCATAAGGGCACGTGATTTCTATAAACTAATATGATAAAGCATGATATCAAATTACAACTCGGCGAAGATCATAAATTGAAAAATACTTTTGTAATTTATGAATTTGTGAGCATGCGATTTTTATTATAGATAGAAATAGATTTCTTTTGATATTTATTAATTTTCACTCATTATTTTATGTGTTGGCATTATGCTAGTCAAATGTGTTTTTTAACCTTAGTTTTAGACGAAATTCATAAAATGAACCTCAAGAATCAATTTAGTTTTTCATATGTGCTTTATGCTTAAAAAGATTGTTTTTTCGTTAATAAAACAGGATATTTTAAATATTATCTAATCTTGACTGATAACGCTACCTTCATTTTAACGTTAAACAATGTCATTTAATATTTTTTACTTTATGTATTTGTAAGCACATATGATATTACTAAAGAAGTAAAATGTTGGATGTTTAATAGAGAAAAACATATGGAGAGGAACATATGACGTAGGGCATGTTCAAATGTAAAGTAAGACTTACTAAATGCTTCAGTTGAAAAAAAAAATTGGTTCTAACCGATAACTCATACCTAGAACTTAAGAAGTCTTTTCACTAAATCATCCTTAATAAAATATTATCAATTTTATATGGCTTCATGATAGTATATAAAAACTAACTCATCTAAATATGAGGATAAGTTCAACCATATACAAGGAGTATATAAATAAGAAAATGACAATTCTAAATTTTTATTTTCCTTCGTTTAAAACAGCTATACCTTTACATGAAACTTGCACTTTAGTAACTTTTCAAACCCAAGTAGAGCCAAATTAATTAATTTATACTCTTTAACTTGGATTAAGAAAGTTGTATAAAATGATACCTTAGAAAATACTGATAAAAAACATGATAACTTCATCAAATTATTAACATTTAAAAAAATTGATTAGACCAAAATTGAGCAAAAATATGACATGTTTATTGAATAATAAATAGTAGCCTATTTTGAGTTATTTTTTAAAATAGTTTAGGTCATATAGATAAATTTGGTCTTTAACTGTGGGTGCAAATATATAGAAATATATCAGTACATATATACAACAAATATGTAATCTTATATATATAATACTAGTAAAATTTACTTGGCATAGCTTACATTATTACCTATTTATGGAACATAACTATACTTTACAATAATTATATTTAGTAGCTAAAATATAACATATTTACTTCTTATAGCTACTACTTTTTTACCACTCATCTGATAACTTTCCACACCCCTAAATTTAAGCCAAAAAAAACGTCCCTCTCTCCTATCCCCCTAAATACACGCCATTATGCCCAATATCCCTTAATTTCCTCCAATTTCAAATCAGTTTTACAATAGTTCAATTTCCTTGTTTATCTCTAATTAACTACTCATTAATTTCACCCATAATTCAAATCTCATTCCCCAAAAAGGTAAGATTTTATACTGATTTTTACGATTCACCGTGTATTTAACTTATATTTTCGTTTTTTTTTTTTTCGTTTGAATCAAAGAATGCAACTCTAACTAATTAATTATCACTGTTTGTTCTTGGTTGTTTTTTGTTAGATTCAAGTGAAATGGCTAAGAAATCTTCTACTCCGATGAGGACTAGAGGTATGGAACCCAAATTTTCAATTCCTAATGTTTTGGATTGATATTTTAATAGTTGTTTTTCATATATATTTTGGCTATATTTTTAATTGTATTTTGATTATTATGTTCAATATTACTTATTCTGGTTTCTGTTGACTATATTTCAGATATATTTTTCATATATTTAGACTATATTTAGAAAAAATTCAGGAAAAAAAAAAGTTGCAGTCAAAACGTTGTTACCTCAATTATGAACTCAATTATGACTATATTTTAATTGTATTTTTGATTATTATGTTCAATATTACTTATTCTGGTTTCTGTTGACTATATTTCGTATATATTTTTCATATATTTTGACTATATTTTTCAAAATTTCGAAAAATAAAAAAAATAAAAAAGTTGCAGTGAAAACATTGTTACCTCAATTATGAACTCAACTTGAATTCGATATTTCAACAGATGAATTCAAATATATATTCGTCGTTTAAAACGAGCTCTGTTCACTTGTTTGATATTGTTATTTTTCAAAGTTTTTTGATGAACTAGTTTTGAACCTTTTTTTTTTTTTTTTTTTTTTTTGGTTAAAAATATGAATGTACTTTTTGAATTCAATTTTTTTTTTAATTTGTTAGCTGTTTGAATGAGATATGAGATCAGATATGGAATGGGAGGATATTTGCGTGAATCAGGGAACATTAAAAATTGATTTTAATTTAAATTGGAATAGATTTTGTTTCCATAAATATAAGCACTTTCAGTTTTCTCAGCGTGTGTATTTCCGTTATATTTATCCTATATTTAAGTCGACGCATCTACTAGCTAAATATAGGTTCTCTAGCTACGAATTGTAAATGTAGAACATGTAGTTATAGGTTGTTAGAATGAGCTAAAAGGTAGCTGTTTGTGAAAATTTTACATAATATTATATCTTGCTCTATTTCCAATTTGGCAAGTATACAATGAAAAGGCCCGAATCCTTCTTTAGAGCATTGCTGCAACTTTTAAAAATAAAATTAAAAAAAATAGTCTTTGTGGGAATGTAGATTTTATGTAGATCAGACAAAAAGAGAAATTGCCTTTTGGCCGAGTTTCTAAAATCATCTTGTTTTAAAAAATGCTTTTCAAAAAAGTAATTTTGGCGAAAAGCAGTTTGTGTTTGGCCAATTAATTTAAAAGGCAATTTTGAGCAGCAATTAGTGTTGGCCAAGCTTTTAAAAAGTGTTTCTAAGTGTATTTTTCTCAATAGTGCTTTTCAAAAATGTGCTTTGGGCAAAAACTATTTTTTTTAAGCTTCTGAGAAACTGTTTCTGCTACTCACCAGAAGCACTTATTTTTTCCCAAAAGCTTAGCTAAACACCTCACTTTTTAAAAATAAGTACTTTTGGAGAAAAATAAGCTTGGCCAAACAGGCTAAAAATATGTGCTCTAGAGTAGAGTAGTATGTGGGACCCTTAACTTTTGGAAAAAATTCTTGATAGTTGCCAAGTGTTGCTCCACCTTTGTTGCTTTATGTGGTATAATTGTCATAAAACTTTCCAAAATTTACCAATATACATAGAGATAACTATATAAATAAAGGTCAAAACAGGGGCAAAAATAAAAAAATTTGAGATTGTGAGAACTACAAAACTCATGGATTCTCTCTTATATATAGTTATAAAATGTATGCTTGCGTTTCGTTTGTAATCTAACTAAATCTCGTAGTCGTGTTGCCCCTTGACCTTAATCTCACGTTATGTCCAGGGGTTGTAAGTAACAATTAAGTAGCTTCCCATAAGAGGAGTATTATCAAAACAACATTACATAATTAATTTTATTTCATATTGCTGATACAATAGCCTAAACGACCAAAAAGATTTGACCAATGTCTCAGTGTTACACTTCATGTAGAACAACAATAGACGGTGAGATTTGGCAAGCAGCGTTTTCCAAGTATAACTAAAGCATATATGGCTTGATAATTTGAGAACATTCAACACCAGCTCCCCACGAGAAACTAGACAGGACCCATGTAGCATGCAGGAACGGAGCTAGGTGGTAGCAAGGGGGTTCATCCGAGCCTCCTTCGGCGAAAAATTGCACTGTATATACAAGATTAAAATTATTTTTCATATATATATATATATATATATATATATATATATATATATATATATATATATATATATAATCCTCGGCTTCTTCATGTGCTTCCTTCTTCATATTTTGAACCCCCTTAATGAAAATTTTGGCGTCACCACTAATAGCATGTACACCTTCCTCAGCCCACTCTAACGCTTTCCACTTCTAATGATAAACGTACATAGGGATGCAGCTCCATGGACTACTCATCTACCTACAATGTCATGATCACATTGGCTTACCTTAATTTCTCTGGTTGTTTAACTTCCAGGCTTAATCCACCAACCTGTAGTAAAGTTTCAAAGGCGTCACATCGTAGTAAAATGAATTGGTCAGCAAGTCAAGGGAAGTTCAAAGGCCTTTCAGTTTGCTCAAAGGTACTAAAGACAAGCCATTACCCACTGTTTGATGTGCCCTCATAGCTACAACCACCACATCTTTCAATATCACAGGCTCTGCTATTTAACGCAGAAATTCAGAACAAGCTCTCAAAAAGTAATATTAATCCAGAGTGCTATATCGGGGAAACAGTTCAACAATTCCATCGCATTAACCTGTACTCTTTGCTCATCAGAACAAAATAAAATACCAGATAATCAGATCATACTAATGTACTAGCTGAGGATCTTAACCCAAATGAAACCAAAAGAAATGAAAATAAGGAAGAAAACAGCATTTTTCAATCGAAGAGTTGTACGAAAAAGGAACTAAACATGCCAACTGTTACAAGGAACTTGATTTTATCACTCCTGATATAAAGCTACATCTGTAAACTAACAAGAAACAGAAAACACTTTTAAGAAAAGGAAAAAAAGGAGACAAGAGTATATGTAAGACACAGTAAGGGGCTGCAGAGTATATGTAAGACACAGTAAGGGGCTGCAGAATGGGAGTTGTGCAGGTCAGGGGGGTCATCTGCAGATTACGCACCCTTTAGTTTATGCTAACATGACTCAACACTTCCTAGATATGTTTTGCCCTTTTATTGCTGCAAGAGGGACATCTGTATTCCTTGATACTTTGAGCCTTTGCAGGTGTTATTTTCACGCACTTGCCATGATACCACCTTTCACATATATCACAGCCAATCCAGAACTCGTCTTCGTTGCCATTTGTTCCACAACTTCCACATAGAGTTTCTTCGTGCTCTTCTTCCTTCCCTTCATCCTCATCATCACTCTCCTCATGTAGCCTTTGATTTGCTTTAGTTTGTTTTTCTCTCTGCAAGTAAGCACGTAACCAAAGTTATATACGAATAGGATGACCCACAAAGATAAATGATTTAATAGAATACCTTTGCGTTGTTCTTTGTTTTCTTTCCACTATCAACACTAGGCTTGTCCTTCAAAGGCTTCCTCCCTGTCACGACTTCAAAGACAGTGGGCAGATCATTTATCAGGGTAAACATACGACTCCTGTTTAGCAAAAGAACACCAGCAAAAGAAATGATAGAAGATATAGTTAGGCACAATCAGTTAAATTCATGAAAACAAAAGTAGATGGTTTGCACAGTAAATCTTGAAGACTGCTGAGAATGCAAACTACTATAGCCAGAAAAATGAAACATCACATTATATTGATCTAGTACAACCATCAAACATGGGCTATTACAGTAAATTTCTGATTGCGTATCTTTATTAATAGAGGACGAGCTTACTTAGGCTAATGCATTTCCAAAATTCTTAATCATCATTAATGATGTATTGGAATAGAGGTCCATATAGACCAAATGAAAAGGTTCAGTGGAGGTTCTAGAACCATTTCAGATTAATTGGGGTGAGCAGCTTCTGCAGATTTCTCAGTTCTCTTTTTCCCGGTTGTGTAAACCAACTCGTGCCACCTCGACCAATCCACTAGACAGCACGTCCAGCCCACAAGCTATGTTGCTCAGACTTTTCAAAAATGCCGATGAGTGCATGTTGGATCCTTCAAAAGCAGTGCATCTTGAAAGATTCGGCACGGGTGTGGCAGCATTTTTGGAGAGTCAAAGTAACATAGCCCAAAAGTGAACGATCGGTTACGGTGAGAAGGTTGGTAAATGATGCACATAACATGACTAGCACTTGAGAAATGTGTAGATACTCAGATGCGATGAGACATGAAGTCTGAGGAAATCATTTTCCAATTCAAGTAACGGTGATCGAGAGGATAATATAAAAGTATTGACAAATCGAGAAGTTCACCTATAAAGTTATGAATTTTTAGAGTCTATTTCGACCCTACGAAAAATATAGGAATACTTGACAATTTACTTGCTCTTTTAATTTAAGGAAAGGTCTCAAGGCTGGTTCAAGAAACTAGACAGAGGATCATGTCAACTAGAAAAAGAGAACGGAAGAGGTTTTTAGTGGCCCTTGTGTAAGAATGGATACAGATATTTTAGAATCCTGCGATGTACTCACAAGTTCATCTGTGTAAGGGGGTGACAACGTCATTATCGCGAGCGTTACAGATGTATCGATTTGTTGTCATGTAAACTAGCACTAACTTAGTCAAGATGGACAACTCATATGCATCCCTAAAGCATGTTTCATATGTGAATCTGAACACATGCACGAATTTCAATAGTTTAAACGAAGGTACCTAGATAAGTTATTTTTGGAGGATGACAACTTTAAATTTAACGATCTTCATATAGCCTACAATTTTATAAATGTTGGAAAAGAACTGTTTGGGAATTTTGATTCATTTAATACAAATTACCAAGAAAGAATGTGTCTCCGTCAATGTCGAGGTCTTAAAATCAATAAAGAACAAGTTGTTAGAGAACTATCCACTAGAAAGTGCAGGGACAACCTGTAAATTCTAGCTTCGCTCGAGTATTTCTGGCCATGAAGCATTGTATCAGAATTTGAAGATATCGCGATCCTTTCCTGAGTTTTGGCCACAAAGTACTTCTATGCCATTGGATAAATAAATTGCTAGTCCTTACCACTTATCACGAGGTGGGAGACCAAAAGCGACACTAGATGTGAACGGTAAATTTGTACCGAAATGAGCAGTGAAAGTACTATAGTAAATTAGTTTCAGCTTGTCTGTGAAGTCTATTGGATGAAACATAAGAATGAAGATAAGAGGTCAAGTATAAAACGGAATAAAATGGAAAACAAATTAAGAGATCGAGACTTTTAAGTTATCTTAATCTACTCATCCTCGATGGACGCATGTTCGAGAATAAGCTACTTGAATTGTTTACATGTGAAACAACACAGTTAAGACAATGAAAGCTACATCCACTCTCGTGGGTGTATGAAATTGAGATGGTATATTATGACAAGTTACCACGTGCGCGCATTAAGTGCAAAGAGAAATAAAGGAACAAACGGTGAACCATCATAAGCTTCCCTCAACAGTGGTTTTCTCGGTTAAATAACAGTTATTACAAACCATAATATATTTCTCTACTTTCTCAAAATGGTAATCAAAGACAGCTATTAGACTCGATATGAGAATGTTGAAGCGTTCGAGCTATGTTGGTGTATATGCTCTTTATTTGTAACTACTGCACGATGGTAAGGGGCCGCCTGGTGCCCCGTTTGGATGTGATTGATGATATGGAGTTGCCTTGTTGTATAGTATATGCTGGACTATATTATTTTGTTGGACGTTGTTGATTTGAGATACGTATTAAAATGGCATGAGTCCAGTTATAGGGGAGACTGCAGAAATTCGATACTCGTCCAGGGAAGGTGGAACAAGTGAAGTCTCTCTTTGTTTCGGGGAGGCTCGAGGGACTTGCTATGGGTAAGGTTCTCCCTATGTGATACACACAACCGTCAGCTGAAAAAGGTTCACATGTCTAATGTTTAGCTACCATTAAAGAAGATTTATGAGATGCTTCAAACATCCGTCACATCAAGGCGGCCCTATTCAAAAGAGTTGTTCAAATCGACAATGTTGCTCGAACTCGGGTGTGGGTGCCCGATACAGATGCGGATCTAGTGGTCGGACTCTTCATCACATAACTTTCAGGATATAGGGGAACGGATCCAAGTGTGGACACAGGTGCTAAGATACGACCAATAAATGATTATGATATATAAAGTATACAACAACAACAACAACAACATACCTGGAAAAACCATCAAAAATCTGGAGAATGATCCCCACAGTTATTTTTGGTGTCTCTGGAAGGAGAGAAATAGCAGATGCTTTGATGAAATCTCAACTCCTATTAGTACTCTCAAGGCTAGATGTTTAGAGTGCTTATTTAGTTGGCATTTTCTTACCCGTGTAAACAGTGTGGATACTTTTTTGGATTTTGTTAGTTCCCTGTCTTTAGCTTAGCTTAGTACATTAGGCAGGATTCCTTTTGGCTGTTTTACAGGTTTTTTGTCCAAGTTTGCTTCCCGTTTTGATTGAAGCAGCTTCTTTTGCCCACCTGTAACCTTGCATCTTCTTGATGCTTTACTAATGACATCTGATTACTTTACCAAAAAAAAAAAAAAAAAAAAGAACATACCCAGTGTAATCCCACAAGGGGGTCTGAGGAGGGTAGAGTGTAGACAGACCGTACCCCTAACTTGGGAGGTAGGAGGCTGTTTCCGAAAGACCCGGCTCAAGAGAAAGCAGGACAAAAAAAAAAGTCAGACAAGAATTGATGAAAGCAAAGGAGCCATGGCAAAATACTATAAATAAGCATTATGAAGATAGATGTATAAAGTATACATTTGATTAATTATAGGTATTGAACTAAATTTAATAAAATTTAATCTTTATTAGCACTTAAAATTTAATTCATAAGGTATCTCGCGAAATAACAAAGCATTCTTATACTTTATATAACTATACATGTATGACTATGACGTAAACCTACAAAATCAAATCAAATACACAATCAATCTATCCTTCTCGGTCATAGATGTAGTCAAAGTACCCAAGATTAGTTGACCAAATCTGGTGTGGATCCCACCACACACCCACACCCATGTCGTGTTGACACAGGTGCGACAAGGATTTTGAAGAGTCTGCACAACATAACAAATCGACCTACAAGAGGCATATGTAATTGTAAATGTAAAGGCAAAGTGTCCACACCCCTCTTGCCATGAATTTGGTTTATTTACCATTCGAGCACAAATGCCTTTTAAGCGAGGGAGAATGTTACGCCCTGTAAATTTTCGTGAACATATTTCCTACACTCTATAATGCTCCCATGGCTCGATTTAATTATCTTTAGATTTTGTGAAATTCATGTAAATATTATTACACATGTGTAAGTAAGTTGAAGCCATTGGAACAGACCATTGAGTTATTTTTTTAAGTAGTCTTTCGTAGTTTTCATGGGATACACTCACACACACACACACATATATATATAGACACATAAACACACACACACACATATATATATGTATGTAGACACACAGAACACACACACACACACATACATATACATATGAGCTTTTCAAATTGAGATGTGATAAGAAGCTATATGATCAACTTTATGTGATGACTTTGAGGAATAAATATATGGTTTAAGGTCGTCAATTACCAATTTTTAAAAATGGTTGAACGGGATGGGATTTCGTGGCTTCTAGATAATTTTTTTTTTTTTTTTTTTGACAATAATGTTTTCTTAAAAGAATGTTTGAGAATGATACTTATTTGAAGACCTTCTTACATTATTAACAAGGAAGTTGAAAAGAATAAGTGAGCCATGTTGGTTGCTTGGTATTGTTTAAAGCAAAAACCTATTATGAGAAGATGCGTACTTGATCAGATCTTTGGTCAAAAAAAGAAAAGAAAAGAAAGACGATTCCCGTAAATAAAACCAAGTCCCATAATGTGATAGCATAAGGGGCAGCTGAACAGGGGTCATAATTAGACCATCATAAAGGGTTTTTTGTTGAAACCAAGTTTTGCTTGGTGATTTCGTGAGAGAAAAAAACACAGCAGCAAATGACTGCTCACTTGTATCTGTAGTGGCAAGGAACACCCAAATTTGAAGGCTTGAAATTTGACCCTAATTGCGTAAGACGACCAGCAACGAGCTGGCGCTGCCAAATGCAGAGATCATGACAAGTGCATATCATGAGCATTATTGTAATTATACTATTATGTACACACGGATCGTGATCATGCATATACGATTCATTTGTATTACTGTTTCATAAGACTTGCTCTAAGGGTATGATTGGGGATAGGTCGATGATCTTTCTAGGTCCTTGTGGCTCAATAAGTACTGCTCCTTGCAGATACTAGTACGGCTGGCACTACTTCAGATACTTGAGGACGTACAGACTGCTCTATCGTACCTGTTGAGGTGAGCCGTCCACTTTGTCTGTGGAGGCTAGAGTTTCTATTTTATTTTCAGTTATGTTTTGGGGTTGTGCCCTTGAAACTTTGTATTCAATTACTATAAATGCTCCATGACTAGTCAAGGGACTATGATTTCTTGTCATTATGATGTTGATACAATTCGGTTGCTATCATATGGATTAGTATACTTCATTAAATTACGTTTTCATGTGTAGAATGGAAACCGGTTTGCTTGGCGGGGTAGATGCTCGTTAAGTGTTGGTCACGGCAATTCCAAATTTGGGTCCTGACATGCTTTCTACATAGTGCCAGTCACGGCCTTTCCAAATTTGGGTCGTGACAGACTTTCTACACAAAAATTTGAGTGAAGGTTACTTTAGTTATTATTTTTTTATTTTTTTTTGAGAAGGTAACATGTTACTTTAGTTATTATTTGGAGAATCAAAAATCTCTGACATCTCCTTTTCGCAGAAACAAAAGAATCAACTCTTAACTTGGAGAATGCACAAGTTTAAACTTGCAAATACAGAACGAGCTTACTATGCGGGCACACAAACTGAAGGTCCAGCCTCGTTAAAAAGAAGGCTGAACAGCCTAATAGACATTGTATATGCACCGATTGAGCAAACATTGCTCCTCCCCTCTACCATTCACATATCTTTCTCTAGCAACCACCACAATCGCAGACCTACCCACCCCCCAAACCGACTTCATCCATATGTAATTGCAAAACAACCATATTTTTCTAAAACCACCATCTGGTATAAAATCCAGCGAGCACATCATGAATGAAGGCCTGAATTTGATCTGTCTGGTAGCTCAGCTTTCACCTACTGTGAACGCTGAAATTTTTCCTCTCTCTTTTCTTTCTTACTTCTCTTTTCCTTTCTCACTCTTCAAGATTTTTTTTTTCTCTTGGTTTCTTGGACTTTCTTTAATGGGGGAGAATAGAATGTATTTTACAGCAGGGTTTAAGTCTTATGATATCACTAGACTTAAATCAAGGTCGGAACTATGGTTTGATTGGGCGGAAAGAAGCCGTAATTTGATGCGTAGAACCACCTTCAACGGCAAGATAATGGAGTGGATATGCTATGTCCTTCAGGAAGCCTCGGGAGACAACGGAACGCAGTCGAGAAGGTGGAAAAATAAGGAGCAAAATTCCTTATATTTTTGCTCAAGGAAGAGCAACAAACATGGCAGATTTATCTCTATTGTCTCAGTACAGGGAGACAACAGAGCTGTTATTATACTACCAGAAGTCACATTCAATGCTGGATGGAAGGATATTGCATTTAAGATTATCAGATTCATGAAGGAAGACAAAAGTCCATTTATTACAAACATTCCCAGGAAGGTTGAACCCAAAATCACATATGCGGCTACTGTCAGAGCTAGCAAGTGGTAGGCAAATGATCAAAAGGACGCAATGGTCAATACTCGCAACAATAAAATTGATGTGGAACGAGATGATGATTCCGCTGAGAATGGGCTACTGGCAAGATGTGTAGTTGGCCATTTTAGAAGAGATTTGAAGGAGACACCAACGCTTTCTGATCTAAGACGATGGGTCGTCTCGACTTGGAAGAACGCTTTCGGAGTGAACATCTACGAAATGGCAGAATCTTTCTTCCTCTTTGAGTTTCCAAACAAACATATGGCGGAACATGTATTGCAGGGTGTTTGGACTTGGAAAAAGGAGAAAATCTTTCTGGAATGGTGGTCGCCGGTTGCCGGATGTAGCACTGATATTCAGGAGCAACATGGGACTTGGATCAGAGCTATGGGGCTTCCGCTTCATCTCTGGTCAGAGAAAACCTTCAAAGCTATTGGAGACCAATGCGGTGGATGGCTACAAACAGAGGAAGAAACATCCCTTAAGAATCATCTCAAATGGGCTAGGTTGAAGATAAAAGGAGGGGGCAGGAATGTACCTACAGAAGTAATAATAGAAGAAAAGGGTTTATTTTTCATCATACCTATCTGGAGCGAGACGCCGGCGAGGGTGGTTGCCGGAGAAGATGGTCGGAAACTGGTGACAGACCGTTGGGTAATAGAGAGATCCAACTCCCATAATAGGGTTGACAGCTGCAAAGTTGACTTCCCAGAGCACGTGGGTGCCGAAAAGGGCAAAAATCGCAGCAGATCTTCTTGGGAGCAGGAGACGGCACGTGAGGGAGAGCTGGTCAATGATATTTTAAAAAGGAAGGATATTGGGCCTTCTAACGATAGTGGGCTGACCCAACTGAAAATACCAGAGGAAGCAAATTTCGAAACCTATGGGAAAAAGAGTTCTCTGTTGGGCTTTTCATTAAAGCCCAAGTCCCTAAAGAAAGATATGGGACCAGTCTGCTGTATTCCCAATCGATTAGAGCAGCCCATTTATCTCGATCCTCTTAACCCAGAAGCTGAAGAAACCTCGGACTGTCTCATCTCAAAAAAATTACAGCTGGCAGTAGCAGTGCGACAGGAGTATATACACGATCCTGAGATCGATTGCACACGCAAACCTCAATTAGCTCGATTTCATGGAGAAGATGACAACAGTGATGATGATCAAGGATCCAGGGACTTGGTCACAAATATCACAGAGGGAAATTGCTCACAGATGGACCAATTTCAACAGTTGGAGCAGTTGACAATTGAGGACATTCAACCTTTGGATGTACAAGTGTAGGCAGTTGAGGGGGAGACAATTTTAAGGGTGCAACAAAATATATTGAAGTTTAGTAAACAACTGGGTGTGGAAACTGAGGGGTATGAAGATGAAATATGGGCCTTATTCTTGAAGCTGGATAAAAGAATATAGGAAACCCTCAGCAAGACCAAACCTTCATCTCCTAAACCTAGGGGTCAGAATGAAGTGAAGAATCTTCTGGAATTCGGAGTCAAATACAAAGATGGTGAGCCAAGGACTGGGGGGAGGGAAGCTAGCAATGTTTCCCGATGAAAGTACACATTATCTCGTAGAATGTGAGGGGATTAAACGATCTCGACAAGAGAAGGGTGATCAAATCTCTAATACTCGATTGGAGGGCTGACATATATTGTTCCCAGGAAACCAAAATGGAGGGGGATTATGGGGAAGTAGTTAAGCATTTATTCAGTAATAGATGGGCAGATTACGTGGGTTTGGAGGCCAATGGTAGAAGTGGAGGGATTCTTATCATGTGGGATAAAAGGGTTTGGACAGGGGAATTAATCAATTTTGGTTTTTCCTCTATTTCCTGTAAACTCTGTTCTAGATTGGACAATTGCAGCTGGGTGTTAACTGGGGTTTATGCTCCTAATTGCAGAAAAGAAAGAAAGGAGCTTTGGATGGAACTAGCAGGAACTAGAGGGGCATGCGAAGGAGCCTGGGTAGTGTGTGGGGATTTTAACACCACCAGGTTCCCTACTGAAAGAAGGAATTGCACTGTTTTATCTAGAGCTATGAAGGATTTCTCTAGAATCATTGAAGACCTTGAACTTGTGGATCCTCCTCTGCTAGGTGGAAAATACACTTGGTTCAGGGGTGATAATTATGAATGTTCCTCAAGAATCGATAGATTTTTGCATTCTGTGGAATGGGATGAAAAGTTCAGCATGATTAAACAATCTGTTTTACCAAGGATTATCTCTGATCATTCCCCTATATCATTGAAATGTGGAGAATGGGATTTCTCAAAGTCATATTTTAAATTTGAGAATTGGTGGATGGAGGTTGCTGGTTTCAAGGAAAGGGTGAAGGAATGGTGGACATCTTGTGAAGAATCAGGTAGACCAGATTATATTCTGGCCTGTAAACTGAGGTTCCTGAAATCAAAACTGAAGGAGTGGAGTGCTTTAAATGGGGGGAATCTGAAGGTCAAGAAAGCAGATATCCTATACAAAATCAACTCTATGGATTCCATACAGGAGCAAAGAACCTTAACAGAAGATGAACTACTTTTGAAAGCAAGTTTACAAATGGAGTTTCATGAAGTGGCAAAAAATGAGGAAATCTCATGGAGACAAAGATCTCGAATTCTATGGCTGAAGCAAGGGGATAAGAACACTAAGTTCTTTCAGAGGATGGCTAATTGCCATAAGAGGTACAACCACATTGACAGTCTAGAAGTGGAGGGAGATACCATCACTGATCCACAAATAATTAAGGGGAAATTGTGGATTTCTATCGGAGACTTTACACTGAGACAGAATCTTGGAGACCTAGCTTCAATCTACAAGGAGAGTTCAGAGTTACTGAAGAGGAAAATGTTTGGCTACAGAGAGACTTTGAAGAACAAGAAGCGCTCGACTGTCTGAAATCATGTGCAGCTGACAAAGCTCCGGGTCCAGATGGCTATTCTATGGGATTTTTCCATTGCTGCTGGGAGATTGTGAAAGAGGATCTGATGATCACTGTTAGGAATTTCCATAGAAGTGAATTCTTTGAAAAGAGCTTTAATGCAACTTATATTGCATTAATCCCTAAGAAGAATGGTGCCAAGAGACTAAAAGACTTCAGACCCATTAGCCTGATTGGGAGTGTGTATAAAATCATCTCTAAGTTGCTCACAGAGAGGCTTAAGAGAGTGATCAATAAGTTGGTAAACGGACACCAAATGGCTTTCATAAGAGGCAGACAAATTATGGATGCAGCTTTGTTAGCAAATGAATGTGTTGATTCTAGACTTAAAGGACAGAAAGCAGGCATATTATGCAAACTTGATATTGAGAAGGCATATGACCATGTTAATTGGAACTATCTACTTAAAGTTCTAAAAGACATGGGTTTTGGGGTGAAGTGGATTAAATGGATTTCTTTTTGCATAAAGACAGTAAAATTTTCAGTTTTGGTAAATGGTTCACCAGAAGGTTTTTTTGCCTCAGAAAGAGGTTTGAGGCAGGGTGACCCTCTTTCACCTTTCCTCTTTCTCATTGCCATGGAGGGTGTAAATCAGATGTTTCAGGTAGCAAAGGACAGGAGTGTTGTGAAGGGGTTTAGAGCTGCAGTTGGGGGGAACAATGGCACTGAGATCACACATTTACTATATGCAGATGATTCACTGGTTTTTTGTGATGCAGATATCAGCCAGGTGGAATATTTGAGGTCTATTTTGGTGATTTTTGAAGCAGTATCAGGGCTACATGTTAACTGGAATAAGAGTACTTTGTTTCCAGTCAATAAAGTGGATAATATTCAAGTGCTAGCAGAAATTCTAGGGTGTGAGGTGGGAGCCTTACCCACCATTTACCTAGGACTCTCCTTGGGTGCAAAAAGTAAAGCTCTGGAAATTTGGAATGGTGTTTTGGAAAGGTGTGAAAAGAGGCTTGCTAGTTGGAAGGGGCAGTATTTATCATTGGGCGGCAGAGTCATTTTAGTCAACAGTGTACTGGATGCCCTCCCCACATAAGTCATGTCTCTGTTTCCTATCCCATCTAATGTTCTGAAAAGAATAGATTCATTGAGGAGAAATTTCATTTGGCAAGGCAACAAAGAAAGGAAAGCAATCCATTTGGTTAAATGGGACTGCCTCATCACCAGTGAGAAGGATGGAGGACTTGGCATTAGGGATCTCAAAATCCATAATCAAAGCTTACTTATGAAGTGGTTGTGGAGATATAACATGGAGGCCAATGCATTATGGAGGAGGTTTGTACATGATAAATATGGCCAAGAAGAAGAGTGGTGCTCTAATACAGTTAATAGCCCCTTTGGAGTTGGTGTTTGGAAAGCTATTAGATCATTGTGGCCATCTCTGGCTGAAAATATTAGTATAAAAGTGGGCAATGGAAGGAAAATTCTCTTGTGGCATGACAACTGGCTTGGGCATGGATCCTTAAAAGATTTGTTTCCTGAGTTCTATAATATTGTTACTCTACCAGATGCAAAACTTGAATCAGCTAAAGGAGTACATGGATGGAATATTACTTTCAGAAGATTACTACATGATTGGGAATTGGAAAGAGCTGTGGAATTATTCAAGACCTTGGAACAATTTCAAGGTTTTAAAGCATCGGAGGATTCTTTGTACTGGAACCATGGCAATAATGGTGTTTTTACTGTCAAATCAGCATACAATTATCAGCTTAGGCAATATACACAATCCGATCAGTGGCCATGGAAATCCATTTGGAAGACTAAGGCCCCGTATAAGGTTTCATGTTTCTCTTGGCTGGTAGCAAGAGAAGCATGTCTCACCCAGGAAAACTTAAGGAGAAGGGGTTTTCATCTATGTACTAGATGTGTTCTGTGTGATGCAGCCAGAGAAAGTAACTCCCATTTATTTATACATTGTCCTTTCACTATACAATTGTGGCAATTTTTCTTGAACATGGTAGGACTAAGTTGGACTATGCCGGCAAACAGCTGTGAGCTATTGAAGTGCTGGAACTATAATGGGGGAGCAGTAAGACAAAAGAGTTGGTGGAAACTTGTCCCAGCAGTTATTTGGTGGATAATTTGGAAGGAGAGGAACAATAGAGTTTTTGAAGACAAATGCAATTCTGTGCAGAAAATCAAGATGAATTGTGTCATTTTGTTTCACTTTTGGTGTAAAGAAACTATGTAGAGGAGGCTGAATCACTAGTTGATATGATAGGTTCCTTGTGAAGCAGTAGTCCTAAGCATGGTGGGGTTTTGTAAGTATGGCTGCACTGTCATGGTGCAGGTTTAATATATACATATATAAATATACATGTTACCAGTCTCAAAAAAAAAAACATCATGAATCAAAAGCTAAAAATTAGTATTGGATTTTCTAAAATCAAAATATTGATTATGAAGGAAGTTAAATTAATTGGGTATAGCGAAGATACCATTCTCATGACGGTTCACGGGAAGGGGAAGAAGAATGGGGAGAGGGGGGAAGAAAAAGAAATGGAGGAAAGAAAGGAGAAACTAGGAGAGGGCTATGGGAAGGGTGGGGAAAGGGAAGGAAGAAGAATGGGGAGAGGGGAATTTGTTTAAAAATAAACTTATAATATATTTTTTCTTATTCTCTTATGTTTTAGTATTTTTTTTCTCAATTTTAATATCTTTTAATCAAAATCAATACAAGCACTTGCTTTTAAGAACATGTAATCATGCACTTCATCGACTAAGCAAAAGAAATGCCACGTAAGGTCAGTCAACCTTCAAAGG
Organism: Lycium ferocissimum; assembly: GCF_029784015.1. Taxonomy (NCBI): domain Eukaryota; kingdom Viridiplantae; phylum Streptophyta; class Magnoliopsida; order Solanales; family Solanaceae; genus Lycium; species Lycium ferocissimum. Next base: position 36,584,168 of record NC_081342.1, on the reverse strand, counting down.
GGTTTAAAATACAAGTTTTGAATAGGTTCAGGTGTTTGGATGAAACCCCATGGAGTTAAGGGCCGGGATAACAAATTTGTGCAAGTACATGTGTCTATTAGGCTATACGGCCTAACAAGAAAGTTAGAATGCTGGTTCAGCAGAAAATTCTTATCTCCCTCAATAGATGGCACATCTACTATTGGCCGTTAAAGAGAGATGTCCAGTATTGGGGCTTCATTACCCTTTTTGGACAGACATTTTAAAACCCCGATGTATTGTTTTCCCTCTTCTCTTATAAATAAAGATTAAAAAGGGTAGCCCGGTGCACAAAGCATACCTAGTTAGCAGGTTACGGGAAGGGCCGCACCCCAAGGGGTGTAATATAGACAGTCTACCCTAATGCAAACATTAGTAACTGCTTCCACGGCTCGAACCCGTGACCTATAGGTCATACGGAGACAACTTTGCTGTTGCTTCAAGGCTCCCCTTTGAAATAAAGATTCTGTTCAATTTTTAGCACCAAAAAAGTGGTGTTTGTACCAAAGGCTGGTACTGTTACTCCTTTTTAACTACGAAGCCGGTGAAGTTCATGAAATATTCAACATAATCTATATTGGTCTCCGTATACCAAGAGACCAAAAATTTTAGACATCTACATTTTTCGCTATGAGCAGGTCCATATTTTCCAACAAAGCTCCTGTATTTATGCTCCTCCACCCAAAATCTTCCATTTTATCAATACAAGGGGCATGATCAACAAACCTTTCACAGACTCAATTCTCTGCCCGTTCTAGCATTCCCGAACACCTTCCACGGTATTTTGGCATAGTGCACTGCACCAGAAAAGATTCAAATAGTATACTCCAGATACACCAACTAAAACTGCAACAAAAACTGTGTTTTTGTCTCATCTAAGTTGCACGAACTCGCTAGTTTAGGTGCCGTTCCGTCTTGACACGAGTTGGGTGCGGGTGCGGGAACGGCAAACGTCCGGGATACGGTCAACTAACTCCGGATACTTTGACCGGAGTCCGTCGACAAATTTGGGAGGAAAATTTGAGATTTTGATTTCTCAAAATTAAAAATAAAATAGATTTAAGATAAGTAAAATGACATACCTTCAATATTATAGTACTTTTATCTCATTTTTGCTGCTTCATGTTTCATATAAACCAAGAAAATACAAGGTTGTGTTGGGTGCGGATGGCACAGATAAGCAGTGATATAGATGGAGGGTTTGTTTCCGGCCTTGAATGGCTTTCTCTTTCTATCTTGAGCAAAGAACGAAGAGACCGTGAAAGAGACGACCTAGAGGGTAACTTTGCTCTGTAAAAGCTTGAAAAGGAAGTTTGGAGAATTTGAAGAAGACCACTTAAAAGCTACAGGCTTGCAGCTGGAGGAGACGTGTAGAAGCTAGAATTACGACTCTTAAAGTCTTAATTGTATTAACATACAAAATTGACCCCTTTATTCTCCATGTATGCTATTTTTATCCCCTTTATTTTCCATTATATGCTACTTGTGACACAAAATGAAAGACACCTAATTATGCTATTTATAAATGTTTCTTTCTCATATAATATAGGGATAATTTCTAAATTAATTATTAGCATGTCATTTTTTTGATAATTAATTTATATTTTTAATCGCACAAAAGCACGGACAAATTTACTTGTTGTACATAATAAAATTGACCCCTTTATACAACGGATTATTCTTGGAACATATTTTTTCATATGCCGTTTAAATAATTTAAATTATTAACTATTGTAACTTATAGTATTTATTATATAATTTCAGTTATGTAATTTGATAATGAATTGAAATAACTTAGAAAAATGACAAAGAAGAATAATCGACCATTTTAGATAAATATATCAAGAATGAGAGAATTTAAGAGCACTTAATTTATATTAATTAAAATTAATTTAGGAGCAATAACTAATATTGAACTATCGAAATACTTGAAATACATTATAACTGGATACGCACCCCCCAAATCCCCGCACCCATATCCATAACTGGATACGCACCCCCGAATCTTAAAATTTAAATTTTGCCGAATCCGACACTCGAATCCGTACCCGTATCAGATACCCGCACCCGAGTCCGTGTAACTTAGACTCCAAGTATCGCACATGTAACATTTATTACACAAATTGAATTCCTTTCCTAAAGATTTCTTAAGTGAAACATGCCTTGCAAGTTGTTATAAAAGCAAAACAACTCACTTTTTGGGGGAGCTTTACTTCTCCAAATTAGTGTCTACGGCCACTATATCCCTGTCACTTATAATTTAGGATATTATAGCATGAAATAACTAAGAACTTGACATCCTCCTTACTTCCTAATCAATTCATTTATAAATCTAATTAGGAAACTACCAAAGTGGTCTCATTGAATAAACTGAAATAAAATGACTTGCTAGCTACAGTTTATCCTCGACACGACCTACTTTCCCAAACGATCACCAAGGAATATAAGAAAATTAACCATTGCACTGAGTTGTCTCATCCATGCTTGTGCTGAGGTTTGTTACTTAAAGCTTTCTAGCATTCTGAAGAATTGACTTATATTTTTTACCTCCCAATCTTAAAAATTCCTTGTCAACCTTTTATCCCAGCCATCTCCATGTTAGCAGTCATTGGTCTCCCAATAGTTTACAGAAGTAGTTATTTGCAGTTTCTTTGTAGTAGTTATTTGCAGTTTCTCATTCCAGTAATGTTAGGAAAACATGTCCTCATTTCTAGGGGTAGTTACCTTATTAGTATTGTATTTAAACTCTATATTTATGCCATGAAATATATGCAGAAAATTATTCCAGCTTTTGAGTACTTCAACTCGAGATTGCAGGTTCTCTCTTAACGAACCAGCACCATAGGTTGGAAAAAGAAACACTCTTCTCCTAATTCTCTCTACGTTAACTCTAATTTTGTCTTACATCATCCCATTACTCGATCCTTAACAGGGGACCATAACAACTTGGTATCAAAGACGGGAGATATGGGAGATCAAATTCAACACCAACTAGCAGAATTGGTGAACTTGTTCTAGAGAGAACGTGCAGCCAATTTAGCCAGACAGCAAGCCATAAATGCCCGTTTGGATGCACTTGTTAGAATATGAATAGGAATAGGATTTGTGTATGGTATCCTACGTGGAAAAGGATTGGGACATGGTGCCTATAAATAGGAATTGATGTAATGTTGTAGATACACAATTCAATAATATATTTTCCATAATTTCTCACATGGTATCAGAGCTTTAATGAAAAAATAATTGTTGTGCAAATTTCCAGCAATTTCCGCGAAAGAAAAAAGTCACTGTGCAAATTTTCAAGTGACAACATAGCTGCCCACGTCAAAATTACTTTCCAGTAGTGTTGCGCAAATTCCAACACAACCACGAGGAAGGTCAGTCCCTTCCGACCAAAACCCTATCAGCAGCTCCGGCAAACACCCATTCACGCGCCGCCACGCGCTGATCAAAGTGTTAGCTCAGGCTAGTGCGTCAGATCCACGCGCCGGCACGTGAGGCTCTTTCCAGTCACTTCTCCGGCGAATTATTTTTTCCAGTAGGGTCATGCCATCATTCCGATCCTACCCATATAAATTTTTTCCTAATTTCAAACACTTTCCGGTGGTCAAATATAATTTCCCGGCAACAGATCAATTTTCCGGCGAAGCTGCAACCCTGTTTCAGCTTCTGGAATTGTGTTTTCATCACCCCAGTGAGTCTCTTTTTAAGGCGGAAGTTTGGTGTTTTCTTTTTGGTCAAATTTTCTTGACGTTTGAGCCATGTCTTTGATGTTTTTAATTCCAAAAATATGGGAGTTGGAAATTCAAGTCCTATGATTACTTCAGAACCCTTTATGAGGAGATCTTGAAACCGAACATCATAATCTATGAAGAATCGACGAGGAGGAGGTCGGTTTGGAAGATCTCGACCTAAGTGCAATTATTGTAATAGGCTTGGACACACTCGTGAAGTATGCAGATCTCAACCTAAGTGTAGTTATTGTAATAGGCTTGTGCACACTCGTGAAGTATGCTATGTTTTGCATGGTCGACCACCTGAGAATGCTCATATTGCTCAGGCTGACACTACGGGTAATAAGCGAGTTTATTTATCTGATGAGGAATATATCGAGTTCCTTCAGTATCAAGCAAGGAAGCAGACATCTCCACAAGTAGCCTCAGCCGCACAGTCTAATACCCTTGGATCATGGGTTGTAGCCTCCGACGCTTCTAATCATATCTCTGGTGATAAATCACTTTTGTCGAATATCGATTATTCGCCGTCTCTTCCTGCTATTACTTTAGCCAATGGGATCCAAAAAAAAGTAAAAGGAGTTGAACAAGCTAATCACATATCCTCTCGTCACTCTAAATTTTGTTCTTTATGTCCCTGGTTGTCCTTTTAATCTTGCATCGGTCAGTCGTTTGACTCGTGCCTTAAATTGTGCCATAATACTTCTTGATGATTCTTTTATTATGCAAGACCGCAGTACGGGACAGACGATTGGCGTAGGATATGAATCACAAGGCCTCTACTACCTTACCTCCACTCCTAATTCCTCCATAGCAGGTCTAGGTCTAGTTACAGATCCTCCGGACTTAATTCACAAACGATTAGGACATCCGAGTTTGTTCAAGCTACAAAAGATGGTGCCTAGTTTGTCTAGTCTGTCCAAATTAGATTGTGAGCCATGTCAACTTGGGAAACATACTTGCACTACCTTTCCACATAGCGTTGAGAGTCGTGGAGAGTCTATTTTTTCCTTAGTCCATTCTGATATTTGGGGTCCTAGTAGAGTCAGTTCAACCTTAGGATTTCGTTATTTTGTTAGTTTCATTGATGATTATTCAAGATGTACTTGGATTTTCTTAATGGAAGATCATTCTGAGTTGCTTTCTATATTCTAGAGTTTTTGTGATGAAATACAAAATCAATTTGGTGTCTCTATTCGTACATTTCGTAGTGATAATGCCTTAGAATATTTTTCCTCCCAGTTTCAGCAATTTATGACTCACCATGGAATTATTCATCAGACATCTTGTCCATACACTCCTCAGCAGAATGGCGGGTAGCAGATAGGAAGAATAGGCACCTCATTGTGATTGCTCTCACTCTTCTCATTCAGTCCCATGTTCCACTGCGTTTTTGGGGGCGATGTAGTTCTCACATCTTGCTATTTAATTAATCGGATGCCCTCATCTTCCATTAAGAATCAAATTCCTTATTCAATAGTGTTTCCTCAGTCACCTTTATACTCTCTTCCCCCTCGTATCTTTGGGAACACATGTCTTGTTCATAACTTAACCCCCGGGAAAGATAAATTAGCCTCTCGTGCCCTCAAATGTGTCTTTCTTGGTTATTCTCGGGTTCAAAAAGGGTATCGTTGCTACTCACTGATCTTCATCGGTACAAATATGTCAGCTGATGTCACATTCTTTGAGTCTCGACCTTACTTTACATTTTCTACTGATCATTCTGACATATCTGAGGTCTTACCTATACTGACATTTGAGGAACCTACTGTTACTTCTACATCTCCATCCACAGCGCCATCAGTCTTACCCATGCCGATTTTTGAAGAATCCTTACATTATCACGTGCTCTCCGCAAGGCTGCCACTCTCGACTTATCATCGTCGTACACGTCCAGCATCGGGCCCAGAAGATTCATGTCCTGCACCGGACCACCCCCTATTACGGACTTGTCTCCTTCTAATCAACCGATTGCACTTCGAAAAGGTATACAGTCCACTCGTAATGCTAACCCCCGTTATACCCTTTTAAGTTATCATCGTCTATCTTCATCCCATTATGTCTTTATATCATCATTGTCCTCTGTCTCCGTCCCTAAGTCTACAGGTGAAGCACTTTCTCATCCAGGATGGCGACAAGCTATGATTGATGAGATGTCTGCTTTAGATGCGAGCGGTACTTGGGAGCTTGTTCCTCTATCTTCATGTAAATCTACTATTGGTTGTCATTGGGTTTATGCTGTCAAAGTTGGTCTGGATGGCCAAGTTGATCGGCTTAAGGCTCGTCTTGTTACAAAGGGGTATACACAGATATTTGGACTTGATTACAGCGACACTCTCTCTCCCGTGGCTAAATAGCATATGTCCGTCTTTTTCTATCCATGGTTGTTGTCCGTCATTGGCCTCTTTATCAGTTGGATATTAAGAATGCTTTTCTCCACGATGATCTTGATAATGAAGTTTCTATGTAGCAACCACCTGGTTTTGTTGCACGTGGGAGTCTAATACGGTGTGTCGGTTGCGTCGGTCACTTTATGATGCGAAACAATCTCCTCGAGCTTTGGTTTGGTAAATTAATACGATAATTCGGGAGTTTGGCATGACTCGCGGTGAAACATCACTGCGTGTTTTTATCGACATTCCGCTTCAGATCTGTGTAATTATTTGGTGGTTTATGTTAATGATATCGTTATAACTGGCAATGATCAAGATGGTATCACTAATTTAAAGCAACATCTCTTTCAGCATTTCCGGACTAAAGATGTCGGCAGACTGAAGTATTTTCTTGGTATTGAAGTTGCCCAATCCAGGTCAGGTATTGTTATTTCGCAACGCAAGTATGCCTTAGACATTGTTGAGGAGACAAGGATGATGGGATGTAGACCCACAAATACTCCTATGGATCCGAATGCTAAACTCCTTCAGGACAGAGGGAGTCACTCAGTGATCAGAGATATAGGTGTCTGGTTGGTAAGTTGAATTATCTCACAGTGATGACATTTCTTTTCCTGTGAGTGTTGTAAGTCGGTTTATGGATTCTCTTTGTGATAGTCATTGGGATGCATATGTCCGCATTCTACGATATATAAAGTCGGCTCCTGGCAAAGGACTACTTTTCGAGGATCGAGGCCATGAGCAGATCGTTGGTTATACAGACATTGATTGAGCAGGATCACCTTCTCATAGATATTGTGTTTTAGTAGGATGTAATTTGGTATCCTGGAAGAGTAAGAAACAGAACGTGGTTTCTCGATCTAGTGCAGAATCAGAATATCGAACAATGGTCGTAGCAACTTGTGAGCTAGTTTGGATTAAACAGTTACTCAGAGAACTAAAATTTGGAGAAATCAGTCACATGGAACTTGTGTGTGATAACAAAGGGGCCCTTCATATCACATCACATCCGGTATTTCATGAGAGGACTAAGCACATTGAGATCGACTGCCACTTTGTCAGAGAAAAGATACTCTCCAGAGATATTGTTACAAAATTTATGAAGTCAATTGATCAGTTTGCAGATATTTTCACCAAGTCCCTGGTCCTCGTATTAGTTACATTTGTAACAAGCTCGGTACATATGACTTGTATGCACCAGCTTGAGGGGGAGTGTTAGAATATGAATAGGAAAGGGTTTGTATATAGTATCCTACATGGAAAAGGATTGGGATATAATGCCTATAAATAGTAATTAATGTAATGTTATAGATACACAATTTAATAATATATTTTTCCCATAATTTCTCACAACACTCACAAAGGATTTAGCAAATTCAAAGGCCCATTCTGAATCAACTGAAAATACCAATCAGAACTAAGGTTGGAAAGGTAAAGCAGTTGTTGCAGGTTCAGGCTCAGAAACTAGCGGAAATTCCTTCATTCCTCAGTATACAAAGTTGGATTTTCCATGATTTGGCAGCCACGAGGACCCTTGGGATGGCTGAACAGGTGCGAGCATTTCTCTCGACATCAGCAAACACCAGAAGAAAAAAAAAATATTGGACTTGCTTCTTTTCATTTGGAAGGAATTGCACAACTCTAGTTTCTTCAACTAGAGAAAGATATGCCTCAATGCTCTTTGCATGAGTTCAAACGTCAATGCAACCTTCGTTTTGGACCACCAATTAGAAGTCAAAAGTTGGGGGAATTGGCTAAGTTACACCAAATTGGATCTGTGGCAGATTACCAAGAAAAGTTTGAGCAATTGGTTTCGCGGGCTGGTACCCTTACACAAGCGCAGAAAATTGAACTTTACATTAGTGGTCTTGCTGATTACATAGCAATTGAGGTAGAGTTGCATAATCCTCCAAATTTGGCTACGGTGATAAGTATTTCCCGACTTTATGAACCCAAGGAACAACCCTTTTGTTTGCAATTGTTAGATGCCTGTAGACCAAAGACGGATTTCTCACCTCAACAACCCGCCAGATTTGTGAAGATATTGACCAGAGATGGTTAAAAGACGGCTTAAGGGACTCTGTTTCAACCATGACGAACTATTCACTCGAGCCCATCAGTGCAACAAATTATTCTAGATTGATTTCATTGAAGATGAGGAAGAACTTGCTGAAAAAGAGGGAAATACTAGTACTCTCCACACTTAGTGCTTGATGACAAGCGCGATTCGAAGGAGGGGAGTAACGTTAGCAGTCCTTGGTCTCCCAATAGTTTACAGTAGTAGTTATTTCCAGTAGTTAATCTTTGTAGTAGTTATTTGCAGTTTCTCATTCCAGTGATGTTAGGAAAACATGTCCTAGTTTCTAGGGGTAGTTATCTTATCAGTATTGTATTTAAACTCTATGTTTATGCCATGACATATATGCAGAAAATTATTCCAGTTTTTGAGTACTTCAACTCAAGAGATTGCAGGTTCTCTCTAAACGAACCAGCACCATAGGTCGGAAAAAGAAACCCTCTTCTCCAAATTCTCTCTACGTTAACTCTTATTTTGTCTTACATTGTTCCATTACTCTATCCATAACAGGGGACCGTAACACTCCACTTGTATAACAGCTATTTTAGCCTCCTAATTAACTGCAAGGTAGTACAGATCTAGAAATGCATCTTTCCACAGGAAGCTTCTTTCCAGAAATCGGATCAGAAACTTATCTTTTACAGTCAGTCACCTTCAGTTTCAACAACTTGTGGTATAGTACTCATCCGAGAAACTTCCGATATGCTTCTTAATGCCAACACATGTAAATATGTGATGGAAGAGGACACTATAATCATCCATATCATATTTTCCTCTACTAACTTGTCCGTAGGTCCATCTGTTGCTCAGAACTTAATCATTTAGTCATAAACAATAAACTTTTATTCTGGACCCTCAAGTTTTTTATCCCTAGCCCTTCATTTGCTTTGTCAATCATTGTACGTGTAACAACCAGATCTTTAATTTTGCGTTTAAACGCTTAATTTCATGTTTGGGAGCTTGTACAAGTCATATTTACTGTTTGGAACTTGGTTGAGAGGTTCAGGTTAGGACCTGAGGGGTTTAGGTGAGTTTTGGGCAAGGATTTCCATTTCAGTTATTGCTGAATTTATTTTTTCCTGCTGGTGCATCATTTTTTTGCGACCCAATTGCCGCTTTTGCAAAGGGTCAGGGCATGGGGGACTTCCCCAATTGCAACAGATTGGGTGCTTTTGCGGTTCCGCTTTTGCGATCTGGGTGTCGCAATTGCAACTGAACTGTAGTATAAAAGCTGGTAGTTTCGGGAAATTTGGTTATTTCGACACTTTTGAATATTGGGGTCTCAGTTCAAAGGATAAGTTTCATTAAAAACTGTTGGGTAAGTTATTTCAACTCGTATTTGATTAATTACAATGATTATGTACTTAATTTTACGCCTAAATCATGCATTCAAAGTAGAAATTTGGGGGTTTTGGACCTAAGCCTAGGAGGGTAATTTGAGGATTTGATTATCGGAATTAAGTTTTGATTATAAATTTGAACTCGGGGGATTATGGGTAAAGTGGCATCGTAATAAAGTTGGGAGTTTGACCTCGGGGCTCGGGTTTGACTTTATGGTTTGACCTCCGAACTTCAATTCTTTGAGCAACTGTTTCACCCAAACTAGTCCGCAAGTTGCCAACAATCGTTGCCCATCATTATGTATTTGCAATAGACCAAGCAACCACATTCTATTTCTTACATTTACAAAACACTAAGTTAACTCCACAAGAATATAATATCCAGAAATGGATCTATCAGAAAGTGATCTTGCTTAATCTGTCTCTATGTATCCAAAAATTTCTCATAACCTCGATCCTCGAAGAGTAATCCTTTGACTAGAGCTGATTTTATGTATCAGAGAATATGAATACATCCCAATAGCTATCACACGGGGGAGTCTATAAAATAAACTGACTTACAACCTCAGTGGATAGGCAATGTAAGGCCAAGTCACTGTGAGGTAATTCAATTTACCAACCAACTGCTTATACCTTCTAGGTCATTAAAGGGCTCCCTAACCTAAGAGGAGGTAAGTATTCGTATCCCTGGGATTATCAATGAGTCTACAATCTGCCATTTTTGTCTACTCCAGAACGTCTAAAGCATACTTACGCTTCCTAATTTGGACTGAGAGACTCGATGCCTATAAAACACTTCAATCTGCCTAGATCATTAGTTTGGGAGTGCTTAAAGAGATTCTACTTCAACTTAGTTATATCATCCTGATCATGTTCATTGCCCGTGATAACTATATCACCAACCTAAACTATCAAATAAATACACAAATTTGGTGCAGAATGTCGATAGAATAGATACTGATCAAACTCTTGAATAATCGTGCTGAACTTACCAAATCATGCTCGATGATACTGTTTCAAACCATACAGAGCAAATGCAGCAAGCACACAAGACAACAAGACTTCTCTTGAGCAACAACAATAGGTGATTGCTCCATAAAAACTTCATACTTAAGATCACTGTGGAGAAAAGTTATTGATGTCCAATTGATAAGAGTTCAATGGCGAACAGAGCCATGGATAAAAAAAAAAAAAAGTTCTTGGAGTATAACCTTTGGGAACTACGTGCCTTAAGTTGATCAATTTTTATAATCCGACCCAAGTTTAATTGCATAAATCCACCGTTAACCAATAGTAGATTTACTTGGAGGTAAGGAACAAGTTCCCAAGTACAACTAGAGTAGGGTTGGTAATCAGTTGGTTCGGTTCGATTTTATATGTTATCGGTTTGGCTAACGGTTATCGGTTTGTAAACATGCTAAACCGTTAACTGAACCGATAAGATATTTGTTATCGATTATCCGTTAATCGGTTAGCGGTTCTTAACGGCTCGGTTACACATTTAACCAACAAGAAAATGTCTTTTTAGGGGCCAACAGTCAACCAGCTCCCCTATATATTTTTATCTTTCCTTCTTGCTTTCATTTAGTAACATACAGTGGTTGAGCTACGATTTTGAGTTTATGGATTCTGGATTCTATAAAATAAAAAAACATTTTACTAGGTTCTTAATTAATCATTTATACATATTAATCGAAGGATTTCTACTACGACTACTAGAATCGAAAAAGGCAGCCTAGTGCACTAAGTTCCCGCTATGCGCGGGGTCCAAGGAAGGGCTAGACCACAAGGGCTCTATTGTACGCACATTTCTGCAAGAGGCTATTTCCAAGGCTCGAATCCGGAAGCAACTTTAGCAGTAACGCCAAGGCTCCCCTTCGACTACTAGAATTGAATCAGACCGAAAAAAAAATGTGGGGTTGTTTCGATGATACCTTTCGTTTCTGTTAAGGCGAGCACCAAAGTAGAAAGCGACAGAGAGGAGCCAAGAATCAGTGTGCATAGCAACCAAAGACAACCAATCTCTTCGCTCCATCCCATCCCTTGCAAAATTGATACCTAAAACCGGTTCGGGTAACTCAGGGGGAACTTCCTCAGCAGGGACAGCAACTTCCCAAGAGTCATTTGGATGTCCATACAAACACAAGTTGTCTCTCTCTGGATCGCACTGTGAGTAAAAATCCTCCACATCTGAGACAGAATCAATCAATTAAATTTTTTTTTTTTTTTTAAAAAAAAGAATGATTAGTAGAAGGAAAGAGGTATCGGTATACCGTTGGTGAGGGCACGGAGGACGGCGGAGTGACGGGCGGAGAAGTCTTTGAAGATCTCTTCAACGGTGCGAGGGCTATGCGAGTTGGAAGCAGCCATGCCTTCCCTTGCGCTTGGTCAATTACAAGTCACAACTATTTCTATTTATTATTACGAGACTGCCAGGAATGAGTTGTACTATTAACTGATTCAGACTGCCCGAATCTTGGATGATTCCATACTTTGACTCACAAACAAATTAAATTTTTTAAAGGCAGATTTAGTACTCCTCAGTATGGTCTTAATTGACAACTAGATACCCCAACTATTGGAAATGCACATCTAGATACTACTATAATTTAGTTTAAATTGATCCGGTAAATACACCCATCCTACATAACATTTTGCGAAGAAACCTAAATGACCCAAAAAAAGTCTAAAGCAACCAACATTCCCCAAAAAAAAAAAAAAAAAAAAAAAAAAAGTAAAAAGTTACAAAAGTATCAAAAAAATTTCTTGCATTACGGGAGTTAACCGTAATGGACGACGTTATATCCGAAACTCATTTAACGCAAGTATTTCTTGCGTTAAAGGGGGTACTAAATATCACACTTACTCTTCCTTCATCTTTTCCATTTTCACTCTTTTCTATACTTTGGCCAAAGATTAATCATGTCTCAAGAGTTTGAAATCTCAATATTTTCTATAGATTTCGACATTTTTTGTGTGTACAATACTGTAGGCTCAACACATCAAGGATACAAAAATCTCGAGTCGTTTTTTGAACTTCTTATAATTAGGTTTAAGCGTTATTTTTAGTTAATGCATTAGTTCTGTTTCAAATATGTCGAGATTTCTTTCCCAATTAATTTAGGATATCACACAAGTTAGTAAAAACGAATAATAAAGACTAAGATAATATTTATCATTAATAGATACAGAAAAACTATAATATTTACTTAAAATATACAACTTAATTACATATACACAATTGTCAATGGGTCCCACATGTAGGATGCTTTAGAATAACAGACGGCCTAAGGCTAATACGATCCCCACCTCCCGCGCCATCGTCCCCACCCCCCCCCCCCTCTTCCTCTTAATAACAAGACGCTCTAAGCCATGATCATCCACTACATGAAGTCCCCTTCCCTTCTTTAGAGTCCCGACCAGAACATACTTGTGGTCGTCTTTTGGTATGACTAGAGCCAATCTGTTGGGATCAGTAAGATCACAGCCATTAACATCGTCGTCCTCATTGGGCTCATCGACCTTATCTGAAGATGGGACCACAGGTGCCGAATGATGAACTTGAAAAAACATATAAAAATTAGTATTAATTTTAACTACTATTGAATAAATTAACTTTAATTAAAAATCTAACCTGTGTATCGAAGGGCTCCTGAGAGGGGTCTAGTGCAGGATCTGAAACGGGACCCTGAATGGCTGGAGCTGGAGTGGTGTCCAGTTCGAGTACAAATAAATCTTAAAAATTAGTTTTAAATTTTTTTAAGTTAAAGTAATATTCAAGTTACATTGAATAAAATTAAGTTTTATTAAACATCTAACTTGTGCCTCGACGGGAGCCTTAGCAGGCTCCTCCATGGGTGGCTCCGACATATGTAATGTCAACGAACCCTAAAATATGAAAAATTATTAAATAATAAATACTTTTTTGTATTAAATGGTACATATATTTAAAAGAAGTACTTTAATTTTTAAACACTAACTGGTGTCGGCTAGAAAATTAGCGAAGTCGACAAAAGTATCATTATAATGTAGCTCCCCCACCAACTTCTGCTGCTGCGTGATAAGAAATCCAATCCACATTATCACGTATAAGAAGTATTTGTTCTGGATCGGCTGATATAAAGACTCAGGTTTATCCGTAAATAGGCGTGCTAGAGTATACGATGTATCTGCAAATGGGGGTGTTGAAGTCAACGGTTGTACTGGAACTCGAGCTGGAGCGGGAACCGAAGCTAGAGCGGGAGCGCCAGGCTAATCATCAGGCCCACCAACCAGATGAACTTGTCTCCCACCACCTCTTCTGCCTGCCTGTACTCCTTGTCCTCCACGACGTCCTCATTCTCCTGCGGGCTGGTACACGATCATGCATACGTCTAGCCTCTCGTGCCTGTCGCATACTATCTACGAAAATATCAACAATCTGCAGAGCCAAACTCGCGGTAGCTGGGATCGGCATAGCCTCTTATCCCCAATTGGCGCAATCATTTTACGGCTTTAAGCTGCAAGCATTTTGAATATTAGTTAGTTATTTTTTAAGGAAACAACTAAGACTATTAAAACACGACGTGAGATTTACTACACTTACCAACGACTCATACTACCCCGAAAGTGCGACATATCCTCGATCATCCGGAACACGTCGAACAGGATTGCCAATTAAGGAGTGTGTGATGTGTCGGTACCCCTTCATGTACTCTTTAACCAGAGCCGCATGGTCTACCTCCGCTCTCCTCTGCAACCTCTTATCCCAATGTACGAGTTGGATGTCCATCCAGGCAAAAAATGGAGGTTACCGATCGCTAGTCCCGCTCATAGTGATGTATGTCCCATTCAGTAGCCTCAGGTACATCCTGTGTATGCCCAAACTGTCACGATTGGGCACATGCTCCTCCACAATATCCATGTGTATCAACGGGACTCGTGATATCCACATGCCTTGGCCAGCCTGAAGAAGGGCGGCAACTCTTGTATGGTCACATCGTACGGCGTCCATACAAAATGTTGTAAAAATAAAACTAGAAACTAGTGATCAACAAGGGAAAACTTAAAAACTAAAGTAATAATGTAAAAAATAATATTTACCTGCCTGTCCATCATATGATCAAGCTGATCCGTGTACGGAAGAAGGGTGTGGTGCGTCTCCATATTTTGGTCAATCCCTCGCATCCACCTCGTCAAGTAGGGCATCGGCGTATCATCAGCATCAAGCTCCCTAGCTATGGGATGAAAAGGCAGGATCCTATCCCAAGCCCATACCTGTAAGTGACATTAAACAAAAATACATTTTTTGGTCGTCGTTTAAGGAGAATATTTAGAAGCTAGGAATACACACTTAAATATATTACTTGGATGAGAGGAAGAAATCCATAGAGATCACTACTATGGCCAATAGACGTCCGACATGGATGTTTGTAGAGGTATGCCAAAGTAGCACCGCCCCAACTATAGTTCCCCACGCGGTCCAGACGATCTAAAAAGCTCAAATAGTGTAAGCTCATATAGCAACCCGACATGTTCGGGAATAAGATGCTCTCGAATATAATCAGCAAATAGAGATAGGCATGGTGATCAACATTTATTTGATCAGTGGCATCACTAATAGGCTCCGCCTCATCCTGCTCACGCAAGTATGCACAGAGAGAAAACATACTCACTCGACTGCGGCCCGACATATGAGTGTCCAGAGGCTGAAAGTGGGTATGCCTGGTCAATTTCGGCTACCATGTCCCAAGTTGATAATCCTGTCGAATATATAATGGGTCTCCATCTACCACCAGTCCCTTTTGTGTACACCAGAGTAACCCTTCGAGACCCTTAACACCTCTCTGATTGTTTCCCTTATGTAGGTCGTTCTCGTGAACCACATACTACTCACGTCCCTCATTGCCAGCAACCTTTCCCCTAACTCGTGGGCCTTATCCTTAATCAAAGCTCCCCACTTGATCCTAGACTGGCCATACATAATACTATTCCTCCTATTTCTCTTAATCTCTAAGGGGTTATCTGTTATGAAGTATAAGGAAAATAATCATGGAATATAATATGGTATAACTTCATCCAATGTTTGGTTATGACTTTAATCATGTAACGACCCGTTCAGTCATTATGAGGGCTTTGACCATTTTACCTTTGCTAGTGCCTTCCCGAAGATAGAAATGAGCTGATAATAACTCAAAGATGTAGAAGTCTAAAAACTGGAACTTGAATTGTTTATTGTTGCTGTGTTTTGTGGAAAAAACAAGCTCACTAGTTAAGGAGCGATCACTGCAGCGGAAGGATTTCCGCCACAGCGAGTCCGCCGTAGTGGTGTCGTGATCGTCGCCGCAGAAAATGTGGGAATTAGGATGCCCGCCCTAGCGGACGGTCTTGACCGCCACGACGAGTCGGGGAATAAATGAGGTCCGCCATAGCGGGAGGTTTCCTGCTATAGCGAGACCGTTGCAGCGATCATCACAAGTAACATCTTAGTCTGTCACCAGATGGCTTCTGTATTGTTTGACCCGAGTTCTAGATTTTCTTATGTGTCTACATATTTCTCTATGGGTCTTGATATAATTAATGATTTGCTGTACTTGACTTATATGTGTGTATCTACTCCGAGTGGAGACTCGTGTGTTATAGATAAAGTTTTTTTTATCTTGTACAGTCACACTTATGGGGTATGGCACCTGGGTTGATTTAGTGATTCTGGACATGATAGAGTTTTATGTCATCCTGGGTATGAGTTGGTTAGCTCCTTATCATGCAATTCTGAATTGTCATGTCAAGACAGTCACCTTACCTATGCCCGGGGTGCCTAGAATTAAGTGAAAGGGTAACCTTAGTCCTTCCCCAAAGAAAATTATTTCCTTTATTCGTGCAAAGAAGCTAGTGGATGGGGGGATGATACCAGTGTTGATGGTCCATCTCTTGAGTCAGTTCCTGTGGTACGTGAGTTTGCGGAGGTGTTTCCCACAGACTTACCAGGCATTCCACTGGACCGTGATATTGATTTTTGCATTGACTTAGAGTTAGGGACCCGTCCTATTTCTATTCCGCCATATCGGATGGCACCAGCAGAGTTGAGGGAATTAAAAGAACAACTTCAGGATCTTCTTAGTAAGGGTTTCATTCGTCCGAGTGTCTCCCCGTGGGGCGCTCCTGTGTTGTTCGTGAAAAAGAAATATGGGACTATGCGGATGTGCATTGATTACCGCTAGTTAAATAAAGTCACCATCCGAAATAAATACCCCCATCCCTCGTATTGATGGTTTGTTTGATTAGCTTCAGGAGGCTTCTGCGTTTTCAAAAATTGATTTAAGATTAGGTTATCATCAGTTCAAAATTCGAGCAAAGGATATTCCTTAGACAACTTTCCGGACTAGATGTGGGCATTATGAATGTTACTTGAGTCGTATGCAAGCCAACATAAGCGGGGCATTTTTTTTGTTATTCGAGTCGTATGCAAGCCAACATAAGCGGGGCAAATTATAAAGTTCCTTGAAAATTAGTAAAGATAATAGGGTTGCACTCCACCCTCTTCGTACATTGAGGTATCATTATAATCTAATTGATATAGACTCGTGTTGAGAACCTTTTGGGAAGTCGTACACACAGCCTATGAGCACTTATTAAGGTAATAGATGATCACCAACATGTTTCCTAGAGGATGTAAGAGTTGGAAGCTAAACGAATCGGAAAGAATACGTTTCGTCGGAAATTGGCAAGTGGACTATTTCACGGTGGGATTCACGACCCGTGGAATAATCCACAGAGCCCTTATAAGGTTAAAGAAGACTTTTAACAAGTTTTAAGAAAGTATCTATAGGTTCCGGGATCAAGCGAATCGAAGAAATTAAGTATGTCAAAACTTTGGGAAAACTTGGCAGAATTCTAGACAGGATTTTTGGTCCAACTTGAGGGAGGTATATCTCCTAGAATATGAGGATTCATGGTATGTATAACATATGTAAATTCAAGTTCAAAGAGTTTTCTTTCCAATGCAACTGACGGGTCACAAAGTAGAGAAGTACGGTGAAAGTTATGGTCTGTACAAAATTATAGGATTTTATGTGCGGACCGTATTTTCCAAGGCGGTGGCCGACCTTCTTGTTTATATTACGACTTTAGTTCATTTTCTCTCATACCCCAGAACCTCAAATGCTCTCAAATAGTACCTGAACCTCTCCAATGTCTAGAAAACAAGTTTTACAAGATTAAATCCAAATAAGGAAGCATGGGAGTGATATTGTTGGAAGGAGAAACTGTGTTGTTGTTGTTGTTGCTGATCTTGAAGCATACTTCTGGATGAAGTAACCTTGAAAAGGTAAGATTCTAACCTTTCTCTACATGTTTTATGAAATAAAAGTGTTAGATATATTGTTTAGTTAATGAATCTTGGAGATTAAAGTGAAAGACTACATATGTGATTGATGGGCTGTTTTGAGGTGATTATGAGTATTGTTCTAAATGAAAATCATGGTTAATGACATGAGTTAAACTTTCTTGATGTTGTTGTATATGAACATATATTCATGGATAGATTATGGAAGGGAAAGACGTAAACTTGAAGCAAAAAAGTAAAACTAGGAATGATACTTGCAGGCTGTTTGGGTTGAGATTATGGAGTTATTTGAGAATTGTTTTAATGGATTGATTACATGTATATTGTTATTGATGCTATGGGATTGTTGTTGGCTGAATTTGGTTTTTGACGGAAGTCATTATTACAAAGGAAATGCTGCCCAAATTTACATAGACACCTACTAGCTTGGACTTGGCCTATGAGTGATTTTGTGAATTGATCTCGGTTCTTAATTTTCTTGTTTAGATTGACGAGCGTTGGACGACGAAGGGTTTAATACTAATTGTAAAAGGACCAGGTTTGTTAATTAAGGCTATCCTTTCTTTCTCTTTGGCATCAATCTTATAAAAAGAACGAAACGAACGAACGTTATCCATAATGATTCCACTCTTAGAATCTTAGAAAGCTTATATTCTTCGGATTCTCAATAATGTTATTACTTACCTTTGATGATTCTTGATTTGAACTTGTTATCATTGATTCAGTAGAAGTAAGACATATTGATGATGTTAGTTCCATAACGATGTTTGGAGGTTACCGACCCTACGTCACCCCGAAAGGCCCAGAAGTTATATATATATATATCTATACACACACTTATTTTACCACACCAAGCCGCGCATAGTGGTATTTACGACCTAACGTGCACATTCTCTTGCGTTGGGTACGGATAACACCGAGCCTGTCATGGTCAGGCACGGATAACACCGAGCCTATATTATATGGCCGGGTACGGTATTATGATATATGTATATGATTTTTGAAAGAAAGTATGCATTTCATACACCCTCAGAGGCACTTTCAGATGTACAGAGATATACAGACATATTCAGATATACAGATTGACTCTCATGTCTCAGATTCCTTTCATGATTCTTATGTATATGCTGTTTTCATGCCTTACATACTCGGTATATTATTCGTACTGACTCCCCTATTATTTGGCGGCTGCGTTTCATGCCCGCAGGTCTCAAGATACAGGTTGGTGATCCATCTATTAGGATGTCAGCTCAGCGAATAAGGTCGATGCACTCCATTTGTGCTGGAGATGCCAGGAGTCAGCATGGTCTTATATATATATATATATATACACACACACACACACACACACACACATGCATGGGTATGGCAGGTCCCTGTCCCGACCACATTACGCATGTTTTCTAGTAGAGGCTTGTAGACAATTACGTACAGTCAGATGATGTCCAGATTTGATGTTTCATATGTTGTCACACAGGTGATTATGATAGCCTTGTTGGCTCATATAGTATGTCCAGCATATCCGTATAGATAAATATTTTAGATTATCTGATACAAGTATGTTTTCTTTATAAGTCTATTGAGTATCATATGATGGCCCTATTAGCCCACTTATGTTCCTATTGATGTCACAGATGTACGTCAGATGGTACTTGACTAATATGGTCAGGTGCCCGTCATGGCCCTTTAGTTGGGTCGTGACAATGAATTTCTTGTTATGTCTTTCGGGCTTACTAATGCCCCTGCTGCTTTTATGAATTTGATGAATGGCATTTTTAAGCCATACTTAGACTTCTTTGTGATAGTGTTTATTGATGACATCCTGGTTTATTCGAAGAGTAAAGAAGACCAAAAAAACACTTGAGGGTTGTTCTTGGGTTGCTGAGAGACAAGGAGTTGTATGCCAAGTTCTCTAAGTGTGAGTTTTGGCTTACGTCTGTGTCCTTGGGACATGTGGTTTCGAAGGAAGGGATTATGGTTGATCCTAAAAAGATTGAAGCAGTGAGAGATTGGGCTAGGCCTACGTCGATGACATGTAGATTCACGCTTTGTGGGGTTGGCCGATTACTACGAGTCGGTTCGTGAAGGGGTTTGTTTGCTTTGCATTTAACCCTTTTGACTCGTCGGAAAGAGGTACCTTTTCAATGGTCCGACGAGTGTGAGAAAAGCTTCAAAAGCTCAAGACTCTATTGACTACAACTCCTATTCTATCTTTGCTCGTGGACGGTAAGGACTTTGTGGTTTATTGTGATGCTTCTCATTCTTGTTTGGGTGCTATTTTGATGCAGGAAAAGAAGGTGATTGCTTATGCTTCCAGATAACTGAAGATTCATGAAAAGAAATATCCTACTCACGACTTGGAGTTGGCAGCTGTGGTTTTTGCGTTGAAGATTTGAGGCTTATCTACTACGGTGCCCGTTGCGAGGTATTTCGATCATCGATGTCTTCAGCATGTGTTTACTCAGAGGGATCTTAATTTTAGGCAGCGGAGATGGATGGAGTTGCTTAAGGATTATGATATTACTATTTTGTATCATCCTGGCAAGGCGAATGTAGTGACAGATGCCTTGAATAGGAAATCAGCTAGCATGGGTAGTTTAGCTCGTTTGATTGCGTCAGAGCATCTATTGGCCAGGGAGGCTCAGACTCTAGCTAACAGTTTCATGAGGTTTGATGTGTCTAATTCGAGCAGAATATTGTCTTGTGTTGAGGCAAGATCATCATTTCAGGAGCAGATTAAGGAAGGACAGTTCGAGGATGCGAGCTTGTGCAAGATTCGTGACAAGGTTTTGAGTGGTGAGGCCAAAGAGGCCATGATCGATGATAAAGGCGTTCTAAGGATCAAGGGGGTATGTCAGTGTCCTTCGTGTTGATGATTTGATTAGGACAATTTTAGAGGAGGCTCACAGTTCTAGATATTCTATTAATCCCGGTGCTACTAAGATGTATCGAGATTTGAGGCAGCATTGTTGGTGGGCTAGGATGAAGCGTGATATTGTCGAGTATGTTTCAGAATGTTTAAATTATCAGTAGGTTAAATACGAACGCCAGAGACCCAGGGGTACGCTTCAGAGGATGCCCATTCCATAGTGGAAGTGGGAGAGGATAGTGATGGATTTTGTGGTTGGTCTTCCGAAGACCTTGGGTAAGTTTGATTCGATTTGGGTCATTGTTGATAGATTGACCAAGTCTGCCCATTTCTTATCGGTTCAGATCACCCATACTGCTCAGAAGTTGGCCCAGATTTATATCTGTGAGATTATTCGTTTGTATAGGGTTCCTATTTTCATCATATCCGATAGAGGCACGATATTTAAATCTCGATTTTGGAAGACTTTGCATTCCAAATCGGGCACTAGATTGGACTTAGTACAGCTTGCCACCCTTAGACAAGTGGCCAGTCTGAGCGAACTATTCAGGTCTTGGAGGATATGCTCTGAGCTTGTGTGATTGGCTTCGGTGGCCATTGGAATCAGTTCTTACCATTGGCAGAGTTTGTTTATAAAGTTACCACTCGAGCATTGACATGGCCCCGTTTGAGGCTCTTTATGGGAGGAGATGTAGGTCTTTCTATCGGGTGGTTTGATGCATTCGAGGTAAGGCCACGGGGTACTGATCTTTTGAGAGAGTCATTAGACAAGGTTAAGGTGATTCAGGGAAAGCTCTTGGCGGTTCAGAGTACACAGAAGGAATATGCGGATCGAAAGTGTCACACCCTAATTTCCGTTAGAGCGTGATGGGCACCCGACCCTTATTTAGGGCCGAGCGAACCCGCTGACTCTCGTAATACTCATAATCATGCTGACCCTCAAATCATGACATAAATACATAATGAAAGTTTTTCGAAGAACAATATGCTTTTTACCTTCCTCGAATCAAATAAAATACGTCAGACACATGAAACTTATAATACAATGCATAATAATACATCGGCTTACATATGCCGCTTACATAACCGACATACTACATACACGACCTTTGCACCGCAAGTCTCTAACATGGAACATGAAACCATATCATAATGCTACGACTCGGCGACCTCTCCGGGAGAAAATGGAGCTTGCCAATCCCGCCGGAACATCTTCTCGCTAATATCTTCAACTCATACGGGTGTACCGCGCGGCATGAAACGCGCCGAAGAAAAGGGGTCGGTGACGGAATATGTCGAGTATGTAAAGCGAAATATAGTAAGCGGGATCATGCGAAGTAAAGAGTAAAGAAAATCATAAAACTTGCCTTTAAAACATAGATCATACATGTCGATATTATAAAATCATCTTACACATATAAGCGTGCCCCGGCCCTCTAAGGAGGGACGCGGTAATTAAAATCAATCATATGCGTGTACATGTAACGTGTCCCGCCCTCTAGTGAGGGACGCGGTAAGAGGGAATCATCATATGCCATCTCACGCCACCTCCCCATATCATCATATCATATATATATATATATATATATATATATAACGTGCCCCCGCCTCAGTGAGGGACGCGGTGAATAATGCAATGGAATTGCACGAATACATGCCCTGCCCGGACGCGATGAAAGCCATATGAGCTTGGCACGAGCGAGTAGTGAGAAACCACGTACACATAAAACATTATCAAAGACTCGATGAAGTAATCAAAGCGAGTCGTCATTTGAAAAAATCGGGACAAAAGTTATATCAAATATCTTTCGGACACTACTTAAACCTATCAACATCATAAACATGTAGAAGAACCATAGGGATCATAGTCGTATGTCAAACCAATCCGAGTCCGCCTCGGAAAGTTACGACATTACTCAAGCAAGGACTTTCTACAACCATATCAAAGCAATCCGAGCCTTACGTGAAAGTTACGCTCGTTCGTAGTTACGGAATCTTTTAAAACAAAACTCTTTTGAAAACAGAAAGAACTTTTATGCAACTTTTGAAATCCAAATCATACCAATGACATAAGGACCACCACTTGACCACATTAAGAATACGAATATCAAGAAACAAATAAAAATCATAGACATGCTCGGATTGCAAGAATAGAGTTACCTCGAGACTCGTGTCATAACTTACTTGCACTAAGACATGCCAAAAGAAAGAAAGGTTGAGCTTTACATACCTCGATCGCTTCCTAAGCTAATCCGAACTTACGTCTCGGCTTCTCAAAGTCTACAACAACATCATTAGGCATCGAACATTAGTCATAAGCACCGAAGGATTCAATTCCAAACCATCATTTTATCTACAGAAATTTGGGCAGCATTTCCCCTATAAATACGACATCCCCGAGAATCCAACTCGGTCAAATCTTCAACAACAATACCAACAACCATATAAACAACATCAATAATTAATTCAAAACGCATTCTAGCATTAATAACTCCTTTCTACATAATTCGACGACATTCTTTTATATTCATTTCAACTACATATATTCAAACCAACATCGACGATTACATGTTCAAGTATTAATCCGAAATCAGTCAAACAAAATTCAAGAATGCTTCAACCACTCCGCACATTATTCAAACATTCCAAACAATATTCCAAGGAATCTGAAACCTCCCCAACTCAACATGAACAACCATAACATATTTCTTTCTTCCAAAACTCATAAACTACATCAACAATCCACACGTTTAAAACATTATTTCCATAAATTCAAGAAAGCATATTAAGATCACATTAGCTTCCAAACGGCCCACACGATCACAACTCCAACCTTGAACCATTAAACCTTTATTTTACATCATAACATCCATAATAACATCAACCAAACACTAAATGAAATTTATTCATCATACCTACATCAAATCACATATACACGGCCACATTTCACACACCATGCCTTCATGAATTCCATTCATCTCCACACTCCACAACACACACAAACCATGCATAACATACGAAAATAAGGATTAAATCTTACCTCTTCCACCCAACTTTTCCCACGGCTAGGATGCAAAATGTCAAGAACGAAGGTTGTATTTGCTCCAACAACTACCCCACGTTAACGAGGACCTTCCAATTGATATGAAAGCTAGAAGAAACAAGTTTTTCTTGATCAAGTTTTCTTGGAGCTTATTCGGCCAGCCATGGCCGTTTGTTTTTCTCCTTTCTTTTTCTTTCTCCATCTCTCCTTAAGTTTCTAGAATTGGAAAAAAAAGATGAATAAGTCTTGCTTAATCATCTCTTGTCCATATATATATTTAACCTCCACAAATATAAAATGAACACTTGTGCCCCTCATAATTTGGACTAATTAAATTTGGCCAACCAAAGGGGGAGAGGACCCCACCATACACGGCCATATGCTATTTTTTTTTCATGAAATTCCAAGTTTCCAAAACTTCACTTTTGGCCCCATATTTCACGAAATATTAGTTTCCATAATTGCACTTTAACCCCAAATTTTCCTTAATATTTCCATCCAATGAAATCATAAGTGACTTATGCCTTAAAACAAAGTCGGAAAAGTAGCCTTGTTCTTAACTCGTCACAACCAACTTAAAATATTCCGACGTACAAAATGCGGGATATAACAGAAAGTTCCGAGATCTTAAGTTCATGGTTGGAGAACAAGTTTTGTTAAAAGTCTCACCCATGAAGGGTGTGATGAGATTTGGGAAGAAAGGTAATCTTAGTCCTCGATTCATAGGTCCGTTTGATATTCTTAGTCATGTGGGGGATGTAACCTATGAGTTGGCTTTGCCTTTAGGTTTATCAGGCGTTCATCCAGTGTTTCATGTCTCTATGTTGAAGAGATATCATGGTGGTGGTTCATTTATCATCCGTTGGGATTCTGTCTTGTTGGATGAGAGTCTATCTTATAAGGAAGATCCTATTGCTATTTTAGATAGAGAGGTTCGTAAGCCAAGGTTGAAAGAGATAGCGTCAGTGAAGGTTCAGTGGATGAACCGTCCCATTGAGGAAGTTACTTAGGAGACCGAATTCGATATGCGCAATAACTATCCCTAGCTTTTCACTGAGTCAGGTACCTTTTCCCTTATTTCTCTTCCTTGTCCGTTCGGGAATGAAAGGTTATTTAGTTGGTATCTGATGTAACGACCCACTAGGTCGTTATGGGGGCTTTGACTATTTTACCTTTGTTAGTACCTTCCCGAAGATAGAAATGAGCTAATAACAACTCAAAGATGTAGAAGTCTAAAAACTGGAACTTGAATTGTTTGTTGTTGCTATGTTTTGTGGAAAAACTGACCTCGCTGGTTAAGGAGTGATCGCAGTAGCAGAAGGATTTCTGCCATAGCGGGTTCGCCGTAGTGGTACCATGATAGCCGCCGCGGGAAATGTGGGAATTGGGAGGCTCGTCGTAGCGGACGGTCTTGACCGCCACGACGAGTCGGGGAATAAATAAGGTCCGCCATAGCGGGAGGTTTCTCGCTATTGTGAGACATCGACCGCTGCAGCGGTCGACAGGAGGCAGAATTAGCGTTTATATTCTTTATTCCGAACTCATTCCCCACATAATGTTACACCCCGTATCTTCAAAGAGCACTTATCAAATTTGAAACATAGTACGTTGCGTTAGGGTTAAGTAAAACCACTTTGGAATATAAGGAGCAAGAATTATTAAGTATATTTAATAAGTGAATGATGTATATAAGATATACCGCAAGGTTTTATAAGGAAATGAGTGGAAGAAATGGAGTAGTACGACTTTGGAGAAAGGATAGGTCATGTTTTGTGTGAAAATTTTGGTCCAACTTGAGGAACTAATATCTCTTAGCATATGAAGTGTTTTGAAGTGAAACAAAAGCCTAAAATGAAGTTCGTTGAGTCTAGTTTCCAACGCAATAAACCGCTCATCGATAGGATATCGGAGTAGAGAATTATGGACGTTACAATTTCAGCTGACGGAGCAGAAATGCGTGCTACAGTACCCGACCCGAAAACCAAGGGTAAAAACCCATTTTTTTCACCAGTTTGCCCAGAAAATTCCAGAAAATTGAAGAGAGAGAGAGAGAGGAGAGCACAAAGTAAGCAATTTTCAAGCGACGAAGTATTAATCGAAGCTCGGATAAACGCGATTCTAGTATGGTTTTGCGGTGGATTCAGGGTGGATATTAAAGATATCGCTGTTTTAACAAGAATAAGGTATGAATTTCCTATTATTAATGTTAATTTTGGTTTATTTACGGAGATAAAGTCATTAAATAATTGTATAGCGAGTTGGTTGGTTGCGAAAATTGGAAAAACATCGTGTGAGATGTTTTATGGTACATATTGGTGTTGGAAATGATGTTATTGTTATTGTCATCGTCGTCATCGTTGTTGTTGTTGTGGGGTGCAGAATTATAATTTCGGGCTAGGCATATAAACAGGGGAGATGCTGCCGAAATTTCAGCAGATTCTAGAAAGAGTTAGTTTGAGGGCTTTAGACAGGCCTATGAAGATGAGTCTAACAATAGTATCAATTTTCTAAAATATAGATTTACGAGCCTGGAGGCCAAGCGTTGAATAGTTAAAGTTAAGGCGACCAAAACGGTATGTTAAGGCTCGTCCCTTTTTTTCAAAGGCATAATTCCTATGTTATGATTCCATAAATGTTTCCATAACCACCTTGTGTTCAAAAGCTCGAAGTTCATGACTCTTAAAGCCTCTTATGATGTTAAATGGAATATGTTCTATGATGATTGTGACGATGATGATGATTCTCTTCTTTGAAACTCCGAAGCTATGATTTGAGCGCATTATGAGATTATTGAGCCATTCTATGAATCTCTTAACCGTACTTATTATTGATGGTATCACCTCATGTTATTCGTTCCTTCGAGGTGAGATGTAGCGAAGATAATGATTCTATTTCCAATGTTATCTAAGTTCATGATTCTCAAGATTCCCGTGACATCGTCGATTTCATCCTACAATGGTTAATCCTTCAGGAATGATATGATGATAATGGTAAAGCCAATGATGGTGTTGTTTTCATGTATGTATTTTTTTTATGTGTGTGTGTGTATGTATGTATTGCGTCCCACCCACAATTGGGATAACACCGAGTCCCGAAAGGGCCGAGTAAGATAACACCATGTAAGATGCCATATGTGTATATATATATATATATATATATATTACCGCACCTTAACGACCGGACGAGATATTATATATGTATGGAAAAATTCTTAAAACGCTAAGCGTGCACGACATTCGCCTTAAAAGGGCATTTAGAGGCACAGGTTGATCCCTTTTATATTACTTTATCTTCATACGTTCATTATATTATTTTCCATGTTCGGTATCTCTTAATATGTTACTATTCATGCCTTACATACTCAGTACATTACTCGTGCGACGTCCCTTCTTGTGGACGTTGCGTTCATGCCGCAGTGTAGATAGACGAGACAAGGATCTTCCATAGTAGGTTGCTTGTGTACCGAGTTCTAATTGGTGAGCTCCACTTCTTCTACCGGAGCATATATATATATATATATATATATATATATATATATATATATATATATATATATATATCGTTAATCGGGGGGTATGTCGGGGCCCGTCCCGACTTGTATACTTCGGTCATGTTCATAGAGGCTTTGCGGAGCGGTTCCTGGTAATATGACTTAGTCATAGTGTGATGATAGTAATGTCGGCATCATGGGTCTAATGTACATATACTTATGCATGATATTATGTTCGTATTTAGCCTCTTGATCCTATTGTTTCCATTTGAGACACGAAGGATGTAAGTTATAAGTTGGTTTGCTCGGTTTCCGTAAGGTGCCGGGTGCCAATCACGCCTTACCAAGGGTGGGGTGTGACACATAACTCCAAAACATTTCCCAAGAACACTTGTGGCTATTTTCTAAGCCTAGGGCTAAAATACTATTGAAAGATAAGTCTCAACCCTTTACTTTATTCATGCCATCATCATCTTAAGTTCCATGATTAATTTAAGGTTCTCTAATGGTCAATGAAAGGACTAAAGCCCTAGAACTTAAGAAACCCTTGAATAATGAATGGGTTAGTGATTTTATTGTTGTTTATTCATCTAAGGTTATAGATTATCACTTCCTAGGATGGGAATTCAACTTCTAATGGATGAGAATGATGTATTGAGACTTAGGGTTTCATAAAGATGGTAACATTACCATAAAAACTGCTTGGAAAAGGGTTGAATTGATTAGAAACTATCACGCCCCAAAATCCACTCTAGACGTGATCGACATCCGATGTCATGAACAACATCGGAAGAACCATTATCATATATGGAAAACTTTTGATACTTTCAAATCAGCAATTATCTAATAAGTAAGAGACACATCCTTAGCAAATATCCAAGATAAAGTCATGCTCATTAAACAAAACAACGGAAATCTAAATCCATACTTAAATAATACGTGGCAACATGCCCCAAAAATCATGGGAAAACATCCATAACACTACCCATAGTTCAACAGCCATCTAAGGAGCTTCTACGAAATAAAGAGTGTCAAAAGTCTCGGGACGCAGCCCAACAATCTAAGTAAATGAAATAATGTAGAGAGGTGCCCCACGAACAAACATGTGGGCTCCCCGAAAGTTCTCGAGAAGTAGCAAGTTATCCTAAGTCGTCGGCGCGTCACAAACCTGCTCTTCAATGTTACTTAACATACCATCACAAAAAAAACAAAAACAAAAAAAAGGGTATGCCTGAGTACTGGGTACTCAGTGAGAGCCGAATACCACGGCTTTATATCTTAATGTTCAATCATCCTTTAGAGCGAAAAAAAATCATGAATACATACATATATATATATATATATATATATATATATATATATATATATATATATATATATATATGTAATATTGAACAAACAAGGTTTAATGTGGGCTTGTCCCTCACACACACAAACCACAACCAAAGAGTTCATAAAAATCGTTCGAAAGAGTATGTTCAAAAAGAGACATACCTATAATCCCGTAATAAGCTAGCAACCAGATTCTTCCAAGTTCAACAATCACACTACAATGGTTTTTAACTGACAAAGTATAGAACTTTAGCGAATTCTAGGGATTTCTACCCTTATTCGAAAACTAGGGCTTTTCTAAGCCTATAAACGGGTTCTTGAATCCATTCACGAATCGCTAACGGATTCTAACCTTGTAGAACTTTCTACTCTAACCGAAACTTTATTAATACTTAAAAAAATTCAGAAACTTTACCTCTTAGATGAAATCCACACGCCTCTATCTTCTTCTTCTTGAGATTTCAAGAACTTAGGATTTTAGAGAAATGATTTACTATTAAAAAGGGATGACATGGTGTGGAAATGATCAAGATTGAGTGGGAAATCACCTTAGGGTTAGAGAGACTTTTCTAGCATTCTTTTCCTAGAAAATATTAATTTGGAACAAAGTAGGAAATAACACTACGAGGTAGGACTTAAAGAAAAACTCGGAACCAGAAAAATATCTTGATCCAGATGTGGGTGCAACGCGAGGACTGGGATCTGCGATATGGCTCCAACGCCTGATCATATTTTTGTCTGCAGGTGGATTTTGCACGATGGGCCCGCGAAGCACACTTAACACACATTTTTTATATTCGCTCACTAAAACAATCATAGCTCGCTGTACTAGCCTTGTTTGAGCCCCACTTTATATTATTGGAAAGGTATTTCAGAGACCTACAGGTTTTATGTTTTAAGTTTTTCCCAAATTCCAAATGCAAATACCCAAAATCTGGACATAACTGAAAACTGTCTTAGACTTAGACGAATTTCAGGATTTCTAACGAAATTCCTTACCTCGTTTGAACCCGAAAAGATCATTTAACACCTTTGCCCATGCCGGAGGGATCCATATTGCTAAGATGACATCTAAACCCCAATTATTTCACATTCACACCTAACTCGAATTTACGGGATGTTACATTATCCCCCCCCCCCCCCCCCCCCGCGTACGATCATTCATCCCCAAATGAAAGTCATGGTCTGAGATTCTTTACTAAATATTAAAATTTTCAGAAATTTCAAGAGTTCCATTAGCAAAGTGAAACATCCTCAGAGATAACATACGATTAACCACATCATGAATGCATCATTCAAGCCTAAACACAATAGTGGGAGATTCACACTCCACTCTAAACTTTCACAGGAAAACACAACCGAAAGGTTCAACACATGCCTGCAGCGGGGAACAAATAAGGATATCTCCTCTTCATGTCCTCCTCAGCTTCCCAAGTAGCTTCTTCACTATTATGATTATGCCACAGGACTTTAACCGAAGACACATCTTTCGTTCTCAACCTCCTAACTTGACGATCCAAGACTTGTATAGGTTCCTCATCATAAGACGACCCTTCATTGATTTCAATCACGTCATGATTCAAGACATGAGAAGGGTCAGACTTGTACAACCTCAACATCGAAATATGAAACACATGGTGCACCATAGCCATCTCAGATGGTAACTTCAACTCGCAAGCCATTTTCCCAATGCTCCTCAAAATCTCGTATAGACCAATAAAACGAGGGCTAAGCTTACCCTTTCTACCAAACCTCATAACTCCTCTCATTGGTGACACCTTTAGGAACACCTCGTCACCTACCAAAAACTCTAGCTTGCGACATCGCATGTCGAGCGATGGCATCTGTAGCATGTAAATACGCTAACATCGAGCTAGCGAGTCTCCGGATTTCTCTACCCATTGGCATCTGTCGAGCGTGTAAATACGCTAACATACCCATAGATTTTCGGCTCAATGCATCAGTAACAACATTCACCTTACCAGGATAATACAAGATGTTCAAGTTGTAATCCTTCAACAACTCTGACCATCTTCTCTGTCTGTGATTCAATTCTCGCTACTTGAAGATATACTGCAGGCTTTTGTGATCAGTGAAAACATCACAATGTTCCCCATACAAGTAATGACGCCAAATTTTTAATGCGAACCCCACAACAGCCAATTCTAAGTCATGAGTTGGATAATTCTTTTTGTGCTTCTTCAATTGACGGGAAGCATCAGCGATCAACTTACCATTCTGCATCAAGAAACAACCCAACCCAATTCGGGAAGCATCACAATAAACTATGTAGCCTCCGAAAGCCGAAGGTAGAGTTAAAACAGGAGACAACGTCAATCTTGCCTTGAGCTCTTAAAGCTCTTCTCACAGGTAGGGGTGTACATGGACCGTGTTGGTTCAGATTTTTCAAATACCAAACCAAACCAATTGCATCAGGTTTTTAAATTTATAAACCAAACCAAACCAACAAAAGTCGGGTTTTTCAAGTTTGGGTTTTCTTAGCTTTTTCTAGTTGCTCGGGTTTATCAGATTTTTCAGTAAAGTCTTCATACTAAAAATATAACTTGTACTTCAAATATTTCTTTAGTCATAGTAAGCTATGGCTATCTAATTAAGATACATTTTAAGAAAATAACACAAAATGTGAGATGAGAGATGATATTGTCCTAAAATATTCTACAAAAAAAAAAAATGAAATCGCATAAAATAAAATGATCATAATCTAAAAGTACTAAGTCATGTTATAATAAATCCTGCTAATTTATAAGGCATATAGAAAATGATCATAATCTAAAAGTATTAAGTCATGTTAAAATAAGTAAGGCTAATACTTATTAATTACATGGCTAAATATTAAAGAAAAAATAAAATTAAGTTATATATTTTCACTGTCTAAACCATAAAACTAAATAATAGATATCCAAAATTATTGTGATTCCTAGTTTTAGAATTGAATTTCTTTTATTAGCATTAGTATTGATTTGATTTTTTTGTTCTGTTTTATTTGAGTTGCTAATATCTATGGGCTATAAAACTTATTGACCATTCAAAATTTTAAGTCCAAGCTTGAAACAATATGTTAAAAGACAAAAAACTAGGAAAAAGTTTAAGAAATATTTATAATTTTTTTTTAGGCAAAACCAATCAGCCTGATGCTGTTGGATTTTATTAAAAAGTAATCAAAGATATTTACAGAACAAAATGAAAGAAAACTGAAAATGAACTATACTACTCTATCCTAGGAAATCAAACGAAAGTCTAAGCCTTGTTTGAACAACCTAGTGTAACAATGAAGTAACTGCAAACAAGAACACTCCTTCTTTGGATTGATGCCATTATCAGTCACCTCAAGCTCTCACCAGGTGCTATGGTATCAAATCTCACTGAAAATCTTTCAAGAAGAGGTGTGGTATGAAGCTCCTCATAGTTGTTGTCCTTTGCTGTCCAATATCCTTGATCAATCTTACTCATGAGGTTATGTTGAATGTTTGTAATTGGATTAGGTAACTAAAGAGATCTTGTTAGTAAGATGAACATTTCTGTTAATACCACACACTAACAAGGATAACCTTAGTCATCCAACCAGGATTACAACAATCAGATCAGGCTGTTATCATGAAACTTTACTTCCTTGTGAAACTAAATCATGTGTCATCACTTGTTGGCATGTATACGAAATCGATGTATATGAGAGATTCAAATGGTTCTCTATTTCCGTAAATCTTGCTTCGAAGTTAGGCATCATTATCTTATCACTATTGAGAATCTTCTTTGCTGACGTTGGCAATTCAAAGAAATGAATGAAATTGAACCGTACTCGCAAAATCAAAAAGCAAGTTAGTTAAAAAATGCAAGTGCATTGCCTTCCCTAAGGATATGAGCAAACCGCACTTGCCCTTGGTCCTCCAAAAATTGATCTTACTAACTTCCATACTGATCTTCCATGGAATCTCCCATATTCCTTGAATGATGTTTATCATGGACAAAGAATCTGATTCAATCATTACAGGCACCAGATCATTTTTAATGCAGAACTCAATTCCATCCAATATAGCCACAAATTCTGCTGTGATATTTGTTGTATCAGCTATTCTTCTTACCCAAGCATATATTAGGTTTCCAACATCATCTCTAATGCAGAAAGCTGCTAAACTCAAACCTAGATTACCCCTATAGGCCCTATCTGCATTGCACTTGAACCAGCCAGCATCAGGACACCTCCATTGCACCATCTTATATCCTACTCTAGGCCTGTAATCCTCCAAATATTTCACCATGTGAGGCCAATCATATGGAATATTTCTCAGCCAAGGATATAATGTCTTCACCAGTTGTTGTAGATTGTTGTTGATCCCATTTATTACCTTTATTTTATTCATCTTACCCCCATGCATGATAGTATTTCTTCTCTTCTATAATTGCCAGCATATGAATGCCGGTGCAACCTGCATAACTGACTTGAGTTTTATAGGACATAAATAGATTTTTTTTATGTATAAAATATTTATTAAACTTTATATATGTAATGTCGGGTTGGTTTGGTTCGGTTTGACTTTTTTTTAGTTAAAACCAAACCAAACCAATGGTGGTCGAGTTTTTCTTTTTAAAATCAAACCAAGTCAAACCAAACCGTTAGTCGGGTTTTCGATTTGATTCGGATTGTCGGTTTGGTGCAGTTTGTCGGTTTCCTTTATACACCCCTACTCACAAGATACCGACCACTGAAACTTAGCCGTTTTCTGAGTCAACCTTGTCAGAGGTGCAACTATAGATGAGAAACTTTCCACAAACTTCCCATAATAACCAGCTAAACCCAAGAAACTATGGATTGCCGTCCCACCAGTGGGTCTTGGCCAGTCTTTAACTGCCAAAATTTTCTGAGGATCAACCTTGATTCCATCACTAGACACTATATGACCCAGAAGCGCCACAGAGTTAAGCCAAAATTCACACTTAGAAAATTTAGCATAGAGCTTATTCTTTCCAGTGTTTTCAAGGTTATTCTCAAGCGTCCTGCATGCTCCTCACGACTCCTCGAATAAACCAGGATATTATCAATGAACACAATTATGAAATGATCGAGAAAAGACTTGAACACATGGTTTATCAGGTCCATAAATGTAGTAGGGGCATTAGTTAGACCGAAGGACATCACCAGAAATTCAAAATGTCCATATCGGGTACGAAACGCTATTTTCGGAATATCTTTCTCCTTTATTTTTAGCTGATGGTACCCAGACCGCAAGTAGATCTTAGAAAAGAACTTAGCACCCTGAAGTTGGTTGAACAAGTCGTCTATCCTAGGAAAAGGATATTTATTCTTGATAGTCACCTTATTTAGCTGGCGGTAATCGACATACATTCTGAGAGAACCATCTTTCTTTCTAACAAACAAGTACGGAGCACCCCAAGGCCAGGTACTTGGTCGAATAAACCCCTTATCCAACAAGTCTTCCAATTGATCTTTCAATTCCCTTAGCTCTGCCGGAGCCATACGATAAGGTGGGATGGAGATTAGTTGAGTTTCGAGAAAACATCTATCCCAAAATCGATAACTCTATCAGGAGGGATGCCCTGAAAATCTTCGGGAAACACTTTGGGAAACTCATTAACTATAGGGATGGACTTAAACTCTGGCACTATGGCTTGACTATCATTTACAACAACTAGATGGTAAATACATCCTTTAGAAATCATTTTAGTAGCCTTAAGATATGAGATAAACCTACCCATAGGATTAACAATTTCTCCCTTCCACACAATAACAGGTTCATCAGGGAAAGCAAATCGAACTAACTTATAATGACAATTCACATTAGCACAACAAGCAGCTAACTAATCCATCCCCATAATTACATCAAAATCTATCATCTCTAGCTCAAATAAGTGAGCTGTAGTTTCACGACCCTTAACTACAACCATACAATTTCTATAAACTCTAAAGACAATAACAGGAACACCAGATGGATTCCTAGCGGTAACAGGTGCAGATAAATTGTTTCTCTGGCCTAAAGAGATAGTTATTTCACGTAACCACTTCCTACACTCCCTCTTGATGTGACCCCTTATGCCACAATGATGACAGATACGATCCTCTGATACAAATGAGTGTCTATTACCACCTTGCGAATACCTGTTCTGATTGTTGTTCCTCTGACCTTGTCTACCGGATGGAGGACTGCATTAGTCTTAGCACTGGTTTGAGTAGGTGTAGAATACCCTTTCTTTTGCCCCCCATTTTTAAACTATTGAACCCACCGCAGATTGAGCCTTCTTACTTTGTTCCCTTTCTAGCCTCTCTTCACCCTTCCAGTTCCCAACCAAGGATGAAAATGTGCAAGTAAGAGACATAGCAGCAGTAGCACACGAATACTTGATATGTGGTACTAACTGACTTGATATATGGTACTAACCCACACACAAATCAGCTCAACTTGTGCTTTCAGTTGGAATCATATACGTTGCATACCTTACCAGACGAGTAAACTTCAAACTGTACTAACGAACGGACATAGTGCCTTGCTCAATCTTCTCAAACTTAGCAGCTAGAGAAAATCGTTCCTCATCAGACAGAAATCTCTCCATGAATGCCCCCTCAAATTCAGCCCAAGTAGGAGCTGGAGCATATTACCCGGCTCAGTGTCCCACAACTCAAACCAAGCATGAGCAACATCTTTCAATTGTTATGATGCAAAGTTCACAGGTTCAGAACCATGAGCACCCATGACCCTTAGAGCTTTGAATGTCTCATCCATAAAGTACTGGGGATCACATTCTTCTCGTGAACCAAAGAACTTGGGCGGATTCAACCCCAAAAAGTGCTTAAGCCTTACCCCACCACCAAATGTCGGATCCGCACTCCTATACTGATGTTAGGCTGCAACAAGAGTGTTAAGCATTTGGATCACATTCTACATCGATCTAATATCAGCTAAGCCCGCAGTAGGGGTAGCTGAAATAGGTGGTACTGGCGGTGGTGCTTGGTCTCCATTACCGATTTCAACCCCAGCAGCAGTCTCAGCAGTGGTGCGGTTAGTGATCCTAGCGGCTCATTCGCTAGATGATGAATCAGAAGCACCATTACTCCCTTGGTTAGCAGCTCCAGCACAAGTTAAAGCCAATTCTGCGAAGCACGAATTAACGAACACGTCTGGACGATCCTAAAGGAAGTTCAAGCTCTATAGCACAATCTAGAATAAAGAGGAATGAGAAACACTTATAAATGCCCTGGTAGTCCTTCGATCATGCAGGTGATTAGGCTGCACAAGGCAGAATCCACTAGACACAGCTCCACAGACAAATCCTAGGACACATTTAAACCTAAGCTCTGATACCAAGCTTGTCACGCCCCAAAACCCACCTTAGACGTGACTGGTATCCGATGTCATGAATAACATCAAAAGAAACTTATATATATATGGAAAATGTTTGATACTTTCAAATCAAAGAATTATCTAATAAATAAGAGACACACCCTTAGATAATATCCAAGATAAAGTCATGCTCATTAAAACAAAACAGTGAAAATCTAAATGCATACTTAAATAATACGTGGCAACATGCCCTAATAATCATGGAAAAACATCCATAATACTACCCATAGTTCAACAACTATGTAGGGAGCTTCTATGAATAAAGAGTGTCCAAAGTCTCGGGACGCAGCCCAACAATCTAAGTAAATGAAATAATTTAGAGCGGTGCCCCATGAACAAACATGTGGGCTTACCGAAAGTTCTCGAGAAGTAGCAACTTCCCCTAAGTGATTGGCGCATCACGAACTTGCTCTTCAATGTTACTTAACATACCATAAAAAAAGGGTATGCCTGAGTACTAGGTACTCAGTGAGTGTCTCGGTGACAATAACTAATATAGCAAAATAAAATAATTAAGATCAGTAATACCGTTTAAGTGCAAAACAGTCGAAAAATCCAGAGGTAAGATAAACCCACAACTTCACAACTATCAATCGAGAAACCATAAATCCATATTTAAACTAGTTCTAGTTTATTATGTCATTGAGTACCATTCCAGTCTTTCCATTTTGAATTCAATATTTATCAACTAGCCACTCACAGGCAAACAAGTTTAATATCATCAACAAACCACTCACAGGCAAACAAACTCATATCACAATGCTAATACAGGCCAAAATCAGTAATGATAATGGAATGACTATTCAAGGTTCCCAAAACAGTATAAAAGCACCACACCGTGAAATTTGACCCACCATGTCTATCCTTCCTCCCGAATAGTTAGGAAAATACCACGTCGGAGTGTGTAACCCTTGATGACCACTCTTCCTCCCGAATGGATAGGGTAACTCCACTAGGATCTATAGTGACGACCCTTCCTTCCGAGTAGCTAGGCTAAACATAAACAATATAATCATGGCAAAAGAGCCGAATCACAATCCTAGCGTAGAAGCTAAATCACTCAAATCATGGCATGAAAGCTGAATCACAAGTCATATCATGATAGTCATATTATTCATTAAGGATTCTGTTCATCATCACATTATATGGGTACATCAAATCATTTCAGTTTTAGAAAATAGGGTTCACTTCTTTAAACAAGTTTCAAGTTCAACACAATCAGTTATGGAGCACTCACATGAGATAGTCAAGCTTTTCAATAATCAAGTTCAAACATCCTACTGCAGGCTATGCCTCCACCAAATAGTATATAAGGGACCTGGTTGAGTACCAGTTCTCTTATGCAATGCAAAGAAGTAAAGGACGCAGGATGTTACCGTGGAAAACGCCTTGCCCAAAGAATTAAAAATCACGACCTACCCTAGTAGGATTTCAGCTCCACTACACGAGCAACTTCAAGTTACAACTCTATCGCAAGCTAGGAATTAACTCCCATAATCCCTCACTGTTACAATAATATTTATGCAACCCAAGAACTAACCCCTTAGTCCCTCCTCACTTGCAATGCTCCGATTGCAAGCACCTTCACTTGACTAACTCTAGCCAAGAACCACTAATACACCTAGACTAGCTCTAACTTAGTGTACCCTTCAAAAGCTTGTGGAAACACTCTTCCAACAAGATAACTTTAAGACTTTTTAATAACACCTATAAACAACTTCTTAACACAAAAGCGCATGTTTACAATTTAAGCATAGGAAACAAAGCTTAAAACAAACTAAGAGAACAAAACTTAAAACAAACTAAGAGAATAGAGCATCTTCAATGCTGAAAACATGTCCTTTAGTTTGTGATTAGCTTTGTTGAACACTTGGAGAGTTTTGTGATGGCTGCACCTTTTGGGTGATTTTTAGGATTTCCAGGTAATACACAATATGTTGCAACATGTTATATGTATAGTGGGAAGCATATGGGATGGATAGAGACCACTTATTCAATATTTGACCTAAAGCATGGGCCAACTCAACTGCTGTACTTATGCAGTGAGTAGCTCGGCTTTACAGCTGTATCTGCTTACCGTGCAAGCAAAGACAGAGAGCAGATCACATACCAGGTCTGGTTCTGTGTCATTTTGACAATCATCAAAACACGAATGCACATGAGCTCATCAATTTCCCCCATTTTGATGATGACAAACTGATAAACGATATTCCCCCTGAGAACCAGCTTCCCAATGTTCCCCCTGCGAAGCAAACGATCATTTTCAAGACACCGGCAACATGTTAGCAACAATAACAAAACGAAGAAGGCTTGACCAGATCACCATATTATCAGTACATGTCAATCCTCCATTTTTTGTTTACCATATCTCCCCCCAGCATCTCTTCCCCTTTTATTCAGTTCAGCCTGAGCATCACCTACTTATCCTATTCATCTCTACACCCATTCGTCCCTATACTCATCTTCCCCGTTTTTGCATAAGCAAAGAGAATTGAAAGCTAGTAAGAAGTTCAGCCATATTAACTCAGACCCATAGGGGCAACAAATACAAGTAGAATTAGAGGGAAATAAGCAAGCAATAAAGCACAAGACAATGTAATTTGCCTAAGTAGAAATTAGAAAACAGGAGAGTAATCGGGTCAGTACTAAAAAATACAGATTCAAACTATGAATGTACCAATCAGTCATGTAAAAAAAAGGGGGGGGGGGGGGGCAGCATCTAAGCAGAGGGGACAGGCACTAACAAGGATTCTTGGTACTGTTTGGAGCATGAATGAGGTTGTCAATTCTTTCATAGAAGGCTTGTTGGTCCTTTAGCATTTGGTCCCAAAATTCATTCACTTTGACCTTTAGCTGGTCTTTCTCAGCCAGTCGTTTGTCTATTCCAGTTGCTTCTTCAGTACTAGAATCTGAGGCCTCTGTTCGTTCAGCTAATTTCGCCTTTAAAAGAGCATTTTCTGCTTTGAGCTGCTAAATATCTGCAATGGCTGCCTCCTGAACTTCAATAAAGATTTAGATGGTGGAGGAGTTAGCACTATCCACTGCATTGGGTGTGAGTCCACAGTTTTCTAAAGTGGCTAGCGAGACCAGATGCCCTTTTGTCCCTTGAGAAGCGGTGACATTTTTCACTTGAAAGTGTATAAGCACCTTTGTGAGAACGAAGCCATAGGAGAGACCAGTTTTCCCTTGATTATCTTTTGAAGTCTCCGTGTGAGATAAGCCATTTCAGATTCGTCATCACTTGAATCTCTCCTTCCCGCTTTGAGAACTAGATTTCTTTCTTTCCTAGCTTCATTCTTTTCAGCCCTTTTTATTGACTTCTTCAACCCATATGTCTTAAGGTTTCCGATGATCTCATCGACATTCAATGTACTGGGATCTTTGGCTTTGGAGATGGCATTTACCTTGCTATCCCAGGAATCAGGTAATACACCAAGCAACTTTCTTACCAATTTGGTGGTTGTGATGATTTTCCCTCACAGAATGAAGCTCATTTATAATACAGGTGAATCTAGTGTGAATATCATGAATAGGTTCTCCCTCTTTCATTTTTAACATTTCATACTCTGTGGTGAGAAAATCTACCTTTGAGTTCTTCACCTATGTTGTCCCTTCATGGGCAGTTTGAAGGGCTTTCCAGATCTCTTTGGCAGTTGTGCACGATGAGATTCGGTTGTACTCATCTGCTCCTATTCCACAGATAAGGTTCTTCTTTGCTTTGAATTTCTTCTCAACAGCTTTCTTGTCTTTCTCGGAGTATTCTTTTCGAGTTTTTTGGGTGGTTTTTATAACCCTTTCATCTCGATTCATGGGAATATGAGGGCCATCACAAATGATGTCCCATAACTCTGAGTCTTCAGCCATGATGAAATCATGCATCCTAGTCTTCCACCACCTATAGTATTGTCAATTACATCTAGGTGGCCTAGTAAAAGATTGTCCTTCTTACATATTTGGTGGCGTTGCCATTTTAAAGATTCTTTCTATTTTTTTTTCTTTCTATAGTGGAGATAGTCGCACGTAATGACAGATCACGGCCATATTATTAAAAGCTTGTGGTAAGCATACACTATGGGGATGGTGAGAAGAGATATATTTTACATCCCAAAGGGGCTATAATTGGAGATACCATTGTTTCTGGTACAGAAGTTCCTATAAAAATGGGAAATGCCCTTTTCTTGAATATTATTCAAAAAAAATTCGGATTACCCAGTATTCTACCAATTAGTAACCCCCCCCCCCCACCCCCGGATCGCCCGGATCCCACGAGTGAATCGAAAGTTGGATCTACATTGGATCTCACCCGAATCGCCCCATCTATCCTCCTGAGGAGGAGTTTGGTTACTGTTATATCAGGAGTTACTCCACGTAT
Source organism: Lycium ferocissimum (assembly GCF_029784015.1). Taxonomy (NCBI): domain Eukaryota; kingdom Viridiplantae; phylum Streptophyta; class Magnoliopsida; order Solanales; family Solanaceae; genus Lycium; species Lycium ferocissimum. The sequence goes on along the minus strand of NC_081342.1, from coordinate 36,543,804 downwards.
TGCTTGACGTAAAACGGATAGTAGATTTGTTTCTGTCTTTATACCACTTGTTGCCCTATGCATGCAGTAAGTAATGGACACAGGATGTTACCATGAAAAACTCCTTGCTCAAGGGATTAAAAATCACGACCAACCCAAGTGGGATTTCAACTCCACTACACGATCAATTTCAGGTTACAACTCTATCGTAAGCTAGAAATTAACTCCATAATCCCTCACCCTTACAATAACGCTTATGCAACCTAGGAACTAACCCCCGTAGTCCCTCCTCACTTGCAATGCTCCTATTGCAAGCACCTCTACTTGACTAACTCTAGCCAAGGACCACTAATACACTAGACTAGCTCTAGCCTAGTGTACCACTCAAAAGCTTGTGGAAACACACTTCCAACAAGCTGACTTTGAGACTTTTTAAAAAAACCTACAAAAAGCTTCTTAACACAGAAGAGTAGGTTCACAATTTAAGCACAGGAAACAAAGCTTAAAACAAACTAAGAGAATAGGGCATCTTCAGTGCTGAAAATAGGTCCTTCAATTTGTGATTAGCTTTGTTGAACACTTGGAGAGTCTTGTGACCGCTGCACTTTTTAGGTGATTTTTCGATTTTCCAAGTGATACACAATATGTTGCAACATGTTGTATATAAAGGGGGAAGCATGTGGGATGCATAGAGACCACTCATTCAAATTTGACCTATAGCATAGGCCATCTCAATCATGCTTGTGCAATGAGTAGCTCGGCTTTACAGTTATCTCTGCTTACCGTGCAAGGTGCACAAAGAGCAGATCACTGACCAGGTTTCTATCTAGTTCTGAGTCAGTTTGACAATCATCAAAACACGAATTCGCTTGAGCTTATCACATCCCTTATGGGGTAATTCAAGTTCGAATACCATGACTTTATTTATCAATTTTCAATTATCCTTTAAATAGAAAAAAATATCATGAATACGTATATATAATATAGTACAAACAAGGTTTAATGTGGGCTTGTCCCTCACACATACAAACCACAACCAAAAAGTTCATAAAAGCTGTTCGAAAGAGTATCTTCAAAAAGAGACATACCTCTAATACCGTTATAAGCTAGCAACCGGATTCTTCCATGTTCAGCAATCACACTACAATGATTTGTAAATGAAAAAGTTTATAACTTTAACAAATTCTAGGGATTTCTACCCTTATTCGGAAACTAGGGCTTTTCTAAGCCTATAAACGGGTTCTTGAACCCTTTCATGCATCGCTAGCGGATTCCAACCTTGTAGAACTTTATACTCTAACCCAAAATTTATTAATACTTAAAAAAAATTAGAAACTTTACCTCTTAGACGAAGCCCACACTCCCCTATCTTCTTCTTCTTGAGGTTTCAAGAATTTAGGATTTTAGAGAGATGATTTACTATCAAGAGGGGATGAATATGGTGTGGGAATGATCAAGATTGAGAGGGAACTCACCTTAGGGATAGAGAGACTTTTGTAGGGTCCTTTTCCTCCAAAATATTGATTTGGAGCGAATTGGGAAATAACACAACGAGGTACGGCTTTAAGAAAAAATCGGAACCAGAAAAATATCCCGATTCGTGTTAAGCCCACGTCGCGGGTGCAATTCAAGGACTGGAATCCGTGTTGGACACACGATGCGGCTCCAATGCCTGATAATATTTTTGTCTGTAGGTGGCTGATGCGCGATGGGCCCGCGACGCACACTTAACGCACGTTTCCGATAACGCTAAATAAAAATGATCATAACTCCCTATACGTAGCTCGGTTTAAGCCCCACTTTGTAAGATTGGAAAGGTGTTCCAGAGATCTACAACTTTTAAGTTTTAGTTTTTCCAAATTTCCAACATTAATACACAAAAACTGGACATTAACTGAAAATTTTCTCAGACTTAGACGAATTTCAGGATTTCTAATGAACTTCCTTACCTCGTTTGACCCCGAAAAGATCATTTAACACCTGTACCCATCCCGAAGGCATCCATATAGCTAAGATGACGTCTAACCCCCAATTATTTCACATTCACACCTAACTCGGATTTACAGGATGTCCATTTGAACCTGGATCTTACGGCTAAAATAGTAAAGGAATAAAATGCGGAATTCAAAGTAAAATACTTACAAAGCTAAAGCTTTTATTCAAAACATGAAAGCAATCATGAGAAACATTTACAGAGAGAGAGGGGAGAAAGGCTTATCGAAAGTGGGGGGTGATTTTCGAATGCCTTAGAAGTTACAACTTGAGAGTCTTTTATAGACCTCTAAAAATAATTGACACCTTTTAGATGTTTACAAGTGGACGGCTATCTTTAAAGATTCCTTCTGCTTTTCTTTTTTGAATAGTTGGGCGGCTACTTTGTCCAAAGCTGTCGGCCACTCTCCTGTTTTTTGCTTTTGTCTTTTGCCTCCTGCTTTTCTGAAGGGGCAAATCACTTTAAATTTTCTTGGTAATGGAGATATGCTTGGGCTACGCCTTGCGGGTCCATCATATCTCCATTATCTTCATTGATGATGATGTTGTGTCAAGTAATTCTTGAACCTTTGCTGGATCAGTGTTGTCAATATTACTCAAAGCTTCTAAGAGCTTTTTCTTTAATTTTGCCTTGGATTCTGTTGATCTTGTTCTGCTGCTGGATGGCTTTGGATTTTTAAGCTTGAAATTTTTAGCTTCTGGGGTCCATCCTCTAATTTTAATAGTTTTAATTAAATACTTAATCTTGTTTATTTTAGCTATATCAAAAGACCAGCTGATAATATAAGAAATTCTTTTCACAATGTAATACTTGCATAATTTGATTTGATCCAGTAAGGTAGAGATTTCCTGCTTCTTCTGGAATCTTTCATAATGAATTTGGAAGCTTTTGGGCATTGTTAGCTCATTGCCTCCAAACCTCATCCGTCAGTTGTAAAACCATCGTGGAATTATTGATCTAGTCATTTGTTCGCTGTACTCTACGAACCATGTATGGGAATTTGGTTGTACATACAAAAAGTTGTACCATGCTGCTTCATATCATAATAATTATAGGTCTGTGGCTTATGTTGTCTGGATAACACAATCGGGGTATGGAGATGATCAACTTTCCATTCAAATGGACTGATGATTTTGTTTATTGTGAACTTTGAATATAGAATGTTGTTTGGGTCACGATCATTCTTCAAACAATGTTCAATGGTTAGGGATCCTGTATCTGTCAGGATAAATTTATAATATCTCCTAGTCTTGATAGGATCATTGGATTCAATAAAATCCCAATTAGTGTAGCAAGGTTTAAGTAAATCCTCAACCTTCCAATCTGAGTAATGTTTGTCTAATGCCATAATAGGTATTTCTGCCTTTTTAACAATGGCAAATTCTTCTAGAGTTGCTTGCTGTTTTCCTTCCTTCTTCGAGGGAGTGTTAGGATTAACTTCCTGTGCAAAAGACTCTGGGGTCTTTATTTCATAACAGTCACTAGTTTGAATTTTACTTGTTGTTGAGCTTGTAAAAGGTCTTTGCATCCTCTGAAATGGTGATTGTGGTGGTTCTATTTGAGAAATTGATCCAAGAATGGTTAATTTTTGTTGGTTAGTGACTGGTCTTGTAGGCCTGATAGGCCTAGTTAGGTTTGGGAATTCAGCTAAGGTTGAATACCTGTTATTGGGTTTTTGCTGAAATGGGGATTTTGGGGCTCCTGGCCTCATGGTTACCCTGTAAAAATTCCCTTGTAAGAAAATCTGGTAGAGAATTTAATTCTCCTTTAATAAATTAAATTTCAAAATCGAAGCTGGATAATAAAGCTTGCCATCTGGCAAAAATCTGTTTTGAAATAAGATTTTTAACATCTTTTTGTAAAATCTCTTTAGCCGATTTGCAATCAACCCTTAATAAAAAGTTTTTGTTTATTAAGTCATCCTGAAACTTTGTAATACATAGTAGTATAGATAAAATCTCTTTTTTAACTGTACTATAATTCTTTTGTGCAGGATTTCAAATTCCTGAAGTAAAACGAACTAATTGTTTTGGAGAATCTAGAGAGACTCTTTGTTTGAGAATTCCACCGTATCCTTCATTTGAAGCATCGGTTTCTATAATCATAAACACATCTGGATTTGGAATACCTAGACATGGGAGTTTTTTGACAATAGTCTTGATTTTTCTTACTGTTCTTGTCTGATCTAGACTCTATGGAACTGGATTCTTTCTAAGACGTTTGTAAAGGGGTTCACAGATTTTTCTAATGTTTGGAATAAAATCTGCAACATAATTAAGACTTCCTAAAAACCTCTGTAATTGGGTTTTATCATGAATTTCATCTGGAAATTTGGAAGAGAATGCTATTGCTCTACAAATGGGTTTATATGTGCCTTGGTATAAGTCATGTCCTAAAAATCTGATTGTCGTTTGAAACAATTTAATCTTTTTAGCACTTACAACTAATCCATTATGTTTAACAATTTTAAAGAAAGTGTTTAGATGCTTAAAATGAGAATCTATGTCCTCAGAAAATATTAATACATCATCTATGTAAACAATAGACATATTACTATAAGGATTAAAAATATTGTTCATAATATTTTGAAATTCAGACGGGGCATTTTTTAACCCAAAAGGTATAACATTCCATTCATATTGTTCAAAAGGAACATTGAATGCAGTTTTGTACTTATCTTTTTCAGCAATTTGTATTTGCCAAAATTCTGATTTCATATCAAACTTACTATAGATATTTGCTTTGTAAGTTCTTTTTTACAAATCTCTTTTATTAGGTATCGGGTACCTAATCCATTGTAACACTTTGTTTAAAGGTTTATAGTTTATAACTAGCCTAGGAGATCCTCTTTCTTTTTCGGCATTTTTGTTTACATAAAATGCTGAACAACTCCAAGGGGATCTAGATGGCCTTATTATCTTTTCTAGTAAAAGATCATTTATTTCATTTTTACAAATTTCCATTAATTCATGGTTCATTTGAATTGGCCTTGCCTTAGTAGGAATGGCCTGTTCATTGAAGTCTCCAATATATGAGAGTTCAACTATGTGTTGCTTTCTTTCCCAAAAAGTGTTGGGTAGATCTGACCAAACTTCTTGTTCAAGTTTTTCTTGAAACTTGTGATTTTCCCTTTTATGACCGGGATTTTTAAAGTTTGTTCAATCTTTTGAATTTTAATTTCATCTTTTGAGTATGAAATCCGATTTGATAATAAACTAACTCGGAAGATAGTTTTTGACTTAACAAAATCACTTTCGTCTTGAGAAATTGTTGTCAAATAAGGAAATTTAATTTCCTTTCCTAATATGTTGGTATAGATTGCATCTAATCCAAAGATAATAGGGTTTTATCTGGGTGATAAATGGTGTTCCCAAAATAATTTCTTCATTTATATCTTGTAACAACAAAATCATTTATAAAACAAACTCCATCATTACAAATGCGGGCTTTGGATAATTTATAATTTATTTTCAACTTTTCCCCAGTGGTGGAGTATAATTTAGTAGTACTTTTTTCAAAATACTTAGTTGGTAATAATCCCTCCATTATGCAATTTTTATCTGCTCCTGAGTCTAATAAGGATAACTTGTGAAGTTTAATATTTCCTATTTTTAGAGTAATAGGAATATGCCAACTATGGGTTTTAACTAGTTGTACAAAGTTGGTTTCATCATTATTGCTTGATGTTTCAATGACTTCTTCATTATCAGGAAGTTTCCATGCATTGTTGTCATTTGAATTATTGTCCTCATTATCTTCTGCAAGAGTTTTCTTTCTTATCTGAGATAATATTTGATCAGTGATGTAATCCATTTCGACTTTATTTAGTCTTGTTTTAACTTCTTTAATCTCTTTTTTGACAGAGATTAATTCATTTTGTAAATCTTGTATTGTAGGCTTTTTCTTCTTAGATGAGAATCTATTCATAATATTTTTCATGTTAAAAGGCTCAATAGATGGTTTGCCCTTGGTTTGGTTAATTACAATATTTTTTAATTGAATTAAATATTTTTTCCTAATTTCTTCATCATTAATATGACTGACGAGATCAAGAAGGAACCTGGATCTAAAAATTCAAGGATGGACCCCAGAAGCTAAAAATTAAAGGATGGACCCCAGAAGCTACAAAATTTCAAGCTTAAAAATCCAAATCCATCCAGCAACAGAACAGGATCAACAGAATCCAAGGCAGAATTAAAGAAGAAGCTCTTAGAAGCTTTGAGTGATATTGACAACACTGATCCAGCAGAGGTTCAATAATTACTTGACACAGCATCATCATCAGCAGAAGATAATGGAGACATGATGGACCCGCAAGGCGTAGCCCAGGCATATCTCCATTACCAAGAAGATTTAAAGTGATTTGCCCCTTCAGAAAAGCAGGAGGCAAAAGACAAAAGCAGGAGAGTGGCCGACAGCTTTTGACAAAGTAGCCGCCCAACTTTTCAAAAAAGAAAAGTAGAAGGCATCTTTAAAGATAGCCGTCCACTTGTAAACATCTAAACGGTGTCAATTATTTTCAGAGGTCTATAAAAGACTCTCAAGTTGTAACTTCTAGGCATTCGAAAATCACCCCCCACTTTTGATAAGCCTTTCTCCTCTCTCTATCTGTAAATGTTTCTCGTGTTTGCTTTCATGTTTTGAATAAAAGCTTCAGCTTTGTAAGTATTTTACTTTAAATTCCGCATTTTATTCCTTTACTATTTTAGCCGTAAGATCCAGGTTCAAATGGTATCAGAGCCAAGTATGAGTGGCTAAGTTCTCATACTATCCTAGGGTTCCGTCGAAATCCTGTTATAATCCATACATGTTCCCATACTGTTAAGTATTTAGGACTACTCTTTATCTTCCTTAGAGCTTAATAACTTTATTCTCTAGTTCAAACTTTGTCCAACCCTTTGAGTCCTAGTGCGAGGCATCCGAGTAATTCCCGGATGAGACGTTGGTTGCCTGAAAATAACTGTCGTCACTCAAGTGCCAGGAGGGCTGTAGAAGCAGGACACAGTTTGGTGTACCAGTCCCCAAGACCACGTAGAAGAAAAGGGAAGTCACTTAAGATACTAGAGAAACAGGTTAATAAGAATTAAGAAAGATCCACAGTAGACACTAATTAATTACAATAAAAGAACAAGTAGGGTAAAGATAATAGAGATAGTAGACGTACACCCATAGGATAATATCCATACTCTATCTCTTTCTAAAAAGAAAAACTTTTTATGAAAACCCATCGTTCTTTTAAAAGAATAAATTTTTATAATAATTGTAAATGGACGTTATTATCTCATAAAAAGGAGTTATTAGATCATTTAAAAGTACTAGAAACAGAATTCTGGTTTTGAAATTCAAGGATCCAAAAATCCTTCATTTTTATAATAAAGGTGATAACAGAAATATTTCTCTAGAAGAAGTTTTAATTTCTATAGAACAAATCAAATGGTTATTAGCTTTCAACAGAGAAAATCTGTCTGTTACTTAGAATAGTATTAAGTGGTGTCAAAACCAACTTGATCTAATATCTGCCCAATTATAATCATGAATTCTGAAAAACAGAATATTTTAAATAGTGTTAATATGTCAACAGAAGCTACAAAGATAGCTAAAGTTGAAAGTGATTTACAATACTACAGGAAAGTTTATAATACAGGAACCATTCCGAGCAACTTATAATACAGGAACCATTCCGAGCAATTTATAATACATGAAAGTTTGATTTTATAAAAAATTACAATATCAAAACTTGTGAATTCACAGTTGCTATTAATAGTTACAAGAAACTATTAAATTACTATCTATTCAAGATATAAACAGATAAAAGAAAAGTTAAATTTTCTTCACATAGGACTTGGCCAAGTTGCTGTCAAACCTTTATACAGATTAGGTTTAGACACGCCTTTATGTCTCTTATTAAGAGATGACAGGTTATTAAACTTTGAAGATTCATTATTAGGAGTTTTACAAAGTAACCTAGCTAATGGCCCGATTTACTTTAACTATTATCCAAATTATTCAGTTGACATCAATGACCAGAATATATTGGATACATTAACTCTTAATATTAAAACAAAAAATATGAATAGCTAAGTTAATACAAAAGAAATAGCTGTAATATATAGAGTGTATTACAGACTAATGAAAACAACTTTAGCTCCGAAAGCTAAAATAATGAGTAAAAAAGGAGTAACTATGTTCACGGAAGCAAATCATGAACATAGTAGTACCTTTGTTCCACGAATGATTAAATGGAATGAAATCCTATCAAAAGATGATTGGCACTTCGATGCTATTACCCAACCAAAAGCTGCACCTAAAAGTTCTGCAATTGATCATATTATACAGTATCCTGATGGATCTATTGACTTAAAGTTTCTTAGATCCAAATAAGTTAATGAATCATCTTCAGGTAGTCGAATGTCTTTTTCAAGACCTTCATCAAGCCAAAGAATGTCTTATTCAAGACCTTCTCCTTTTAAACCCCAGAGGAAGTTAGTCAAAGTCAAGAAAATTTAGCGGATGAAATTAACAGGAAAACTGAAGGAGTAGATTTCACATAAACTATCCCTAAAGTCCATTATTATCCACAAACGACCTTTGTAAACCCAGGCAGTCCAACAGCTAGTGATATGATGAGAGACTCATCAGAAAAGAAAGACTCACTAGATATGCTTAGGACAGATGACTTTAAACCAGATATTAAAACCTTGGTGTAACGACCCGTTTGGTCGTTATAGTCTTTTCGATATTTTCGATCATTCCCGAGCATTGATTAGCTCACTTTTTACCCGAGGGGACTGTTGACACACTTCCTAAGGTGTCTAGACTGGATTCGGGCAACTTTTGTGAAAATATAGGCTTAAAGTGAAAAATGATTGACCCAAAGTTGACTTTTAGGCAAACGAACCTTTGTCGGAATTTCGTCAATTCGGAGAGGTCCGGATGGTCATTTAGAACTTGTGTGTGTATTTGATTCGGTTCCCAATGCACTTGGATGCATTTCGGGACTTGGGTTGGGAATTTGGGATTAAGGCATCGGGGGTTGACTCAGTCAACGAGACCTCCGTTGGGAATTCGGAGGCCACGGGCGCGTTCGTAGTACGTTTTTATGTGGGTCTATGTGTATGGCATGTGAGCAGATGGCCTCGGGAACTAGATGAAAAATCAGATCGAATTGCAGAATTTGGGAAGTTTTCTAGTGTCTGGTGCCCGCTTTGGCGACACCAAACCGCAACGAGCTTGCGGCCGTCGGGCAAGTAACACGCCGGCCAGAAGCGGTCCCGCGTTTAGGCTTGACCGCTAGAGCAGTCAGGTGATCACTAGGGCGGCGCCATTAGGGTGGTCCCAGTATCGCTAAAGCGGGTGACGGGCAGTTAGTGACATTAATAAAGTGTTAAAAGCCCTTAGGCCCTCATTATATCCCATTTCGATATTTGAGCTTGAAGAAACTGTTCTTAGGGATATTTGGAGGAGAATTTTGGAGGTAAATCTTGCCCATTTCTCATTTTTCCTTTAATCCATTATCATGTTAAATTCCCCTTTTCCCTTAATAAACCCATGGTGATGGGAGTTCAAAGAGGGTTTTGGAAGAACATTGTCCCTAGGATTATTAATGATAAGTTGATAATGTTTATGTTAGATATTGACTAATCTAAGCTTATTAAGCATATATCTTCCACTTTTAGCATTGAATTTCGGAATTGGAGACTTAGGGTTTATACCCAATTTGGGGGTTTTGCTTGAAATCAGAAATTAGGCTAATCCTTGAGTTAAATCAACAATTAGTGGTTGGGTTATGATTACCTAGTACTAAATTTGGTATTTTGTCCCTGAATTTCCCGTTTTGCCCTTGTGGGCCCGTTTTCCCAATTTCTAGGGTTAGAATTGACCTAATTAAAATAATAGCAATATTAGTATTATTCTTCATGATTTCTAATATAGAATTCGATTATGCTTAGACTACTTTGGTTCTGAGGTTCAGCGGAAGGGCAAGGCAAAGGAGTGAGTTGTTGGTGTTGCGGTTCGGCAATCCAGGTAGGTTATGGCTTACCTTTGGTGAGACTTCGTATAGCGAAGTACATATTTAGATTATAATATCGGAGACAGCATGTGAGCCTTCGGGTAGGAAATCGGGTTGGATATTGCCTTAAGTTGGGCCCTGATGTGTGTTGGGACTAGCCACCCTGTTATGTGTACTTTAATTGTTTTATTGTGCTGGCTTGATGCCATGGGTAGTTGGTAGATGTTGAATTCGGTGTTATCGTCTTGATTGGGATATAATTGACATACCTGTTGCTGGTATTTGTACTTGGATATGTTGTTGGCGTACCCACTGTTGGTACATTGTTGGCGTACCACTGTTGGTATTGTGATACGGTACATTGTTGGTGTACCCCATTGTTGGTACTTGTGATATTGAACGTGATTGTTGATGAATGATATACTCATTGCACGCATTCTCTCACATTCATGATGCATGGCCGATACCCGGTGATGATCCGGTATCATTGAGTGAGTAAACGAATATTTTGATAAACTCTTTTACTTGAGTGATTGTGAAAAGGCCGATGTCCGAAGATCAATTCCGGAATCGTTGATTGTATGAAACTGATATTTGATAACTCTTTTACTTGAGTGATTGTGAGAAGGCCGATGTCCGAAGATTAATTTCGAAATCGTTGATTGTATGAAACTGATATTTGGTAGACTCTTTTACCTGAGTGATTGCGAGATGGATGATGTCCGATGATCTATTCCGGTATCGTTGTTGCATGGCCGATTCCGATGATATTTTCGAAATCATTATTAGTGCATGGACTCCACCGGTCCCCCAGGGTGGTGTCGGTGAGAACCCCCCGTGGGCAAAGATTCGGGGTCCCGTTTTGTTATATCCCGCATTTTCGTACATTGAGACAATCCGGATTAATTGTGATAAATTGGGGACAAAACTATTTCGGGATACAAAGTCGGGACTTTTGACCTTTGATTTTATTTTAAGTCATAAGTTGTTCATGAATTTGTCATATGGAATATTTAGGAAAATTTGGGACCAAAAGTGGAATATTTGGAAGTTAGTAATTCATGAAAATTGGCCATGTTAGCCATGTGTCTTGAATTGGTCCCACACACTTTGTGGACAATTTTAATCGGTCCAACACATGTGTGTGGGCCATGGACACTTGTGCAACTCATGTGGGAGCTTAAAAGATGACTTCTAAGTCATCTTTTATCATTCTACACTTAGCAAAAAAAAATCAAGAAAGTTGAAGAACAACAAAAGGCCCTCTCGGCCAAGCTCCTTGATTTTCCAACTTCAATTCAAGCCTTGCCAAAATTATTTCTTTGATGCAAAA
>NC_081342.1:36450233-36532388 GCF_029784015.1 Lycium ferocissimum | reverse complement strand
TCTCATATAGTCTTAGAGGAGTCTTAGGTTCCAAAAATCTTTTCGCTCTGATACCAAACTTAGAGGGGGTAGTAAATTTTTCAATAAGTTCTTTTAATAAGAAATATATATATATATGCTCCACCAAAAAAAAAAACTAATTAGAACAATCTATTATACGTCTAATATATGCTCCACCCCCACAAAAAAATTACTCCCTCCATTTCAATTTATATGAACCCATTTGACTGGGCACAACATTTAAGAAAGAGGGAAGACTTTTGAAACTTGCGGTTCAAAATAAGCCTTGAAAATTTGTCTGGCTGTAAATCATTCATAAAGTGAATTTATTTCCAAATTAGGAAAAAGGTCATTTATTTTGGCACGGACTAAAAAGGAAATATATTCAAACAAATTGAAACAGAGGGAGTAATTAGAATAATCTATTATACGCTACTTACAAGTACAAGTGACTGCTCGTTACTTTTTTGAGATAGTAGAAGACAAGATAAATAATTGGAAAAGAACATATATTAGGCATTCTAGCAATAAAAAAAGGTCTTGACTTTTAAATTTAATGTTTCAGTTCCTTTTTAAAACATTTGAGTAATTACATGTTGACTTTTGAGAATTTGGGCATTGTACTGAGGACTTATTTAATAAATTTCGTTTTAGTTTGAAGAAGTTTCATGGGCTTATGCCCCAACATGCTAAACAAAAAAACTCGCCCAAACGCCCGGCATACCCCCGAATTGCGGCGTACGCCTTGAGACTTTCGCCCGACCCATCGCCCTTGATTTTGAGTACGCCCGCCCAGGGCTGTTACACCTCGAAAAATTTTCCATTGATGCACAGTGAGTAGGTTAATGAGGAATACGAGGTATACGATGTTTCAATAAGTAAGAAATAGCATTTGATGATTCTAAATAAGATTTGAAAGACATTCGATGTTAGACGAGAAAGTTGCCAAGATAAGGCCATGAATGCGATAAGTATCGGAAAGGATTTACGAGTAGTAAGATGATGACAACTTAATGATGTGTTGGGGAAAAGTTATAATGCCCCTTAGATTGTTAACGAAGTAATAAACAAGTGCTAAGAAGGTTCCATAAGGATTGGAGATCAAACGAGACGACGAAATCGAACTTGGTGAAGCAGTGAGTTTCACGGCTGGGTTTCACGGCCAGCATTGTGTTCCACGGACCGTGGATGGGTCCGTGGAAATTCTAGCAGAGAAGGCAATTGGCTGGTCGTGAACCACGACTTACCACTGTTCATTAACATTGGGTTCCACGGACCGTGGAACAGTCCGTGGAACACCCGACGGGCTGAAATGTTTCAAGTCTTTAAATGTGTTTCCAACTTCATTATTTCATTCCCAACATCTCTCCACTTCTCTCTAAAAGCTCTAGGGCCTCATATGTGTTTCATGAACAAGAATCCAAAGGAAATCAAAGGTTCTTATCATCAAACCAAGTGAATCAAAGTAAGAGAACCCATTAAAGTTCATCAAAAGCAAAGAATTCAAGTGAAGAAAAATCTAGGGTTTTGCTCAAGTGAGGTATATGCCACCAAGGTTCAATCCTACACCATCTAAGGTAAGTTTTATGATGTTCCCATGTTGTTTAAAGTATTCGGAAGATGAAACACTTGGATTACAAAAGAATATAAGAAATGGGTCATGAATGTGTGAATAGTATCACTTTTGAGTAAATGTGTGGAACGAGTTATGGTTCTTGATGCTTTATGAATATAATCATGTTATAAATGATATTGAGAGTATGGAAATCGACATTGTAGGTGAATGAGCGTATTGTCAAGGTATGACTATGAATATGAATGAATTGAAGTGAATTGTGAAGTAAGAGTAATGTAGTTGGCTAAAGGCTATTGTGATGACATTGTGAACGTTATCATCGATGTTTGGGAGTTGATATGTAATACGAGGAAAGTCGTATAAATAAAGGAGACGCTGTCCGATTTTCTCTAGAATTAGTTATGAATGCTAAGCTATCTATTATCTAATATGAGTATGCACTTCAATGAAGGTAGAATGTGGGTCTTGAAGAAGAACGTACCAGTGATAGCATAGTTGCACGAGAAGGTATGTAAGGCTAACCCTTCTTTCATAAGGCATGGTTCTTTGGCCAAATATTCATCTTCCTACGAGTTCATGATACTCTCTAATGATCCTAGCTCGAGAAGCTATTAAGCTAATGGTGCTTAAATGATATGATTGTACTAAGTTCCTTATACGACGAGTAATACTCTAAGGATAGAAGGTAATGAATGACGATAGTAAAAGGGCTAAAGATAGATATGAGCTTGTATGTATATGTATATATGTATGTGTGCCCATGAGAGGCTATTGTGAACACCGAGCTTATATGGCCGGGTAGAATATAATAAATATGTATATCTATATAACGATGCGCGCGCACCACTGCAGTTGGGTACGAATAACACTGAGCCTTGGAAGGGCCAGGTACGAACAACCCTGAGCCTTGGTAGGGCCAGGTACGTGAAACACCGAACCTTCGTGGTCGGGTACGCAATATAAAAAGCTATGTATATGACATCTATATGAGTACGAATAAGCCATGTATATGACATCTATATGAGTACGAATAAGCTATGTATATGACATCTATATGAGTACGAATAAGCTATGTATATGACATTTATATGAGTACGAATAAGCCATGTATATGACATCTATATGAGTACGAATAAGCTATCTATATGACATCTATATGAGTACGATTATGCTATGTACGTGACATCAACGAGAGTACGAATGTGTTAAGGTCATGTAAGTGCCAAGTAAGGGCTATGAATATGCAATGCGTATGATGTGAGTATGAGTATGAGTATGAAAGGAGATATGAATACGAATATGAAAATAGATACGAAAAGTAAATGAGCAAGGATACGAATGTATTTACACGAGTGCGCAATAGAAATGGTACGTCCCTATGGAAAGCAGGTAAGTGATATGATGATGATGCTATTATCTCCCATCTTATGTTATTTCATATGTTATCCATTATGCTTCCATATTGATATTGATCATGCTTTACATACTCAGTACATTCTTCGTACTGACGTCCTTTTGTTTGTGGACGCTGCGTCATGCCTTTCGCAGTGGCCGGGGAGACGACTTGATCCATAGCCGTATTTCTCGGGGACTACATAGCGAGCTCATCTCATTCCGAGTTTGACTTTTGGTATAGATTCTTTTGTGTATATATTCATGGGCACGACGGGGTCCTGTCCCGCCCATATGTTATGATATGATGTACCCTTCTTAGAGGCTCGTAGACATTGTGTATATGGCTAGATATGTTCGGCCTTGTCGGCCTATATTTTGGGATGTTGTTTTGATCGCCTTGTCGGCGCATGTACATTTATACGGGCATAGATGTTATCAATGATATAGATATGTTGTTGCTCAACGAGATTAGAATGATGAATGAAAAGCATGATATAATTACGTGGCTCACCTAGAATGTGATGTATAAGTATGCTAAGGGGTGCCGGGTTGGCTGCAAGACCGGTGCTCGTCGCGGCCCTCAGGTTGGGTCGTGACAAGGGCTCGCCCCGAAAACGCCTTTTAAAACATTGATTTTGTCCAATGGGTTTAGCCTCTTGCAAGTCATATGGGTATCACAAGGGTTTAACACCGTTACTTTTTAAACGGGTTCTATTAGGGAAATCAAAAGTGCTCCACGTTAGCATAGTCTAGGGATTAAGAGCCTGTTTGGATTGGCTTATAAGTTGGTCAAACCAGCTTATAAACTATTTTTAACTTATTTGGGCGTTTGGTAAAATAGAAAACAACTTAAATTAAGTTAAAAAATGCTTAAAATAAGCCAAAACCAAGAAGTTGCTCAAGCCCAACTTATTTTTTTGGCTTAAAAGCCATTTTGGTTTGACCAACAAGTTTACCCCTTTATCCCTTATATTTTTTGTTAATCCTAATACTATCCTTACTTTTAGAAACCCTTTAAGCACTTTTATCCAAACACGTAGCTGCTTATTTATAAAATAACTTTCAGCACTTAAAAAGTACTTTTGCTTAAAAACTATTTTTTTCCAGCTAATCCAAACGGGCTCAAAATATGCTTAGCATTATATTTGAGGGACCAAAATGAACCTACTCCGATATATAAGAGATCAAATATGCTCTTAGGAACTAAAATGAGCTACTCCCGTAGATAAGGGATAATTTTAGCCCAAAACTGAAATTTTCATTAAACTTTAAAAATGTTATAAAATAATAAAGTAAAGAACAAGAATAATTGTAGAGAAAGAGAGAAGAGGGGAGAGTTCTTATTTCTCTTGTTAAGGATTAAATACAATGAAGAGAACCTCTCTATTTATAGGAGAGAATTGACTTGGTGCCAAAGTCACAAACCCTAGAAAACCCTAAAATTCCTCCTAAAGATAGACATCACAATATTATAATAATATTTATAACACTCCCCCTTGATGTCTATTTCGATAGATAATATGCCTCATTAAAACCTTACTAGAAAAAATCCAGTGGGAAAAATTCTAGTGAAGGAAAAAGAGTACATATTTCTAATAATACGCTATTTGGTTGCCTCATTAAAAACCTTGCAAGGAAAACCCAACTGGGACAAAACCTTGGCTAAGGGAAAAAGAGTACAACACGTATTAACTCCCCGATGGGTACATCACTCCAAAACTTGAATTTTCGCATTCCAATCTTGTGCACCATCTTCTTGAAAGTTGTAGTTTGTAGAGACTTGGTGAATAAATCAGCCATATTATCGTTCGAACAAATCTCTTTGCACGTTGATATCACCATTCTTTTGGAGCTTGTGTGTGAAGAACAACTTTTGTGAAATAAGCTTTATCCGTTTATGAATCCACTCTTTGGTTGGGGTATGTATGTTGCTACATCTTCAGTCTTTGGATAGAGTTGCATCAGCATATAATATTGTTGAAATCACTCCAAGTGCATTCTGAATTGCTTTGTAAACATATGTTATCTTTATTTGATTTGATTGTCATGTAGACCAACATCATATGACTATAATCCCTTATAGTCGTAGCAAAATATATAAATGCATCAATTGCATAAAGATATGGCACTTCAGGACCAAAGAATTCTGCAAGTTTCTCATTTCAACTTCTTTTAACGAATAATATACTCTTTTGAGAACTCTTCAAGAGTTTCAATAATATTCAAGTAATCAACTTGCACCAACAATATGACAGATTTTGATTTTCACAAAGACGTAAGGATAAATAGAGTCATTTGTGACCTTAGTCAGTAAATATTCATTAAGGTGATAAAATCGCGTTCACCTTGCTTAATTCATATAAGAATTATGAACAAATTTCTACAACATGTATATGCTTCGCATTTAAAATTCTTCAGAATTTTCATATAATTTTGTCAAGTAATTCATATAAGTCGTGACAACATCTATTTCTATTTAAATATGTGACATCTTCCGGTGTCCGAATAACGAGTCCAATAAGCTTTACGCTTACCAAGATGCGTCATTTCACTTGATAATAATTTCTGCGTTAGCATGCTTTAATAGACGTAGAATTTAGATTCTCACAATCTTTTACAATATTGCACTATATTGTACCAAAGATATCATCGATGATATATCATTTGTATCGGTTCGCAATGTGACATAACTTATTGAGATCTCATCACTTCCATTATTTTTTAGGTACCTAAATCTCTCATGAGGTTTCATGAAGTGTTATGTCGTAGGCTCTTCAAGAGCACATTGCCTCCTTATAATGATCATTGATCATTTGCTCCTCTTTCTTTTCCATGATTATTGCGTTTGGAACCGATTAGTCTACCACACGTCATGTATGCTATAGACTCTGTCCTTCAGGGACATAAATTTAATAGGAGCATTTTGCAGCTGAAGTTAGAAATTAATTTTGGGTTAGCAAATGCTTCAAGCATTTGAGTAGAATTATCTTTTGAATGAGGATCATACTAATGATATATAATTTATCACATATTCCTCACCGCTTATTCTCTCCCCTTATGTTAGAAAAACTAACATACACCCCATTTTCTTTGGGGAATCCATCTTTATGCATCATGGTAGATTAATTAATCGTATACCACATATAAAAAAAGCGTTAGATGGAAATATCGGTTCCTAACCCTGAACCAATTGTGAGGGGAAAATTTATCATAATTTAGCACATGAAGCATTGTTCTCATAAGCAATGGTTTAGCTTTTTATCGGAGGCATTCAATGCCAAACCAACTTGGTACAAACTAGCATTAACAAGATGAATTATCTTGATTACATAATCTGAAAATTACGTTCTCAACTCAATCGTTTTTGAGCAAGTAACTTTGCATATGTCAAACTGCAGGTTGACAATAAACGCACACGTGATCATCTTATCGATGCATCTATTTAAGACATCACATAACAGGTGAACGGGCCCATATTCACCTTTTATATTTTTTTCAGAATTTAGGGATTCAATCCCAACATTAGCTAGTATAATAAACTCATCATGGGAACAAGCAACAGAAATAAATTCTTGAAGAATCTTCAAGTTCTTCAATATATGTCGAATATTCAATCTGCACATCATATTTGAATCGGATGGCCAACTTGCTCATGCCAACTGATAAAATTATCTATACTAGTAAACTTCAGGTTTACCATGCCATGTGCTATTTGTTTTAGTAAACTTCGGTTTACTATGACATGAATTATTTTGTACCAATAAACTTACGGTTTATTGTGGCATGCAATTCATCATGCTTATATTTGTTGTACAAATCGAGTAACCTTTCATATTCATATTTCTTTTCCACTATGATATTTTGAAGATATTTAGTCCTCCAATCATTTAAATCTTCAATATGATAGTCATTTACTTTAGTAAACTTCGGGTTTACTAGAACTTTTGTTTCGATCATCACACCTTCAAATATTACAATCTAGGATGAATGATATAATAATATATAAGCTCTTTAGGAGCCTTTAATTTATTCTCCATAATCACATATTGTTCGGACACTACTGGTGTCATGATACTTGTAGACAAATGATTAGGCTCTTCTGGACCTTGATCATTAATTTTTTAACTACCAAATATTGCTCAGATACTGCTGGTATCATAAAAGACTTTTAGTTAGACACTGCTGGTGTCATGAAATAAACAGTAATTAAATGGACATCTAAAGACAATACAATTTATAAATGATTAAACATTAAGTTCTAAACTTCAGTATTTCAAACATCTCCTTCAGGGAGATTTGCTATTAACGTCTGAATATTTTGTATCTTAGCGGTGACCACAGAAATATTACATCCGCGATCAAGAAAAATACATGAATTTGTTATTTCCTTCGGTGGAAATCAATAACAACTAATCATGCTATCAATGTGGTTATAATAGAAAATATTCTATAAAATCTTTTTCATTTGCCTTGGAATGATATATAATAAAAGTATCCAAGATAATTTGACGTACGACAAGTACGTGCAGCAATGACCTTCATACCACAAAATAACATCTATATCTTTTGCTAGTTTATCTCTTCAGGAGGTGTGTTGTGGTATTTCTTTATTCACTTCAGGAAATAAAACTTGGTCATTTAGATGAGCTTTATACATAATTTTCAATAGCTCATTATTTCTCTGAATCCGCTTTAATATATTTCCCAAACTTTTTCTACTTATCAAAAGTTATACCGATACTTCTAGACCACCAAAATACATATAGAACAATTCCTTAGTAGTAAGTTACGTAATACCAAGACACGTTAGTAATTTCTGAATGCTGACAACTTTAAAATCTCTATTTAACTAATTATATCCGCCACAAATTGCTAACAACTTACTTTCCATAAACATGCATATAATACCAAATTAATAATCAACAGGAATAAGTTCTCATAATATGACCAAACTAGCAAAGGGAAGGGACAAAAATATATTCATGTTTAATATAGTGAAAGAAGGCAATTTTTGAGTTCCACTGCAAATAAAAATAAGGCTAATCAGATGCCTTTTCCTTTTAACAAATATAGATATTATATCAATTTCAAAAATTACACATAAAACCCTTAGCCAATTCCAAATATAGTATAAATTTGACGTTTGAAACCAAAGGATTTTGAGAATTGCAATTGATATCAAGATATTGAATTGAAACGGTTGGACACTTTCAACCACGATATATTTCAACGGCATGTACTTTGTCCTACGACTTCCATAGTTTGATATTAGGTCCAGTATGTCTAAACTCAACCAAGATTAGTACTTGACAATTCGTTTCCAAAGTAAAAACATGTACAAAAATAGGATAATATTTATCCTTTATTTTTTCGAGTCTTACTACTTCGGGAGTAAGTTTCGATTTAATGTTTTAGGAGCAAATTTCAGATTTACTACTACTTCGGGAGCAGATTTTTGAGTTTGCTACTTCAAGAGTAGATTTCTGAGTTTACTACTTCAGGAGTAAATCATAGATTTTTTTTTTTTCTCAATTATTCTACCTCTTACGAGGTGAGTGATATTTTCACAATCAAATGCACGTTTATATTTATAGGCTTTTACTACATATTATCACATTCACTTTAGGGAATGGATCTATATTTATAGCTTTATATCAAAAGTTCCCATTCTTCGAAATGGAACACAATCATCTGAACGTGCAGGCCATAAGCATATCAAATTGTGATAGCTTAGAATTTCTTTTAAGATATTGCTACTTCAGGAGCAAATCGAGGCATACATATAATGTAGAGATTTTTTTTTTCTCTCTAACACACCTTCAATTATAATCACAAGCATATAAAAATATTATCATTGATGAGAGTCTACCCGCAAACTCAATTATACTCAGACCTGAGGTCGATCAAAATTAATTACAGAACTAATTTGTTTTCGGCTACCAACCATAATTCCCTTTTATTCGTCGTCTTTCCTGTTACTCAAAGGCAATATCTTAAAGAAGACCAAGAATAGTTAGTATCATATTAAACTTGGGAATTGAAAAGAAACACTACCAAAAAAATACACTAAAATTGCCAAAGGAAACCAACACCTGCATGTATGCCTGCCACATAATATAGTTTATCATAGCTACAAATCTCATCAGTATTCAGAGAACAACGTTTGCAATAGAATTATAAATATATCACTCGGTAATCATATAGTAATGAATTATGTACTGCCAAATTAATAGAAGAAATCACTTACCTTGATGTCGTATTTAGTTTGAAATAATCAAACCTGGGCAATTTAAACAACGAAGAGGTTTTGTCCGGGTGTCAAGTTCCATGTTTGGAGATTGTTAACTCAGTTGGTTAGAATCTCGTGCTGATAACGTGTTATAAAATAATAAAGTAAAGAACAAGAATAATTGTAGAGAAAGAGAGAAGAGGGGAGAGTTCTTATTTCTCTTGTTAAGGATTAAATACAATGAAGAGAACCTCTCTATTTATAGGAGAGAATTGACTTGGTGCCAAAGTCACAAACCCTAGCAAACCCTAAAATTCCTCCTAAAGATAGACATCACAATATTATAATAATATTTATAACAAAAAAGATATTTTCGCACAAATATTTAAAAATGAATATCTTTTAGAAACAAGGGAAGAAAATAAATCACCCCGTCAAAACGGCTGTGTGTGTACTTGAGCACCAAAAAAAAAAAAAACCTGGCAGTGAAAAGCCCAACCCACACAGAGATCCCCAAAATCAGTCACCTCCGTGTAACAGCCGATGAGCAACCTCCATGAACCGCCAACATCGGCATAGGTTGAATCTTTGATCAATGGCAGCGTTGAGATCAAGTGGACGCAAGTTCTCATTTGATATTCTCTCTACTTCCATCCTAGACGATGACGATCATAACTACACGACTTGCCTCCGATCAAATTCCGATCCTTCTCCTATCGATGACGCCACAACAAGCCCTACCGCGAATCGCCGGAAGAAGAAGAAGAAAAAGAAGAAGCACAACACAATCACGGAAGAGCATTCCGAATTAAACGGTTACTGTTACAGTTTTGCTCAGAGCAGCACTAGTACTGTTGTGTTAACTGAGGAACATGATACGCCCCCGATGCATCACAGCAATTCAGTTACTGGACTTCCCTTTGGGGAATTGAGACAGAGAAATGTTGTTATGCTCAATGAAGAGAGTGTTGAGAGAGGAAGTGAAACACCTGTTAAGGAATTGGAATCAAGGTCCAATTCCAGAGATTTGAATATGGATAATGGGTTTCCAGTGAGGACTTTGGAGAAGGAAGTCTCTTTAGATTGGAAAAGATTGATGGCTCAAGATCCCAATCGTAAGTATTTACCTTGTTCTATTTTCTCTTATGCTTTTCTAAATGTTTTCCAGTTCCTGCCATTTGCCAATATCAGATGGTGTTTGCTTTGCAATTTAAAAACCTTGCTTTGCAATTTAAAAACCTTGCTTTGCAATTTAAAAACGTGCATAACTAATACATGTATAAGTTATGAGGGAATCTATGTATTATTTATGTAGGATAGAAGGTGGAATAACTAAAACTCTGCAATCTTTGCATAAAATAATACATAGATTCCCTCATAACTAATCCCTGTATTACTAATACTTGCATAAGTCTAACCAGCTATCAAACGACCCCAAGCGTGTTTTCACTCAAGTATTAACAATATATGGCGATTTGGGGACATCTTTAGCTCCTTCCCTCCCTTTCTGCATGAATGTGTTTGAATGATTTATATTTGGCACCTAAGGGTGTGGTCTAGTGGTCAATGAAGTGGGTTGAGAATCATGAGATTTCAGGTTCAAATCCTAGCACTAGGTGATTTCTTCCCATCTATCCTAGCATTGGTGGACAAAGTTACCCAGTACCTGTTGTTGGTGGGAGGTGACAGGTGTTCTGTGAAATTAGTCGACATGCGTGCAAGCTGGCCCGAACACCACGATTATCCAAAAATATGATTTATATTTGTGGCTGATATATATTGTGAAATGATGTCGGAAGATGCTAAAAGAGTATAAATGTATCACTTCAAACTAGAAATACTCTAAATTGCCTTTTCAGGGGAAGATGCCATAATTTTGGGAAGGACTAAAATTCAAAGTAGGTCAACTAAATGGAGTGGAGGGACTACATATTTATGAAATTGGAAAAGTGAATAATGTAAATCTTATGAAGTTAGGAACTGATAGAATATGGCTAATCCCCTAAAAAAGCTAGTTATCACAGGCCTACTATCCAGTAAATAACTATGAAACCTTTTTACATCCGTGCTATCGTTTTTTGGGGCTTTACCTTAAAATGAATGAGGATCCATATTCACGAGAGAAGCAAAACTTGTAGGTTCTTTCAATGTCTCATTATTTGTTCCATTTGCTTCTACAAGTGTAGACATGGAAGGTTCTAGCTTTGCTAGATTCAAGACTTTCTCCTTTCTATTTTATTTTCCTGGGGAAGGAGAATGCTAATGAACCTTAGCAGAGATATTAAAACTAAGTTGGAGGGAAATCCCTTAGATATCACCAAATTATGGCATTGGTATGTCATGAGCACCTATGAGAATCCAGTATTATCCGTGGTGCGCAAGGGAACAAAGGCAATCAATATGCTCATTTGTACTTTAATGCTGTAATCTTTTGATAAATACACATGTAGTGAAACGATGGTGATTAGTACTTGAATTGAGAAATTCTACTTCTAAAGCGAGCTTGAATGGGGCGTCCTTAATCTTCACTTCTCTTTTTATCTTGAGCAACAGCGTCATTGTACTTTAAATGTATCATGACAGTTATTTACCATTTGACTTTGTCCTAAATATAAGACAACAATAAATTCCTCTTGTTGCTTGGTGGGTCCACTGCGCAGGTTAGCATTTATCTCTAAATTGAATTTTGCTTCTAATTTGTTTTAGTTATAGAAGACAACTTCCCATGTATCCTTTCTTTCCTCTCACTTTAGTTTGTTATTTTGTTAGAAATATTTCCTGTGGACAAGTCACCAGTGAAGTGCTTCATGGAAGAGATGTATGCTGGTAATTCGTTAAGGAGTACGATTCCCCCTGGCAATGAGAAAGAGCGGGATAGAGTTTATGATACCATATTCCGTTTACCATGGCGATGTGAGCTGGTATAATACTTTATTATGAAACATTCTCAAATTATATGTTGAGTACGCACTCTTTAATTGCTCTCAGTTGCCTGTTGTTCACTGCTTGACTTGCATCTTTTGTTCCTCTGTTATTTATCTACCCCTAGAGCCTGATAATGCAAATAGGGTCTTTTCGTTCTTGCTTCCCGATTCTTTCCCAATCTAACTGCAGGCTAGGAGGTCTATTTCTTGTTCTTTGTAGTTCTTCTTGGATATGGTCTTGTCTCAGAAACTATCATGTTGGCTTAGCTGCATAGATGACAAGACTATTGCTTTTGCAGCTTATTGATGTTGGCTTTTTTGTCTGCTTGGATTCATTCCTTTCACTGCTAACTGTTATGCCAACGAGGTTAATCATGATCTGTTGGAGGTTTTTGAAAACAAGGTTTGTATCTCATACTTTCCTATTCCTTTTGTTCTTTGAACTTGGAATGATTATCTGGGATCTCCACTATCCAGGAGAGTAGTGTCTATCAGACAGTTCTAATTTCAGCATACCATTGTGACCTTATAGCAGATGGAATGCGAAGTTTTTCTGTAATCTCAAATTAACCTTTTAGTCAAACTGTTCATCGAAGATTTTGTCTAGATGCTGTAATAGTAGATTGCCTCACTATTAACCACTATATATCTCGAACCGAACTTGAGGGAATAGGCAAGTTTTTCCTTCATTCTGCAATCTTTTCTTCCTAACGAACTGTCTTTATCCAAAGAGGCTGATAATATTTGGTGGTACTCATACTTTTGGGAACAGTATATCTGAGCAATGGTTTTTAATTACTGGGTTTGTCATTAAATTCTTTTGGTGTGAAGCTGTAGCTGGGATATGTTCTGTGTTGCCTAAAATATCAACGTGAACGAAAGGAGGGGGGACGGTTATTGGTGGGTGTATTGAAAACAGATTTCCTCTTTTTGTGTGTTTTTGGGAGTTCATTACTGATTGCAGTCTTGTGTTTTGTTTCGATTTATTTGTGATTGGGCGTATCTTCATGACTATCAATTGGACATTACACCAATTATAACAGTTCTTATTTAATTATCAGAAATACGGTATGGTTCATAAAATTAAAAAGAAGACTTTGTACAACTTCTGCTGCCAAAAAAAAAAATTCACAATCAGCTTGCTTCTTGTTTTTATTTGAGCAAAACAGTACATAGGTTGTACTGAAACCATATTTACAAAAACAAGAAGCAAGAAGGTAGCTTTTCCGGAAGCCACCACCGGAGTTGTCAGAGAAGAGATTGCAGAAGAGACAGCCAAGGTTGCAACTTGCAGTAGTGACCGCTGGACAAAAGAGAACCTGACTTGTAACAGAAGAGAATCCCAGAATTTTAGGGATTTGAACTGGGGAAAGCACGTGGTGTGCAGTTGTCAAATAGCTGGAGGTTCTGATGTAGCAGTAGCACGTGACCAGCTTGTGAGAATTTTAAATGAAACTGTAAAATTGGGCCTCCCCACACAGCCCAAGTCTGTGAATATTACAAAAGGAGAAGATGGGCCTGATTTAGCTGGGCTTTTAATTTTTAATGGCATTCAACATTCTCAATGGGAAGAAAAAGCAGATGACAGAAGGACCGTAGCACTGGATATCTCTCTTCTAGAACAGTCTTCCACGCATGCAAACACACAGGGTGACAGAGTCGCTATTTCTTCTATAGAGATGGCCACGAACACAAAGGGGATGGAAATTGGGGAGCTCAGACAACAAGAAGGGTTTGGAGAAGCAACAATCTACGAGAAGGATGTTGAAGACAAAATTGGCGAAGATAGCGAGACGTTTCAGGCAGGGGAGAATTCACTTATTCTGAGAGATAACTGGGAAATTGAAGAGGCTGAACCTTTGCTCATTCAACAACAACAATCCTTTCTTGAAAAAGAGATGGAGGCAACAGTTTGGGTACATCAAAACATGATCAAGATAAGCAAAATTCTTGGGGGGGAATTGGAGGGGCACGAAGAGGAGGCTCTGGAACTTTTAAAGCAAATCGATAGTAGTCGACAAGCTAGAAGGATGGTGTCAGATTTCGAATGCAAGAAGACAAGATTCAAAGGTGCCCAGGAATTGAAAGGCCTAATCACCTTTGATGTCAAATACAAAAGCAATGGTAAAAGGAATAAGGGGAGGAGTTCGACTAATGTTGATCCATGAATTTCAAACTGGTATCATGGAATGTTAGGGGATTGAACAAAAAGGTTAAAAGAACAATGGTGAAAAGTTTAGTACTAGACTGGAATGCAGATATCGTTTGTATCCAGGAAACTAAACTAGAGGGGAATTTTATAGAGGAGGTTAAGGAGATATGGGGTGGCAGGTGGATGAGGTTTGCTTGGTTGGAGGCTAGTGGTACAAGAGGGGGTATTTTGTTGGCGTGGGACAGTAGGGTTTGGAAGGGGGAAGTGCTTGAAATTGGTGCCTATACTTTGACTTGTAAATTTGAGGCACAATTGCAGGATTTTTCTTGTCATATTACTGGGGTATATGCACCTAACTCCTACTTAGAAAGGAGGATAGTGTGGGATGAGATTGGGTCTGTAAGGGGACTGATAGAAGGGCCATGGGCTGTTTGCGGTGACTTTAATGTCACTAGATTTAGCTCAGAAAGGAGAAATTGTAATACAAGAACAAGGGGTATGGTGGAATTCTCTGATTTTATAGAAGATATGAACCTAATTGATACCCAACTTGAGGGTGGAAATTTCACTTGTTTCAAAGGGGATAATCATGATATAGCTTCAAGAATTGACAGAATCCTTATTTCTAAAGAATGGGATGACAGCTTCAATAATATCAAACAATCCCTTCTCCAGAGGCTAATTTCTGATCACTTTCCAGTAGCATTACAATGTGGTACTTGGGTTCAGAACAAAAATTATTTCAAGTTTGAAAATTGGTGGTTGGGATTGGAAGGTTTTACTGATAGAGTTAATGTCTGGTGGAGTTCTTTTAATTTTATTGGGAGACCTGACTACATTCTTGCTTGCAAACTGAAAGCTCTTAAAACAAAGCTAAAGGAATGGAGCAAGAGTGAGCAAGGAAACCTGAACTCTCAAAGAAAGAAATTGTTGGGGCAGATGGCAGACCTGGATTCGGTACTTGGTGACAGACCTTTAACTGGGGAGGAAATAGCAAAGAAGACTGCAATTTATATGGAGTATGAGGAACTTGTCAAGAACGAAGAGATTTCATGGAGACAGAAGTCTAGGACCTTATGGCTAAAAGAAGGTGATAAGAACACTAAGTTCTTTCACAAAATGGCTAATGCTCACAAGAGGTACAACAACATTGATCAATTGCTAGTTCAAGGAGAGTTAAGTGAGGATCCTGTCAGAATCAAAGGGGAAATCATTGACTTTTATCAGCAGCTTTATACAGAAACTGAAGAATGGAGGCCTTCTTGTCATTTTGAAAGATGCCCTGTCATCTCAGAGGAAGAGAGGGATCTTTTACAAGGCAGATTTGAGGAAGAAGAAGTACTGAAATGTTTGAAGTTGTGCGCAGCCGATAAAGCCCCTGGACCAGATGGATTCACCATGGGCTTTTTCATCAAATGCTGGGAAGTGGTGAAACATGATATAATGAATGCTATGCAGAATTTCCATGATCAAGAAGTCTTTGAAAGAAGTTTCAATGCTACTTTCATTGCATTGATTCCTAAGAAGAAAGGGGCAAAGGAACTGAGGGATTTCAGGCCTATCAGTTTGATAGGTAGTTTCTACAAGCTAATTTCCAAAGTGTTGACAGAAAGATTGAAAGGGGTAATGACAAAGCTGGTAGATTCTCAACAAATGGCATTTATCAAAGGAAGACAAATCATGGATGCTGTGCTAGTGGCAAATGAAGCTGTGGATTCTAGACTTAAGCAACAAAAACCCGGAATTCTATGCAAGTTAGACATTGAGAAAGCATATGATCATGTTAATTGGGTTTTTCTACTAAAATTATTAGAAAGGATGGGCTTCGGACATAAATGGATTCAGTGGATCAAGCACTGCATCACAACTGTCAATTTCTCAATTCTTATTAATGGTTCTCCTGCTGGTTTTTTTGGATCACAAAGAGGTCTCAGGCAAGGAGATCCTCTGTCTCCTTTTTTGTTCCTTCTGGTTATGGAAGGCCTCAATAATATGATAAAAACTGCTAGTTTAAATGGGTGGATTCAAGGTTTTGCAGTGGCTACAGGTGATAGGGGCAGCATGGAAGTGACACATCTCCAGTATGCTGATGACACACTCATTTTTTGTGACGCACAAGAAGATCAGTTGAGATACTTGAGGGTGATCTTAGTCTTATTTGAAGGTGTTTCTGGTTTACACATTAACTGGAGGAAAAGCCTGTTATTCCCCATCAATGAGGTCACAGAGATGGCACAACTAAATGCAATTCTAAGTGGAGAAGTTGGCGCTTTACCAACTACTTATCTAGGAATGCCACTGGGAGCAAAATCTAAATCCATAGGAATTTGGGACAGTGTTATTGAAAAATGTGAGAAGAAACTGGCTAGATGGAAGACTCAATACTTATCTTTGGGGGTAGGTTGACGCTCATTCACTCAGTCTTAGATGCTCTTCCTACATATATGATGTCTTTGTTTCCAATCCCAGCAGGGGTCATTAAAAGGCTGGACAGAATCAGGAGAGCATTCCTATGGCAAGGTAACAAAGAAAAGAAAGGGTATCATCTAGTCAAATGGGAAGCTCTTACTTTTGGAAAGAAATATGGAGGTCTGGGAATCAGGAATTTGAAGATTCACAATAAAGCACTGAAGATGAAATGGTTGTGGAGACTTACCAATGAGAATCAGACTCTATGGGGTAAAGTTATAAATACCAAATATGAGAAGGAAGACAAATGGATGACCAAGGAGGTTGATACACCATATGGGGTTGGTTTATGGAGGTCTATCAGGACCTTTTGGAGTGAACTGAAAAGCAAAACGAAGATCAAAGTCCTGGACGGTAACAAAACTAGCTTCTGGGAGGACAACTGGCATGAAATAGGGATTCTTAAAGTACACTTCCCCGACATATTCAATCTCGTGCTTCACCAACAGAAGACTATAGCAGAAATGTGGACACCTCAAGGTTGGGATATAACTTTCAGAAGATTACTCAATGATTGGGAGATGGACAGAGTAACTGAATTTTACAGCATACTTGCACAATTCAGTGGTGTACAGGCAGGTGAAGATGTATTGAGATGGCAAGGTAACAACAGTGGTGATTTCAAGGTCTATGCAGCATATAGGTTGATGAATCGGTCTAATCAGCAGATTGATAATTGGCCTTGGAAACATATTTGGAGAACTAACATCCCACACAAAGTGGCTTGTTTTTTGTGGCTCTTGGCAAAGGAAGCTGTCCTCACCAAGGAAAATTTAATGAAAAGACAGATAACATTGTGTCCCAAATGTTTTTTGTGTGGAGATAAAGCAGAGACAGTTAACCATCTATTCCTACATTGCGAAGTGACTGGACAGCTGTGGAGAATTTTCTTTAATCTTAAAGGCATATCCTGGATCATGCCTGGAAAGATTACAGAAGCTTTACAGAGTTGGGAGGAAGCAGGGTCTACGGCAAAGAACAGAAGTAGATGGAGAATTGTCCCTGCTTGCATCTGGTGGACAATCTGGAAGGAGAGGAATTCAAGATGTTTTAAAAATATAGAGAATAGCATGCAGAAGATCAAACTGAATTGTCTTTTGCTATTAAGTTTTTGGTGTAAACAGATATTTTCAGATGATACTGCTACCATAATTGATGTGCTAGATTCAATATGAGGTAGATCAGTTTAGCTTCTGAAGTACAATTGTAAATATGGTTTCAGTACAACCCATGTACTGTGTTGCCCGCTTATATATATATATATATACAATAGTTACCAGTTTCAAAAAAATAAAAAGACTTGTTTGCATTAGCACAAGGGGATAATCTCTAAACACCAAAGCCATATATAATTTTTAAAAATATGCTCCCAGGCACAGATCCCGAGGTAAGCGGTAATAGACCCAGATCCGACTCTCTCTCCTCAAACCACTACCGCAACCCTCTCTCCAACATGAATCCAGCTTTCTCTCTCCTCCATAGCCTCCACTGACTACTTCCCTGTCGTCCTTTTTCGTTTTCTCTCTCCACCAAAATCTTTTCAGATCTTCTTCTCTACTCTGGCGACCCTCTGTCAGTGCCGGAATCATCACCGGCGACTCAAACAGTGCCGGAAATACGCCGGCGACTCTGTCAGTGACCGAAAAACGCCGGTGACCTCTGTCATTACCGGAAAAAACCACCGGCGACATCTGTCCAAGCCGGTAACATCACCACTGACCTCTGTCAGTGCCGGCAAACACCCCAATCAGCATAAAATTCCATCAGCTGCCTCTTCAGTGAAGCTCTTCTCCTTAAAAACATGCAGGGTTCTAACCTTTTTTTCATCAGTGGGGATAAATCCTTTGAACTCAGGAATACGGGGGACAAATATTACAACTGGTTTTCGTTAATAGAAAGGGGCAAGAGATACACAAGCAACAAGCAAGATCAACATGGATATTCAGAACCTGAGATGGGTGTGCGAAGCACTTATTCAAGCATCAAAAGGTACCGGACGATTATATAGAAGGTGGGGTAGGAAGCAACAACACAATCTTTTCAGAGTCTATCAAAATTTCAATGTTTTTGGTAGATTTGTTCGGATAGAGGTTTGGCATGGTTCATCTAAAGCAGCAGATAGTGCGATGAAAAATCCTTCGATTTCTGGGGGAATTCAGCAAAACAGAGCCACTGCTCCCTCCTCCCCCATTGACAAAATCTTATCGTGCAGCTGCTAGCATTGAGAGGTGGCCAGAAATAAGTCAAGGAACGAACAAAGGAGAATTGAATGAAAAGCATCCTCTGCACAGAAGCTTGGTTGGCACCTTCAATGATCCATTTCATCACAGTCCCAATCCCGACACTATTCAGAAATGCTTCATTAATAGATGGAGAGTTACTGCTAGCATCAAAGTCATACCTTTAGACCACAATCGGTTCCTCTTTGAGCTTCCTTCCAGGCAAGAGGCAATAAGGGTAAAGACAGGGAATTGGTTCTGGAACGGAAGACATCTCTCTTTATCTTGGTGGTCGCATGACACTATCTCATTGCAATCTGGTAACCGCTCGGAAAACATCTGGTTGAAAGTTTTTGGAATCCCCCTCAATGCTTGGTCAATGGACACTTTTGAACATATAGGGGCTCGTTGTGGGGGTTTTATCGGTGTTGATGAAGATACGAAGAACAGAACCCACCTGATCTGGGCTCGTATCTGTGTCAAAAAATCAGTCATGAAGTTTCCGGCAAGTTTGAATTTTGTATTTGACGATAGGATTTTCGAACTGCCAATAATTTCGGAAATCCGGTCTATTCCTTTACCTGCTGGCCCTTCGACTGGTTTGCCTGAGGATGGTAATAAGATGGGGTCAAATTCGTTTTCAGTTCCACGTGGTAATACCATTAATGATTCACGTGACACACATGTGGGAGAACCTGTGGAGAAAAGAAGGAATTCGAAAGATTTAAACACAAATGGGCCAGCCTTATTCTCATCTAATAATCAGGCCAGTAAGAAACACTACAAAGGGAGAACTTCATTAGCTTTGAACAGTTGATACTACACTATAGGCCCACTTACAAGCAAACACTTCAAGCAAACACTTCAAGCAACACAAAAATAAGCAAGTGTGGAGATCATCTGTATCAAAGCTGGACCCATGCTGCTTCAGAGCTTCATTTTCCTTGAATGCTTCATCCTCATTTGATCCTTTTGAACTAGAAATTCAAGCATCCAGTCTCAGGGATTTAGAACTCGTGGAGGGGACATTCTCTGAGCCTGAAGCAGATGATGAAGCAGACCATGCAGGACACTCGATGGACTCTCATATACCTAAACCGATATTCTCAGTACTATCAGCTCCAGATGAATCTAACTCTGGTATCTCATCTCAGTCCTTCAACAGTTTTCTTCCTTTGCCTAGGCATGATCCTCAAATTCAAACTGTTGATATCCCTGATGTGGTGGAAACCTCAAAATGGACTAAGTTGACAATGATGAAGGCTTGCAAAGTGTTGGGGGTGAATGTTGTTAGTTTTGAGCATGAACTTCTGGGTATTATTCTGAGAATGGAGGAAAGAAGGAAAGCACAGATTCTTGAGCAAAAAAATAAAACAGGGGAATTAAAGAAAGGGAAAAGCAAAGCAGTTACTGAACTTAAAAGATTGGATTGGGGTCTCCATGACGGGAGTGGGAAGAAAGAAAGGGGCAGGTCTCACAAGGCTCATTCCAGATGAGAGTTAAAACACTCAGTTGGAATGTGCAGGGTCTCAATAATAAAGACAAGAGAAGCACTTTGAAATCTCTTATTCACAAGTGGGGAGTTGATATTATCTGTCTATAGGAAACCAAAATAGAGACATGGAATCCATCTCTAATCAGACAAATCTGGGGAAACAGATGGATCTCTTGGGCAGAAGTCAAAGCAATTGGTACCAAAGGAGGGATATTAATAATGTGGGACAAAAGAGCTTGGAAATGTGTTGATTTTGAAGCAGGAGCCGTTTCTTTATCATGTAGATTTGAAAGTCTTGTTGAGGACTTCAAATGGGTTTTTACTGGTGTTTATGGTCCTCATACCAATCCAAAAAGGGAGGATCTTTGGCTTGAGTTAGCATCTATCAGGGGATTGTGGTTTGACTTATGGGTCATAGGAGGGGACTTCAATGTGTGCAGATTTGTGGAGGAAAGATTGAACTGTGCTAGAAGATCAAGGGCGATGTTGGGCTTCTCCAACACTATTCTGGATCTGGATTTGATTGACCCTCCACTTCAGGGAGCACAATTTACCTGGTCAAGAGGGGAGGAGTCTCTCCAAGCCTCTAGAATTGACAGGTTCCTTATCTCGACGGAATGGAGTGAGTTGTTCAATGCTATCAAACAGTACCCTTTGCCTAGAGTTTTTTCTGATCATAAACCAATTATCTTGGAAAGTGGGGATTGGGAGGCCACACCTTCTTATTTCAAATTTGAAAACATGTGGCTTCAAGCTGAGGGTTTCATGGACATGGTAGAAGGATGGTGGATTTCTTACACTGTATTTGGCACCCCAGATTTTGTGCTAATGCAGAAACTAAGGAATCTCAAGAAAGACATTACTAAATGGAATAGGGAGGTTTATGGAAGAATTGAGACTCAAAGGAACAAGACACTCAAAGAACTGGGAAAGCTGGATCAGTTAGCTGAGCTCAGAACTATCTCTGTAGAAGAAAAAGATCAGACACTGAATATTAAACTTGATCTTCAGCAAATAGCAACCGCTGAAGAGATCTCTTGGAGACAAAAATCAAGATGTTTATGGTTGAACGAGGGGGATAAAAATACAAAGTTTTTCCAAAGAATGGCCAACTCACATAGAAAGGCAAAATAGGGAATGAAGTAATTGAAGATAAAGAAAGGATCAAGGATGGTATTCTAGAGTACTATCAACAAATCTACAAAGAGACTGAATCTTGGAGACCCTCAGCTGTCTTTGAAGGTCTGCCAAGTCTCAACACAGTTGATAAAGAGGACCTTGAACTTCCTTTCACCGAATTGGAGATCTCAGAAGCTCTCATGACTTGTGCCCCCGACAAAGCTCCATGTCCTGATGGTTTCACTATGGCCTTCTTCCAGAAATCATGGAACTTCATCAAAGCAGACCTGCTAGCAGCTTTTAATTTCTTTCATCAGAATTGCCAAATGGTGAGATCATGCAATGCCTCATTCATTGCTCTTATCCCAAAGAAAAAAGGTGCCGTAGAACTTAGAGATTATAGGCCTATAAGTCTTATTGGCAGTGTCTACAAATTGCTGGCCAAAATTCTAGCTAAGAGGCTGGAAAAAGTGGTGGATTCCTTAGTTTCTGGACAGCAGAGTGCTTTTCTGAAGAATAGGCAGATCACTGATGCATCCATGATTGCCAATGAAGTGCTAGACTGGAAAATTAAAAGTGGAGAGACTGGGATCCTATGCAAATTGGATATTGAGAAAGCTTTTGATCAGCTTAACTGGGCTTATTTAGTCAACATTTTGAAGCAAATGGGTTTTGGGGAAAGGTGGATAAAGTGGATTTATTTTTGTATTTCGACAGTGAAGTTCTCAATTCTAGTGAACAGAAGTCCAGTTGGGTTTTTCTCTTCTCAAAAGGGTCTCAGGCAGGGGGATCCACTGTCCCTTTTCCTTTTTATCATTGCCATGGAAGGATTATCTCAGTTGTTAGCAAAGGCCAAAGAACTTCAGTGGATTCAAGGGTTCCAAGTGGGCAGAAATCCTTCCACTTCAGTCTCGGTTTCTCATCTGCTATATGCAGATGACACCCTTATATTTTGTGGAGCTGATTGTCAGCAAGTCTCTAATCTCAACACCACCCTTATGATTTTTGAGGCCATTTCTGGAATTCATATCAATATGCTTAAGAGCACTATATATCCAGTGAATGAAGTGGCCAACCTAGAAGCTCTTGCTGACATTCTTAGCTGCAAAACAGGCTTCTTTCCCACCACCTATTTGGGACTTCCTTTGGGTGCTAAATTCAAATCATCTGGGATATGGAGTGGGGTCATTGAAAAGAATGGAGAAAAGACTAGCCACTTGGCAGATGCAATACCTCTCATTGGGTGGTAGAGTCACCCTCATCAACAGTGTCCTAGACAGCATTCCCACTTATTGTATGTCACTTTTCCCTATGCCAAGCTCAGTTCTAAAGCAAATTGATAGGCTTAGAAGGAAATTCCTATGGGAAGGTAACAGTGCTACTCACAAATTCTCTTTGGTCGAATGGCAATCAGTTATTCAACCCAAAGGACAAGGGGGGCTGGGAATCAGAAATCTCAAGCTTCATAACAACAACCTACTCATGAAGTGGCTTTGGAGCTGGTCAAAATGAGGCAGGGTACTGGAAGGAAATCATCAAAGCTAAATATGGTATTCAAGACCACTGGACTGCAAAGAGAAGCAATGAACCACATGGTGTTTGAGTATGGAAGCACATCAACGGTCTTCAAGAGGAATTCTTCCAGAATGTCTCATTCAAGGCTGGAAATGGGCTTAAAATCAGATTTTGGCAGGACAAATGGCTTGGGGATACTTTAGTAAAAGACTCATTTCCTTCACTATTTCTGATAGCTTCTAACAAAGAAGCAACATTAGCTCAGTATTGAGATAACAACTGTTGGTCACCAATTTTAAGGAGAAACTTACAGGATTGGGAAGTTGATGATTTTCTCTCTCTTACAAAGATTGGGACAAAGTATTTTGGTGGCAGAATCTCAGGACAGAATCCTCTGGGGCAATTCTAAGGAAAAGATTTTCACTGTGAAGGAATGTTACAACAACTGGTGTTCTCAAAATAGCCTTTTAGAGGTCTGGCCTTGGAAGCTTGTATGGAGAACCAGACAGCCTCTCAGAGTTACTTGCTTCACTTGGACTGCACTGAAGGAAGCATGCCTAACACAAGACAATCTCAGAAGGAGAGGTTTAATCGTCGTTAACATGTGTGCCATGTGCAAGCAGACCAATGAAAGTGTCAACCATCTATTCTTGCACTGCCCTGCAGCAGCTAGCCTCTGGTATTTCTTCTATTCTATGCTTGGTCTCCAATGGGTAATGCCCTTCAACATCAAAGATGCCTATGCTAGCTGGATACTCTGGAGAGTTGACAAATCCATCAAAAGAATCTGGAGAATGATCCCAGCAGTAATTTTTTGGACCCTATGGAAGGAGAGAAACAGTAGA
Source organism: Lycium ferocissimum (assembly GCF_029784015.1). Lineage (NCBI taxonomy): Eukaryota > Viridiplantae > Streptophyta > Magnoliopsida > Solanales > Solanaceae > Lycium > Lycium ferocissimum. The sequence goes on along the minus strand of NC_081342.1, from coordinate 36,508,450 downwards.
TGCTTTGATGGAATCTCAACTCCCATTTGCACTTTAAAGTCTAGGTGTTTAGTTAGTCTTTTTAGCTGGCACTTTTTTGCCCCTGTAAACAATGTGGATAACTTTTTGGATTTTGTTAGCTCCCTTTCTCTAGTACAGTAGAGATGGGATATCTTTAGATTGTTCTACAGGGTTTTTGCTAAGTCTGCTTCATGTTTTGTTCGAAGCAGCTTTTTGCCCATCTGTAACCTTACATCTTCTTGATGCTTTACTAATGAAATTTTATTACTTTACCAAAAAAAGGTAGCTTTTCCTTGCTTCTTGTTTTTATTTCAGTCCCTGGAAAAGAAAATTATTTTAGGAGTTTAATGGATTATGAATAAAGCCAACAAAAGGGAAGTTGTGGTTCTTTTTTTTTTTTTTTTTTTTTTTGGTGTTGAAGCTAGTGTTCAATTGGTGCCCCAGAGGTAATGTTTTCTCCAAAAGTGTTCTCCAGTTGCACTTGGACAAGTTTCTGTTACTGCCAAGTAGTGCCTTTGTTAAGTGAATTCCAGAGCGGACTTATGGGAGGAACTATCAGTTGAAACAAGGGTAATGCCCTTAAGTACCTAAGAGGGTGGGAGGTTAGGGCTATATTGCTTTCAAAGTTATTTTATTGTTTAACTCTGCAGTAGGAGACTTCCCATCAAATTTCAGATGGAGAAGAGAGACTACTGTCTTGATTTGCCCTTCAAAGCTGAGAGTTTCTCCTTGCTTTATTTTTACTTTTCTTGTCCCTGTTATTGTTGTTCCAAGTGGTCCTTATCTTATCACGCCACATATGGAGACATCTCAAATAGATAAATTGGTTTGGGAAGACGGGGGAAAATAATCCATGGTTTAGGTTTCTGAGTAGCTAAAGTTAAGATAGAATAGGTCATCACATCCTGGGTTGAAGAATGAGCGGCTTTAAAAAGGAAATGGCAAGCAGGAAGGAGAGTAGTAACGTTGAAAAATGTTAAGGCTCGGATCTTTAGCATTCTGTTATTTATTATTACCTGTGTCTACTATTTAGGCAGAATACCCTCACCCATTCATACTAAGAAACCTGGAAGAAGCCTCAAAAACAGAAGAAAAGGTGGAAAGTGAGGAAGAAAGAGATGTAGAAATAGTAACTGCTTCCGAAATGAAGCGGACTAAACAGGAACAAAAATTATTCAGCTTTGAAAGGCAAATTAAGACAGCAGTCTCTCTTCTTCCCTCTGCAATTTGATGGGAAGTCTCCTACTTCAGAGGGACAGTAAAGTGCTCAGAATACTTAGGTGCAGAATGTTAAAGTCTAACCAAAAGAACCCAAAGAAGGAAGCCATGAAATGAAGTCTCCCATCTGAGAACTTGTGTTAAAGTAAATCTATTTAACTGCAGCTTATGTTTACAAAATAACCTGACCATGCTCATGGCAGGCAGTTCAAGAACCTTTCTGCAGTTGAGCTTTCTGATATTGGCTGTTTTGTCGCGCTGGCTAGTGGAGCAATTTTGTTGCAACAAACAGGTACAGTGGATTCTTTAATCTTCACCAATACTCTGAGCTTTGACTCTTCATTTCATGACTTCCTTATTTGGGTTCTTTTGGTTAGACTTACTCCTGTTTGCAATTTGCTATGGCAGATATCAGCCTAATCTATCACATGATTCGTGGTCAAGGAACAATCAAGCTTTATGTGGTTTACAATGTATTGGAGGTGAGAACTTGACTTGTTGATCTATAATTAAGGTCATGTGCTAATTGCCACAAGTTGGTTCTACTTTAGGTCTTCATATCATGTTGAAGTTGTTTGGACCCTTATACAATATTGTTGATTTCATAGAATGTAATTCATGTTTGTGCTTCAAAGTAATAAGATGATATATGGTCCGTTTCTTGCTTGTTACTTGTAAGAGAATAGAATTACATATTCAGTAATATTGATATGTTCAGATATCCTTCATCAAATAATCTTTCCGTTCCACTGTTCCAGTCTGCTACAAGATATTGGTTTATTACATGTGCATGTTCCTGTCCTAACATCATTCACTATGCTATTTTTTATTGATACTCTTTTTTTCAATTTGTAGACAAAGTTGAGGTAATATTTGCCGTTCTTTGGCAGGTTTTTGATAAACTATTCCAAAGCTTTTGTGGAGATGTGATGCAGACTCTCTTTAACACAGCAGAAGGGCTTGCAAATAGCTCAACGGAAAGTATGCAATATTGGATGAGAAGATTTATTGTGGATGAAGTTGTAGCTGTGGCTTCATCAAATATCCTTTCTGTTCACGTATTTTGGTCACCGTCATAAATTTCGTTCCTCATATTTTTGTGACCATCATGAATTTCATTCCTCATATCATCTGCTTTCCTTGACTCCCCATACTTGTTCATTCTTTCATCCTCCTAGCTCAAGCCATTACTTTGTCAACCTGTATAGTTGCCCACAACAATGCATTATTTGCTTTGCTTGTATCAAACAATTTTGCGGAAATAAAGAGCAATGTATTCAAACGCTACAGCAAGGATAACGTTCACAATCTCGTATATTATGGTGAGTTATCTTCTCGCAGTATTACCTGAAATTTGTAAGGTTCTATTGCCATGATTAAATAATATTTTGTCGATCAGCTGATGCCAGGCTGGTTTGTTCTTTATTATCTTGTGTGGAGGGGTTCCATTTGCTTCATGTTGTCATTGGCATGTTTGTACTCCATATGGTGTTGCATACTTGCATCTCAATGCCAATCAATCACTTGATCAATTAATTTATCTTTTCATATGAAAAATACTCAATCAATTTGTTCTCAATCCTAAATTGGTCATGGTCCGCTATATGAATCCTCTGGTCCATTCTGCTCTATATAGGCTCGTTCATTTAAAATACTAAGTAGTTTGTCTTTTTTAAGACCTTAGGTTCCCTAAAATTTGAAATTTTCTTAATTGCGCACATACGAGACCTAATGTATGTAAAAAAACAACTTGCTTTTCTTAATAGGTGAAAAGCGTAAAGATTGCCCTCCTTCTTATAATAGGTTTTTTTCTTACACTATTAGGCAAATGAAAATGCTCCCAGGCACTTTTCCCGAGAATTTTCTCTCTCCTACTTCTTAGGATTGCAGAATACCTTTTCTGGTGATCTTCTACCGGAGTCAACCCTTTTTTATTAACCTTAATCCAGTTTTCACCTTCTGTGACACTGATTCAAACCTCTTCTTTCATACTTGGCTAGTGGTTATTGGAGATGGGGGAAAGCAGAATTTATTTCAACGCGGGATTTAAATCCTTTGATATCACCAGATGGTCATCCGATAGGAATATTTGGTACGAATGGGTGGAAAGAAGCCGCAATATGATGAGACGTTCATCCATGAGCAATAAGATCATGGAGTGGATCTGTTTCACTCTAAAAGAAGCTTCGAAAGATCAGAAGAATGTGGTCAGAAGATGGAGAACTAAGGACCACATGACAGAATATTTTTGTACTAGGAAGTACAATGCTCATGGCAGATATATTAGTGTTTTGTCCTTACAAGGGGAAGGAAGGTTGGTGTTAATTATCCCTGAAGCAGCTTTCAATGCTGGCTGGAAAGACATTGCATTTAGGATAGAAAGGTTCATTAAATGCTCCCACGCAAGGAGATGGTTGAGCCTCCGAGAGTCACTGAAGCCAACTAACCCTATGCAAAAGCTGTTAAAGAGAGTAAATGGCAATCGAAAAGCCTTCGCGAAGCTACTGTCAACTCCAAGGAAGGTCACATCTCTATCTCTGAATCATCTGGATCAAAGAATGTTGGTTTGCTGAATAGATGTGTAGTTGGGTATCTGGGGAAGGAAACCAAACCTCAGAGAAACCCATTCTATCAGACATTAGGAGGTGGACCTCTGTTAACTGGAAAACAACCATCAGAGTGAGCATTTATGAGATGATGGATGACCTATTTCTATTTGAGTTCCCTAATAGAAATATGGCAGAGAAGACACTTAAAGCAGAATGGAGATGGAAGAACTCTAAATTTTATTTAGAGTGGTGGAACCCCATAGCTGGATGCATATCTAATGATACTTCAGTTAAAAACACTTGGATCAGAGCTATCGGAGTCCCCGTTCATCTTTGGTCCCAAAAAATCTTCCAAGAAATTGGGGATTTGTGTGGGGGGTGGATTGCTACGGAGGAAGAGACTGAATTAAAAAATCATCTAAAATGGGCAAGGATTCAAATCGCAGGCGACGGTCGGAATACACCAAGCGAGGTAGTCATCGAGAGAGATGGTGTTAAATTCTATATCCCGATCTGGTTGGAGAGACAGACAAGGTTTGACCTAATTTCACATTCAAAAGAAGAGGTCATCGGAAAAAAAGAGAAGGTAGTCGCTGTTGAGGAGGAAGAAGTCGCAGAACTGGACCAAGCAAATACCCACTGGACAAATCGATCAAACCCTATACAGGACGTACTTGACAGGTGTACTTTTGGGGATTTGATGGGAAATCACGTGGGCAGTACTAGTGTTACAGCTGGCCAGATTGAGATGGAAAGAGCACGTGACCCACAGGTGGAGGGTTTAATTGACTTCTTTTCTAAATTGGGCATTAAACTGCTGATACCCTTATAGATAATTTAGGGCTAAAGTCTGCAGCTAGACCTGAAGAGTCTCTTAAAAATAAGCTTGGGCCAGATCTAGCAGGCCAAGTCATTTTTAATGATATTCTGGTAAAGCCCGTGGAAGAAACAAGAGGCGTATCCTTGGCTGAACTACTGGAATTCTCTAATCCAGAACAGAGTCAGGCGATTCAACAAGTCCCAAGTGAGACTTATTCTTATACAGAAGATGTGATGCATGCAGAAATTTCGGGGGTAAGGGAAGAGCCAGAGGAAGAAAACGGGGGAAAATTCTGAGAGAACGATGTAGATTGACATATGATCGAAGAAGAGGGTTACAAGGACACATATGTGGATGTGTTGCAACAACAATATTCCCCTTCTACTCCTATTTCTAACAGGATATTAGTGGACTCTTCACGTATTGACTCGACGAGCAGAGAATTGTCGACCTACGTTAGAAGAAGCTCGAAAAAGGAGAACAAACACGACTGGTGAACACCAGCGGAGAGATGTCTATCACAGTAATGGAGGAACCAAAGCTTACTTGCGATGCTGCAGAATTGGGGAATTGTGGGGAAATCTGGGAAGTTGAGGATGCCGAACCAATTTTGGTTCATCAACAAGATGGATGCTCAGACAAAGAAACAGATACGCCTATTTGGGTTCGCCGATACTTACTCAAGCTAAATAAATTGTTTGGAGTTGACTTTCAGGGGCACGAAGAAGAAGCCATGGAACTTCTCTTGCAGATTGATAGTAGTAGACAAGCAAGGAAGATGGAATCAGAGATTAATATTAAGAAGAGCAGGTTCAAGGGGACACAAGAACTGAAGGGATTGGGCTCTTTTGATGTTAAATTCAAAAGTAATGGAAACAGGAGCAGGGGAAGGGCTTTAACTTTAATTGATCAATGAAGCTCAAATTAGTCACATGGAATGTGAGGGGATTAAATAACATGGATAAGAGGAGGTTGGTGAAGAATTCTATTCTTGATTGGGGTGCAGACATTATATGTTTGCAGGAAACAAAGCTTGAGGGGGATGTAGAAGATATTGTTAATTATATTTGGGGAGGAAGATGGGCAAGTTATGCATGTCTAGAAGCCAGTGGAACTAGAGGTGGAATCATGATGATATGGGATAGAAGGGTATGGAAAGGGGAGATTCTTCAGATTGGGTCATATACTTTGACTTGCAGATTTGAAGGCCAGTTACAGAACTTTGAATGCCATATTACAGGGGTGTATGCTCCAAATTGTGACATTGAAAGAGAAGAGGTTTGGTGGGAAATAAGTGCTGTCAGGGGTCTGATGGAGGGCCCATGGGCAATTTGTGGGGATTTCAATATTGTTAGATTCCCGACAGAGAAAAGAAATTGTAGGAGAAGGTCCCTAGCTATGGTGGAATTCTCAGATTTCATAGTGGATATGAGTCTTATTGATCTTCAGCTAGAAGGAGGTGCTTATACTTGGTACAGAGGGGACAATCACACTAGTGCTTCAAGAATTGACAGAATCCTGATCTGGGAAGAGTGGGATGACAGTTTTAGCAATATTAAACAATCGCTCCTTCAGAGAGTGACATCTGATCATGTCCGTATTGTTCTGCAATGTGGAGATTGGGACCGACCAAAGTCATATTTCAAATTTGACAATTGGTGGTTGAATACTGAAGCTGTTGATAGAATTAAGAGTTGGTGGACAACATTTGACTTCTCAGGGAAACCTGATTATATTCTAGCTTGTAAATTGAAGGCTTTGAAAGGTAAACTAAGAGAGTGAAGCAAAAGCAGCCAAGGCAACCTGAAAGTACAAAAATCAGACCTGCTTAATCAATTGGCAGTACTGGACAGAGTACTAGAAGTAAGAATTCTAACTGAAGGGGAAATGGTGGAGAAGGCATCACTATTGCTAAAGTATGAAGATCTTCTGAAGAATGAAGAAGTGGCTTGGAGGCAAAGGTCCAGGGCCATCTGGCTCAAAGAAGGAGACAAGAATACAAAGTTCTTTCATAAGACTGCCAATGCTCACAAAAGGTGCAACAACATTGATCACTTAATGATCCAGGAAGAATTAATCACAGAACCACAGAGAATCAAGAATGAGATAGTAGATTTCTACAAAACACTCTACACTGAGACTGAAAAATGGAGATCTGCAAGCAATTTTGGGAATTGTCCAACAATAACTGAGCAAGATAAGAATTTGCTACAAAGCGGATTCGATGAACAAGAAGTTTTGGGGTGTTTGAAAATGTGTGCTACGGACAAGGCACCAGGACCTGATGGCTTTACAATGGGATTCTTTATCAAATGTTGGGAGGTACTTAAACAAGACATCACGGGGGTGTTTCACAACTTCCATTCCCATGGTCTGTTTGAAAGGAGTTTCAATGCAACCTACATTGCCTTGATCCCTAAGAAAAATGGTGCAAAGGAGCTGAGGGACTTCAGACCTATAAGCCTAATAGGCAGCATTTACAAGATTATTGCAAAAGTCTTGAATGAGAGGCTGAAAAAGGTGATGGAAAAATTGGTAGATTCTCAACAAATGGCATTCATAAAAGGAAGGCAAATAATGGATGCCATACTAATAGCCAATGAAGCAGTAGACTCAAGACAGAAACAGAAGAAGCCTGGCATCCTTTGCAAGCTAGATATTGAGAAAGCATTTGACCATGTGAATTGGAACTTCTTACTAAGCATGTTACAGCAAATGGGATTTGGAGTGCAATGGGTTAAATGGATGAAATTTTGCATATTGACTGTCAGATTCTCAGTCATCATCAATGGTTCTCCAGAAGGATTCTTCTCTGCTCAGAGAGGTCTCAGGCAAGGTGATCCCTTGTCACCTTTTCTTTTCATAATAGCCATGGAAGGTTTGAACAACATGGTCAAAACAGCCAAACTTAATGGGTGGATTAAAGGCTTTGAGGTAGCCATGAATGGATACAACAATCAGGAGATTACGCATCTTCAATATGCTGATGACACCTTAATTTTTTGTGATGCAGAAGTGGAACAACTGAGAATTATACTGGTCCTTTTTGAAGGCATTTCTGGGCTGCATATTAATTGGAGAAAGAGTCATCTCTTCCCAATTAATGAAGTAACAAACATGGAGGATTTGGCACTGTTCTTGGGGGGAGAAGTGGGGACTCTTCCTACTACTTATCTTGGCATGCCACTGGGGGCCAAGTCAAAATCTACTGGTACAACGTCCTGGAGAAATGTGAAAAGAAGCTCTCAAGATGGAAGTATCAATATTAGTCAATGGGAGGAAGGCTCACTCTGATTAACTCTGTATTAGACTCTCTACCAACCTATATGATGTCCCTTTTTCCCATTCCTGTGGGGCTCATTGAAAGATTGGACAGCATAAGAAGGAACTTTCTGTGGCAAGGTAAAAAAGAAAAAAAAGCCTATCGCTTGGTCAAGTGGGAAGAGGTAATTCTCAGCAAGGCTCAAGGTGGATTGGGAATTAGAAATTTGAAGAATCACAGCAAAGCCCGCAAGTTGAAGTGGTTATGGAGGTACTCTCAAGACCCTCAAAGCTTATGGAGCAAGGTAATCATAGCCAAATATGAAGTAGAAGACAACTGGATGACTAAACCGGTGAACTCAGCTTATGGAGTTAGTCTTTGGTGGTCTATAAGGGTACTATGACTAGCTCTAAAGAGTCAAGTTTCAATCAGAGTGCTAAATGGTAACAGGACATCCTTCTGGAATGATAATTGGCTGGGGAATGGAGCTTTGAAGGATCTATTCTCTGACATATATGCTCTAGCTCATCACCAACAGAGATCTATAGCTGAAATGTGGTCACCTCAAGGTTGGGAATTGATACTCAGAAGAGACCTGAATGATTGGGAGATAAGTAGAATGGTTGAGTTCTACAAACAACTGGATGACTGCACAGGAACTCAAAACGGAGATGACACATTGAGATGGTAGGGACATAGTAGTGGAAAATTTAGTGTTAATGCAGCCTATAAAATGATAAACCAACCAACACCTCAAGTCACCAACTGGCCCTGGAAGCATATTTGGAAGACCAAGATACCATGCAAGGTTGCATGCTTCTCATGGTTACTGGCAAAGGAAGCTGTGCTCACACATGAAAATTTAAAGAAGAGGAACTGGACTATGTGCTCAAGATGTTTTCTTTGTGAAAAAGAAGTAGAGACAGTTGGTCACCTATTTTTGCAGTGCAGGATAACTGATCAGCTATGGATGATCTTCATTAATCTCAGAGGCATAGCCTGGACAATGCCTAGAAAGATTACTGAAGCTCTCTTTAGTTGGGAGGCAGCTGGAGCTGGAGCAGATGACATAAACAGATGGAAGATGGTCCCTGCTTGCATTTGGTGGGCAATTTGGAAAGAAAGGAACTCTAGATGCTTTGAGAACAGCAGCAACACAATGCAGGAGATCAAACTTAACTGTATTAAGCTTTTTTCTTTTTGGTGTAACCAGATCTACCCAAAGGGCTCACTTGTAAATATGGTTTCCGTACAACCCATGTACTGTTTTTTGTTTAATACATACAACATGTTACCTTCAAAAAAAAAAAAAAAAAAAAAATTGTGAAAAGTGTAAAAAAACGACGACAATGGGGTTTTTAGGTGAAAAGCATGAAGCGAAGTACACTTTATACGAATTAAAATGCACAACTTCAAATATACAAAAGTTAGCTAATCTTGTTGATGATGGAAATCTTAAGTAGAATGCTTAAGAAAGCAGAACATCTAGGATGGATGATGGATCAGAGGACTAAAGGTTAGAAGAAATGAAGGGGAAGAACTGAATGTCTCTCACATTCTCTTTGCGGATGATACCTTGATACTTTGTGAAGCTGAAAAAGATCAACTTTTACATCTCAGTGGAGTACTACTAGCTTTTGAGGCTGTGTCGGGTTTGAAAGTAAACTTGACAAAGAGTAGTGTGTTTAGTACTAATACTGGACATTGTATTGATGAGCTGGCAGACCTTATAGGATATAAGGTAGAGCAGTTACCGACCACTTATTTAGGACTACCACCTGGAGCCAATAAGAATGATTCAAAGATGTGGCAGGGGGTCCTGGATAGGTGTAGTAGTAAATTGGTACCTTGGAAGAGACAATATTTATCTTTTGGGGATAAACTTACATTGATCAATAGTGTGTTGGATGGTATTCCGACTAATTTGATGTCACTCTTAAAATTGCCAACAACAATAGAGAAAAAGTTGAATTCTATGAGAAACAAATTTCTGTGGGAAGGCAATGCAGATAACGAAAAATTCCATTTGGTCAGATGGCAGGAGGTAATCAAAGGAAAGAAAGGAGGGGGACCAGGAGTGAGGAATCTGAAGTTGCATAACAAAAGCCTTTTATTTAAATGGCTCTGGAGATACAATGATAGCAGTAATAGATTATGGAAACAGTTGATTGATACTGAGTATGGTAGGAAGGACATCTGGGCTCCTCGCTTAGTTCAGTTTTCTTCAAAAGGGGGAGTGTGGAGCACAATCAGCAAGTTATGGAGTGAGTACAGTCAATTTGTGAAACTGAAATTGGGGAATGGTAATAATATTAAATTTTGATCAGATATATGGCTGGGAAGTGAAAGTCTTAGATCAAAATTTCCTTATCTGTATAACTGCTCCACAAACAAGAGTGGAAGTGTATCAGAATTCTACTCAAGCACTGGCTGGCAGTTGATTTTGAGGAGGGGTCTCAATGATTGGGAAGTTGATGATTTTGCTCAGTTGATGCAATTGGTGGACACTGTTTGTCTGGAAGATAACAAGAGAGACTCTTTAATCTGGACAGCAAACAATGATGGTATCTTTACAGTTAATAGTTGTTACAAGCTGCTACAAAAACAACAAGGGCGCTATCAACCAGATTGGCCATGGAAACGATATGGAAATCAAGAGCACCTATTAAGGTAGCTTGATTTAGTTGGATTGCAGAAAGGGAAGCTTGTTTAACTCAGGAGAACTTGCAGAAGAAAGGGATCACTCTTTAATAGGTGCTACATGTGTGAAGAAGAGGCAGAAACAGTCAATCATGTATTCATTCATTGCAAAGTGGGAAGACAGGGCTGGAGCTCGTTCCAAATTTACATGGTGTCAAGTGGGCAATGCCTTTCAGTGTGAAGAGCCTGTTGGATTCATGGCAACACCAAAGGATGGGTAAATCTCAAAAGCTAGTTTGGAGAATAATTCCTCTGTGTGTGTTCTGGACTATATGGCTGGAAAGGATCAGGAATTGCTTTGAGGAAAAAAGCAGCACTTCTCTAGGATTAAAAATAGATGCTTATTAAATTTGTATTGTTGGTGTAAAAGACAAGTTATGGAAAATATGGAACAATATATGAATTTCCTAGAGGAAAGGGGGTTTGTAGCTGCCCTGGTATGAAAGGGGCTGTTTTTGTTGTACTTCCGTACGATCGTGGTACCTTTTAATAAAATTTACCTTATTAAAAAAAAAAAAAAAAAAGCTACTCCCTCTGTCCCAATTTGTTTGACACTTTTTGCTTTTCGAGAGTCGAACTTCTTAGTTTTGACCATGTGTTTGAACATAGAATCTTTAAATTTTTCGAAATAGAATTTACATATTTGGAAATTACGTAAAAAGTACTATAAGTCACCATAATTAATTATTTAAATATTTAAAAGACGTATGAAAAAATTACGGTCAAAGAACAACTCGTTTGACTCTCGAAAAGCGAAAAGTGTCAAACAAGTTGAGACGGAGGGAGTAATTAAATAAATTTAGTACCTGTAACATCAAGTGTCAAGTGAAGTTATTAATTTTGGCATACGCTCTAACATAATGACAAAATAAATTCAATAGCTAAAATTAAACATCATTAAAATTAATTGCGAGATAAGTTCATGTGCAAATTGAACGTTTATAAAAAAAGAAAAAGAAAAAGAAAAGATACTCAATTTTCTGTTAATCAATTGTGAAATAGAATTCATTTTTAGCATTAAATATAATAGGCATAATACATAAACAGGCCCTCAAACTTGGCCTTAGCTAGCAAGTATGCCCTCCAACGCACAAGTAGGCACCTCAACTTGTCTCCACTTTGTTAGTTGAACACTCCAACTTACAAAATGATCATCTAGACACCTCCAAAATTTATGTGCCACGCCAACATTTGTGTTTACGTGTTCAACTTTATATAAGTTGAGGTGCGTACTTGTGCACACCCAAAGTTGGAGGGCATACTTACCCACTGAGGCCAAGTTTGAGGGCCTGTGTATGTATTATGCCAATATAATAAATAATTTTTTTTAGTAACATTACTACACAAGTAGAAGAGAAGCAAAATCGCATAATCAGTAGTATAAAAGTAGGTGATTCGCATATTAGAAGATTCATGGTCTGTATAGTAGAAAGGTAAATTAAAAGATCAGAGGAAGTGGGTTGAAATGGGGGATGTGGCCTAGTGGTCTGTGATGGGTTGAGAATCATGATGTCGCAGGTTCAAATCCAACGGAGGCAACAAGACTAGGTGGTTTCTTCCCATCTGTCCACGCCTTGGTGGACCCGGTACCTGTGTTAGTGAGAGGTAGTAAGTACTCCGTGGAATTAGTAAAAGAAGAAGAAGAAGAAGATGACAACGACAACAAAAAGTACTCTAAAGCATATGTGGAGAGTAGACATTTTTTTTTTTCATTTTAAAGCTAGAGACAAAGAATTGATGGCCTTTCTTTGGTATTTCATTTGTGCCTGAATGATTGAAGTTGCGCTTCAGAGCAATGCTTCACTGAAGTATAAACCCTCGGCTTGAATGGCTTACTTACTTTAAGTGACTAAGAGATGACTTTAACATCACCTGTATATCTACGCCTTATCAACTAGTCGGTCGTCTATATGAATATTTTGCTTCCACCTGATTAATAATGATTCTTTTGCTTCCATTCTTATGTTTTTACCTAAATCCTCATTAATTTTGGGAGATGTTAGTTATTGTGAAACTTCATCTATATGGTTTTAGGTCTACTTCGTCTTTTTAGGCACGTTGAACCATCAGAGTCACATTTACTGGATTTTACATTTGAAGGTCTACGTAGAATAAGACCATGACATTATTTCTTTTATTTTTATCCTTTATGTGTGCTAACTTGAACCTTGTTTGTGGTGATCATTTTTATTTTCTAACCTTATATGACTGGACATCAATCTTAACAGCCGCATTTCTACGATTCTCATGGTTACATAGAGTCTTAGACACCCTAGATTTACTCCCCTTTCACATTGTTGGTTTCAGTACCATTATCAGACCTGTCTTTCACTTTGTAGGGTTGTCTTAAATGTCAATTAAAATAAAAATTTAACCCCCAAAATCCAAATAAGGTGATGATTGTCGAGTCTTTTGTCGATCATTGTTTTGACTGACAGTGTGGTATATCCCAACATTCAGATAAATGGCTGTTTCTGATCTGCCCTGTTATATGTGCACAGAAAAGTGCTCAGAGTACTTAGGTGCAGAGTCGAATATATAAGAAATGGTAGCACAACCTACTTTAATAGAAATGGTAGCAGCAAGACTTTATCACTATCCTCATATGGTGTCAATTGATTGTTTGTCTTCAGTTTATGCATATCTAGTCACCAATCTTTCCCAACCTTCTCCCTCTCTAACTAGAAGAAGTGCAACAAAAAAAATTAATCCCTCTTCCCTCAATATAGTGCTTCTTGGCACCTCAGAAGGAGGAAGGTCAGTGCCAATTTTGGTATTGCCTATCGATGGATTTTTGATTTTTATTGCTAGGTGTGGTTTGCTCTTTCTTTTTTTTCTCCTGTTTTGCTAGTTCCCATCTTCACCCATCCATGTATTAGATGCTGGCTACTTATTTGTTGTTCTACTTATATTTTGTTTAAGCTTAGCGGTGTTTGGAAATGCTCAATCTTCTGATACTGATGTTATTTCCAAGTTTGTGCTTGAATAAAAAGTTTCTGTGCATTTAAACTTTACTTCCATTGGCTGTGGGCAGATTCAGTGGAGCGGTTCCATATTTCGGCATTTCTCTTATTTGTCTTAGCTCAAAACCTTCTGGAGGCCGATGGACCTTGGTTTGGAAGTTTTATTTGTGTAAGGCCTGTTCCTGTGCTCCTTGTGCAATGAAGTGATTAATTTACTGAATTGTTTTCAAATGGAAAACGTTTACTGTTCCTAGTAATTGGCTCATATATATAAAAAAAATTCTTTTGAATCTTGCAGAATGCAGTTGTCGTATACGTAGGTGAGATGACAATTGATATCATCAAGCATTCATTTATTGCAAAATTTAACAACATCAAACCGATTGCGTTTTCAGAATTCCTTGAAGATCTCTGTAAGCAGGTACTTCTAATTTACAGGCTGCTGTTTGGCTTTGCTGGTAGAGTCAAGCTATTTAAGCTGGTGGATATTTCTGATAGCTTGAATAATTTGTAGTGTTATACTGCTATATTGCACCAGTCTTTATCCTGCTAAGCTGTTGTGGCACCTAGTACTTTTCTCTATTTTGAATATTCTGTTTTTCACATTACTCTTGTTGTTGACTTTGAACAGACACTAAATATTCAAACAGACAATGTAAAGAATAACCTCACTTTTGTCCCTTTGGCACCTGCTTGTGTGGTAAGTTTTTTCTGATTTAACTGAAGCTGCCATCTTCTCTTTTTATAATTTCTGAATCACATTATGGTCTCTCTATTTGAAAAAACTATACTTCGTGATATGGAGCATAAGGGAATCGATTTATTCAATTGGACCTATCGTATTTATCCGGAGCTGATTTATTCCTTACCAAGCAGGCTATTTTTGCATGGCAGGTAATCCGCGTGTTGCGTCCTGTGTTTGCTGCTCATCTTCCCTTTAATCCGCTACCGTGGAGGCTCTTTTGGATTTTCCTTTTGTCTGCAATGACGTTTGTTATGCTTGCAAGTCTTAAAGTAATGATTAGCATTGGCCTCAAAAAACATGCTAGGTGGTATATAAACAGATGCCAGAGAAGAAAACTTCATAGCGACTAAGATACAATATCATGATGAAGCTTGAATTCTTTGCTCAGATATATAGATCTCCTTTCCATGAGAAGATAAGCAGATGGGGGCAGGGGTAGAGGTGGGAGTGGGGTGGGAAGTTTGGGTGATCTGATTGGAAATTTCTATAGCTGTTCTCACTCCGGGTTTCTAATAGGGCAGCAGTATGCACTCATGTGGAAGTATTTACGTTGGTCAAATGGCCTGTACTTCCGTTTTCGCAGAGGGAGAAGGTCCATATAAGGAAGTTATATTGATAATGTATTTCATGTGCAATATATTTAAAGCTTTTCTCTAAAATTGGTTATTTCAGAATAACTGTCTTGTCTGGAATTGTCTAAACTTCCTTGGTAGATTCATAAAGGTTGATGTTTCAGAGAGGTAAACTCTCTTCTTAGATAACTTGGAGTAATTTGATTCAGAACCTTTGGCCAACTAATTGCTCCTTATATTACCATAGCTTTCATTCAATCCCATGAGAAAATACAACAATCTCTAAGATTTAAGATGATCCATGTGGGGCTTTGATTCTTTACAGTCGAGAAGGTAAAGGCACCATCACATCCAATTCATCCCAAAGATCTTTCATCTTAGAATGGTAACTAGTACTCTCTCCGTCCACTTTTACTTGTCATGTTTCACTTTTCGAGAGTCAAATTGCATAAATTTTGATCAACATTTTAAGATGTATTTTTTCATAATATGAGAAAAATTGTAACTTATAGTATTTTTCGTATAGTTTCCGAGCATCTAAATTTTTGTTTTAAAATATTAAATTAATCTAATTTAATTTAACTCTAAAGATTAGTCAAGTTAGACTCTCGAGAAGTGAATCGTGACAAGTAAAAGAGGACAGAGGGAGTAACAGACTCGGTTTCTTGTTTCAGAGTTGCTATTTCTGGATATATTCTTGTGAGACTCGATCTGTCAACTCTCTTTGGTTTCTGCCCAAATTTTCTTAGCATTCGAGGCATAGACACTGCGGGGATTAATTAACTGGGCACAATACTTCCTATCCATGATAAGACAATTGCATTACATCTCACCCACAGTCCCCTCTCAGAGCTAGTTTCATCGATCTGCTCCGCAAGGTATAATTTTGTGGCCTTGTGAGCTTAGTCCAGCTGTTCAGGAGCATCTGAAGGTTGTAGATACAATAGATGATTGTGATCAATCCTAACTGCCGTTCCTTTTGCCATTTTGTTTCAATCTCAAACACCTTTTCTCCAATGGAGTTTCCTTCTGCATATGCTAGTTGTGTAGGACCTCTGCTATGATACCATATGAAATTATCTAGTACATACAATGGATTAAGCTTGAGAATTACAGAGAGCATAAAGAAGAAATGGATTTTATCTGTGTGTTTGATACAAATGCAAATGCTACCAAATAAGTATTTGTAGACCCTCACTCTTGCCCAGCCGTAGTCCTCCTGGCACCTAATCACGCGCACACGTGTGCACTTCTTAGCCGACTTAACAAACTACTAACAGCCTGCACCATTGGCCAGCCTAACCAATTAATCCTCTAGTAACTGCAATTAACCTGATAGAGTTAGACGTAAACACCATATTTCAGTAGCTTCTTCATGCAATGTTGAATGATCGAGAATCGAATTGGTCCAACGAGAAAAAGTCTCTGATTACCAATTGATGCAACTTTCAGGAATTCGATATATATATAGATATTTAGATAGATAGATAGAGAGAGAGAGAGAGGGAGGGAGGGAGGGAGGGAGTGGGGTGGGTGGGGGGGCGGGGAGTTTTATTTCATATTAATTTTGGTGTATTTACAATGTGCTTTTATGCACAAACCAAATGCAATCTATCAGAATCTTACAAGCTAACTAACTGCTAGCTCCAGTGACCAACTCCACTATCAACTCTTCTTGACTGCAGAGTGAGTGAGTGAGTTGACCGAACTCCCAAATTTGTGTAACATAAGGTTACTTGGGATTTTGTATTTCCAAGTTGGGTTGTAAATGATGCTGTAACAATCATTGACTCTTCGATACCTAGTATGCAGTAATACAGTAAAGTTGTTCACGGAAAAATGAAAAGAAGAATCTGCGCTAATATATTATGGACAAATTGTCTATAATATAAGAGGGTAAGAGCGTCACTATGGATCTGTAGGAAGAGTATCTAAATAATAAACCCCTCCAAAGAGTATAAAGTTCAAAAGTTACAGAAGACATGAGTACAACATTTTTTGCTCGGATTGTCCTTCAAAGGCACTGGTCTTTAATTTTTGTCCCTCAAATTGTTGGTCTTTAATTTTTGCACTTCGCCTAAAAACTCATGGGTTCCGGGTTCGAATCTCGTTCAGTCAAAAATTAAAAAACAAATTCGCAAGACAGAGTTTTGAATTTGCCTTATGCCTGAAGGCAAACTCTTCCTTAAAGTAGAGTTTGCTACCTTAAGGCAAACTCTGCGTTATAAGGTAGCCAACTCTACCTTAAGGTAGAGTTTTGCAAACGAATTCTGCCTTGCGAATATTTTTTTTAATTTTTGACTAAGCTTGGGTTTGAATCCGAAACCCATGAATTTTTAAGCGAAGGGTAAAAATTAAAGACCAGCAATTTGAGGGACAAAAATTAAAGACCACCCCCGAATAAGGGCAATCGTGCAAATTGCCCGAATACAACAGGGAGCAATGATTAGCTGATAACACATAAATAATTCATACCTAACCGTTACCTTGGTGAAATATTACAATTTATACCCTTAAACTATACAAACGTGACCCGCATATAAAACCCAATAAAACATGGGATAAATCGGGTAACACAAGCATACTTAACTAGGTGCTAAAATGTGTATACACTATATATTACATATACTAAATAGAGAAACTTAGATCTTAGTTCACTATGATTCTGCAAGGAAGGAGAACACCTGGTATATGCACTTCTTGGAAATAGCTTTCGCAGGTCACAAGTTTCACTATAGAACGGGCACTTAAGCTATATCTTTCTTTAGCTTCGACAAATCCCCTATTAAGAACATGTTGAATCCAATCTTCTATTTTCTTGCTGTCACTTAAGCATGCAGCTGCCAGAATTTGTTCCAATACTTTTGTGTCGATCTCTAACAAACATTCTGGACCGACAGTTTTGTGGAAGCATAGTCTGATCTCCTTCAACAGCTTCTCAGCCAGAGAGTCGAAATCAAATGGCCTGAAAATCACAGTCTCATCAAATTGTGTGAACAATTGTTTCAACCATGCTGTGGTGTTTTCATTGGCAAAGTCACAGCCAGAATCTCCAGTAAAGTTCTCATAATTTTCAATCTCTTCAACTGGAAGATTCAAATCTAGGCATGCGTTTGATGCCCTGTGGGCTCGTTTTGCCATCTCTGAGCTTCCGCATTGCTGATCTACACTTTCGGTTGGACCAGTAGTAAGCTTTCTTTTATTCACAAAGATTTGGCTAGACGATCTTTTCCTAGTTGTTACCAATGCACTTGAGTTGGGACTTTTGACATCATCTGCAAGATCAAATGCTATTAGTATCTGGATTTCCCATCCTTTAGCTGCCAATATATCCTCTTCAGAATAGTCAGTTGTTTCTTTGGCAGAAGGAAGTGTGCTTTCTTCAGCTGATATTGATGATGTTGTCACAAAGATTGCATTAGCTATACTAACTTCTCTACCATGAGAGTCCGAAAATCTACCAGTCTTAACAGTCCGGGACAAGCTTTTCTGAACGAGTAGATCAGCTCTATCCACATTTTCAAGGAAAACAACAGATAAGGGGTTGTTCCTCAGTTTATCAGAAACATAATCGACAACATGCTTCCCTCTGAATCTCACATCGTATTGATTCAATACCTGGTGATCAAACAACACGGCTTCATCCTGTAGACTTAGGTCGACACAGATTAAGTTGTTTGTGCTTCCATATAGAATCTCAGCCAAAGCAATCGCGACTTTCTTCTTACCAAGCTTATCAGGTCCAAGAAAGTTGAGCCATACGTCTCCACGACTTGGACAATTGTTTCTTTGATCATTTCTACTTCTGCATCGAGCTATTGTTTGGCTAATGGCATTTACAGCCTCCTCTTGCCAATTAACCTTTTCCGTAAGAGCTGCGTATAGCATCTTGAAATCTTTTGGATCCAATTGCTGTTGAAGAGATTTAGAAGATGGAGATAGAGGAGTCCGGTTAACGAAACTCCTCGAGGCCACCTCAGCACTTGCTGAAACATTGCATGATATGTCATGTGCTTGTTCTTTGCTTGGAGAAGTAGAGGCCATGCACAAACCTAAATCTGTTGTCACTGAAGTTACAGAGGTTGGGGAGTTGAAGGCCTGTTCATCATCACCTTGTGAGGGCGGTTTACTAAACTTGGAGACAAAATTGGTGCTTTCAATTGATGAAGAAATTGTGGAAGTCATATTTTTCCTTCCAGTTTCTGCTGAAGATGCATTCTGGTGGCCAAGTTTTTCGTTATTGACGCTTTCTTTGTGGTCTTCAACAACTTGAAATCCTACAACTGATGGGATTTGAGAACTCATCTGGGAATCGCTAGTCTTGGGTAATGGTTGATTGTAGTGTAAACGCTGGCAGAGATTGTCCCATTTTCTCTGCAAACCAGCAATTTTAGCACCCAACACCATCTTATCATCTTTGGCCTGCACTGAAGCCATATAAAGAAGTTATTACATGATTAACCACACCAATGTTAAGATTTATTCTGCTGTACTGAAGTAATTTTGTTGGGACACAGGGAAGAATGTAAGACTCTAGATTAGTAAAGGTGTTGAAGAACAGAACTACTGGATCTAAACAAAACGAAATACTCCCTCCCTCCCATTTATGTTAAGGTATTTCACTGGTTATGGGTCCAAAAAATTACATAGCATTTTTTACACATAAGCTAAATATATGCAAGTACTAAAATTATCCTTTTAAACGAGTTTTGTTGAGTGTTCCACATGTACTTTTCATATTCACTCCTTAAAAACTAACGAGTGTCTACATCAAGTGAGTCCCCACAAATCATGTTTGATGTCTTTAAAGGAAGAACACGGATGCTGAAAATAAATACTTTCCACAAAGAGAAGTGTGTCATTCTTTTTGGTAAACTACATAGGAAAATATTGCATATAAAATAAGGACAAAGGGTGTGATTGTTAATAGTACCAAGAAAATAGCCTATACTATCATAAGCCAAATCCAAAATCTAGAGATCCCAAATACAAAGAAAAAAATCCAAAGTCTATAGTCAATGGGTTCATAATGTGTATAACCTTATTATGCATATATTTTAAAATGTCTTTTTCGTAGGTACACATACCTAAGTCGAGCCAGAAGAAATATATCTAGTTGAACCCATATAAGGTGCCATAAATCCTCCTGTGTAATAGTAAATACTAGTACAAGGAAAATAGAGAGCTGAAAAGTAGAATTGCGAGAAACACAGACCTTCATAGGTGTGTTGAGTTGAGTCATTTGCAACCAAGAAGGCAGACTTGATTGGTAGTGATCTGCAACTGAAACACTGCTGAGTAATCCACTCTTTGAGAGAGCATTTACTTCTTGTTTGCATTTCTCATTGCATAGGTGACACCGGGATGCAGTCTGGTATGAACAGCTTAACGGGCTTTTAATATCACCAGCTGGGGTAGAAAAAAATCCTCCCAATGGCACAAAAGATTCCATCAAGCTGTTAGGTATAAATTGGAGATCAAATTAAACATGTCAAGCACATGGTAATAGAAAGAGATACAATCAAGGCATGGACTCACTGTAAAAACCAAAAACACTTAGTAGGCAACCTGTTAAAGTGTGTACAGAAAGTAATATTATACTTGCCGTCAAGAAACAAATTCATTTTTGCTCAAGTCCTTAATGGCACTATTTCTTGAGGTATTTGGACACACCGAGCACTTATTTACGGTGAAGCTCTATTAATAATAAGGGCAAATAAGACACTGATTTGCTAACGACAAGGACATCGATCAATAAAAGATATATCAAACAATAAAATAAAACAATTTCAGATAGTTTTGAGGCAAATTTAGATTTTTTTTCCCAGAATTAATTCTGCCTGCTCTATAAAAGCTCCTGTAAGCAACCTAAATATATAACAGGAAAACATATTGGTCAAGCGGAATTGATATATTCATATAACTGACCCCAATTACTTTGGAATTGAGGCGTAGTTGATCTTGATCGATAGATTAGATATGCTAGTGAAACGATGAAGAGTTGCTAGTTTTTGTTCAGGAACTTAGATTAATTTTGGTTTGTCTGATTCTGGTAATTATTGAGAATTTTCATGGTGAAGCTAAACATTTCTAAGGTAAAAGCCAGAGGATTTGTGTGTTTTATTTTAAAAGTATAGAAATTAGTTGACAAAGACAGAAGGCTAATAGAAGCAGAGCAGAGCCATAGTTGGTTATGTCTACTCGTACAAGTCCTTCACCAGTATCAGACAAGAGAAAGCAAACAAACTACACCATAAACAAAAAAAACAACAGAATCAAAAAGCTAAGATATGCTGCATATCTAAAGTACATCATACTGAGTTCGACTTCACGGTACAATAATTACCAAAAAGCTCAATGAAATAATTCAAAAAACTGTGTATCTACTGGAAGAGTTCAGTTTACCTGGATCTGGGAAATGTTTCTTCCTTTGGAGGTCCAGAAGAAGTGATTGTCAGAAGCTGCAAGTCCCAATCTTTTTCTATGTAGGGAAATCTATTCAAAACTTTCAAATATATCTCATACCTCTCCACCCACCCAATCAACCACAATTTCCCTTGATAAACTTCAAGCAAACTTGTCAATTTGCTAACTATATACCTACAAGAATCAATAGAAGCATCATCTCTTGCTAACTGTTTTAAATCCCCATAATTGACAACAAGACAAGGCCCTAAACTATGCATCACCATAATTCCAATTTCCTCAAACTTCAACTTCACTAATTCCTCATCACATTCCCCTTTAACAAACCTTAATAGCTCAATATCGATACGAATCACACTCAATCCACATACCTCAACAGGCAGAATTCCTCCTCCTCTATTTCCTTGTACCATTTCCAAGAAACTATTCATAGCACCTTGTGCACAAGTACCAAGAACAAGTGGATTTTTTCGTGTATTCTTGACGAAAACCTCCCCAATTCTCCTGCAATCATCATCTTCTCCACCCGAAAAGCCCAAGAATGGGAAGCGATGATACAAATCCGTTTGATTACACAAAAACATGGGTGGTGGTCCTCTGAATCTTGAATATCTGAAGAGATGATGAACAGGTCTAAGAATAGCAAGCTTAATATCACAACTCCTAAAACCAGCCTCTCCAAATACTCTACTCACAACAGGGTCATCAAGGATAGAAATTACGAGATTTCGCAACTCAACCTTAACTATTGGAACTGAAGAAGAAGCTGACTGATTCTGCTGAAGCTGCAGCTGTTGTTGATAAAAACTGAAATTCTCTGGCTGCCGTCTCTGATTTGCTTGCGACCGCTTTATGGCTGCCATGAGAGAATTCGATACAGGCGGATCGTCGACCCTGTTGGGCGATGAAGGTAATCGATCCATTGACACCCCTAAGCAGAGTTCTAGCGCTTTGAATTGGACACGAACGGAGTATGCATTGTTTCGGGTACGAGAACATGCCTCACGTAAACATGAAGAAGGAATAGACGATAAGGAAGATATGAAATGAAGAGACGTAGTTTGAGCGTGGCCACGACGACCTGCCATCGCCACAGCATCGTCGAGAGTTATGGCAGCTTCTTGCGTCAAGCATTGCCTAGCAGTACTAACTGGCGTCGGCATCTCTGGGAAAGAAAGTACTCTCTTGTGCTAGTAAACGAGAAGACAGAAGTACGGAATTCTTGATATGTAACTTAGCAGTATCAAGAAAACATAATAAAAGCTACAACTATCAAAGAGCTGACAACAAAGTACTAACAAATATATAATGTTATTTGCATCAAATTCTGAAACCTCATGTTGGTATTAGTACAAGTACGGAGTAGTTATATATAATAATACTACAACAAGAAAGAAAGAAAGTTGAGAAATAGAGTGGCAGAACCTGTTAATACAAACATCAAGTGTATCCATCACATGGGTGCTTATTTATGGGATTTTTTGGAAGGAAAGGGAGGTCCTAGGAGATGGTGGGGTTAGATGTTTGTTGATGGTGCTTGACACTGCTGGTGGCTCCTGTTGGTGGTGGGGGAACTTGTGATGGTTATACCAGTAGGGGACCATTGTTTTCTTAGAGAGCAAAAAGGCAGGTGTAGGTGGTAACTGAGTATAGATTCTTGTATTTGAGATCTTTGTGAATTTACTTACTTGCGTATACAATTCTTGTCAGAGATATTGGTCAAAAACATACTTGAAATATAATTTTTCCGCGAGTTTTACACCCCAACTATCAGCTTTTCCTTTTTCCTTCCTAAACTATCACCATTATCTATTGTATGAATTAAAACACACCTAGTTGATTAATTCTTCTTGTTAAAAGGTTACCAATACTCAGTGCATCATGACAGTGAGAGAGAGATGCTCAGTCCACTTACTAAGTAATGGGCCAAATAGGACTCTAAGGTCACTTTCTACTTGTAGAATGGTCTATTTCTAGTGCACCAATGCACCAGCACTTTGCACCCAAATATATGTGAAAAGTAAACAACAGTATGTTCGTGTTGACTCAACAGATTATTCTTCTCTTTCTTTGTTACAATCAATGTTAGTTAAGAATAGATTGTTGTATTCTTATATAATTCTAAAAAATTCTTAGTTTTTATACTAGGTTTTGAGCTTGAGTCAGGCCTAATATCTTTTTTCTTCTTTAACGTGATATTAGGGTCAGCTTAATTCCTCTTCTTGATTTATCAAACGTTGGCACCCAGTGTTACATTGTTATATCCATCCTTATGTTTGCGGGGTGTTAGGATGTCCTACGAAGGAATTGACAATTTCTGTCTTATACTCCCCCCGTCACATCGTCATAAAAAAATTGTCCTCTTTTGATTTGGCACAAAGTTTAAGAAATAAATAAAGACTTTTGAAATGTGTGGTTAAAAAGCTCAAAATTTGTTTATATTCGACGTAAATCATCTCATAAAGTTAAATTGTTTCTAAATATAAAAAGGGAACAATCTTTTTTGAACAGAGAGAGTATCATTTTGGGCCATCCTTATTAAATAAATTAACTTTTGAGTTTAAGTTAGGCCTAGAATATAATATGTTTAACAAGCTTACCTTTAGCCACCGTAAAGTTAAGACAGGATCCATCCTCATGCCTGCAAATTTTCTTCTGATTCTTAAATTGTCGTTTCAGCGAACCCCTGCCCCCTCTCTCTTTTTCTTTATGTTACTGACTTCAATCAAGATTCCACTTTTTTACAAAAACATCAGAATTCCCTTTTTTTTTTTTTTTTTTTTTTTTTTTGTATTCTTAGTTTCTTTAAATACGATTTAGCAGTCTTAGAAGATACTTTGTGCTCGACATTAGCATATTGTTACTTTAAGTCAAAATACCAGTAGCTTCATAAAGAGTTTTCCTTTGTTTTTTCCTCCACTTGTTGCGAGATTATTACACTCAGGAGTTCTTTACTACAGTGCAATCATTAGTGTTCACTTCGTGCATCCTTGAAGGTGTAGGTTAATTTTTACTACTATTATTTTTTCTTTTGCTAATTCAATGAGCTAATTATACCATCAAGGTCAAAGATGGAATGATTTGACAACAAAAAGAAGTGAACAAAGTCGTCAACCATTAGACTCAGCTTGTCGTCTTCCCATTTGCACAAAAGTATTTGATTCAGATTTCCTTACACTTTCTATTAGCATGATGAGCACTTATGTGAAAGAACTAAGGAGCCTTTTGACTTTCTCCAGTCTAGAGCTCTATGAGATTTCTTGTTAGTTGAAATGTTTTTTAGTTAATCATCCGGTATTCGAAATCTACTAACAAAATTATTCTAAATTCGCGTCACACATATTTTTTTGAAGAAGGAAGCGCTCCTTATTAAGAATTGTTTATTCTTAAGGCTTAAATTTGAAAGCTCTAGACAAGGATGGAGGTTGGGCATACTTCTGTTTGATTCGTCCTCTTAGATGTAGAGTCAAGTTTAACATGTATACTTTTCCCAGGGTGTTGCTTGTCCTCTTGAGTTATCTTGACTTTTGTTAGATGTTGTTGTTGTGATTCGTCATATTTGTGTGAGATGAATACTCATATAGTTAAGTCTCATTCTTATTTACTTCCTGTAGTTCTTTCAGCAGCGCTTTACTTTTGTCATGCTTAGCCTGCAGTTCTCCATTTACTATATGGAGTGATCTCGGTTGATCCCTCCATGACTGCTCTACTCGATTCTTCATAATTACAATGGTTCGTTCAAGTTTCTCCTTCTCATGTTGCAATTCCTTTTTCTCATCACTAATTTTTGATACCTCTCCTATAATTCATCAATTGTCGTTGTTAGATTGCCATAGAGAGATCAATTTTCCAAATATTTTCTTTGCCTTTTGGAGATCTTCATAGGCACCGATGACGTTATATGTCATTTGTTCTAGTTTTTGTTCCGATAGCTTTGGAACAACTTCCCTGAATTTTGAGAAATCTGCCTGGGGACCCTCGTTTTCTAGTTCTAAATTAGATTTTATCATGAGTACCAGTATGTCTTCTGTTTCTAATTATTCTAGAGCCATCAATGACTACTTGGGTTTCCTCTTTTATCTTCTTCATCACTTGAGGAATTTGCCATAGGATCTAGGGCTTTCTTTACTATATGATAGACTTGTCCAGTGCTCATCCTATTCTTAGGGACCTGTTCCTTCCATCTTTTGTCAGGTTCATCTTTTATCTTTTCTTCCTCTCTTTCTGGGCAGTCTCTTATAAAGTGGTTTGTATTTTCACATCTCCAGCATCCATCTTGACGATTACTTTCAAATCCCCTTGATCTTGAGGAACTTTCTCTATATTGGTGTCCTCCGTTTTTTTATCAAACTTTTGAAATGTTTTGGTGAGCAGGGCCATGTTTTCGTCACTGAAATCCTTGCTCTGATTAGCTGCAAGGACTAGGTTCACATCTGTGGTTGATGGAGCGTTACTCTGTGCCTAGAGCTTCCACATCTCGTACAATTTCAGGTTTCTCATAAGGTCTTCTATGTTCATTTTATCCATGTCTGGCTTCCATGATAGCATTAACTTTTCTTTCCCAAGAGTCGGGTTGGATATCGAACAGTTTTACAATCCTTTTTGATTGACGAATCTCTAGATCCAGAGAGTCAAGTTCATTGGTTATATTGGTGAACCTATTGAACATCTTTTGAATGGATTCCCCTTCCTTCATCTTAAATAACTAATGCTGCTGATTTAATATGGAGATCTTTGATTTCATTACCCAATTTGTCCCTTCGCGGGTGGTCTGTAAGATATCCCATACTTCTTTGGCCGTTTTGCAGTGGAGATTCTGCTGTATTCTTTTGGTCCAAGGCCATATATAAGTATCTTTTTGGAATTGCATTCTTTTGTATGGCCTGAAAGTCCTTTTCTGTATAGTTCTTTTTATCTTTGGGTAAGGACTATGATGTTGATTCTTTCCCGTTGGAGGAAGTTGATGCTTCGGGAACAAGTGGTGCTTTTTGAATAATTTTCCATAGCTCCGGATCTTCGCCTGTAATAAAATATTCTATGCGAGATTTACACCAACCATAATAATTTCTATTTAAGCATGGTGGTCTTGTGGTTGTGTCCTTCTTGGACGATAGGAGGTGCAACCATCTTTCGAGGTACTAGCCTTTGTAAAAAGGTCTTGCTCTGATTAGACTTGTTAGGATCAGGCTACTCCTATGCACTTCAAGAATCAGATTCTTGAAGCAATTTTCTTAAGAAGGATTTGCAGCGGAATATAAAATCACACAAGAATTTTTCACGTGGAAAACTTCTTGCTCAAGGGTGTAAGAAACCATGACCTATATTTCTATAGGATTTAACCAAATCTTCACTATAATCCGGAGCGATAACAGGTTTATAATCTTCTTGGAAAACCTAAGGGATGTTCCATAACAGTCCGTCTAGATTCCTCGAAATAATTTACCAACAAACACTTATCACCAATCCTTGCAAAGACAAATAAGTGAAACCACAATCAGAACCTAATTATTACAACAAAACAAATAGAATGATAAATCTTGAGTTCTTTGTTGATCAATTGACTCTTTCTGAGAATAACGTGTTTACTGCGCTCACACTTGTCTCTCGCTGGATGTTTGTAGTAGTAGTTGGATTTTTGGTTGAGTTATAATGCTCCTTTATTGCTGTGTATATATAGTGGTGGTTTCCGTCTTTAGTTCTTGAATCCTTGAAGGTTTTGGTTTCATTAATTGTACCCGAAAATCAAACCTTGTAAAACTTGGATGTTCCTTTCTTTCCTTGTATGCGTGGTATCTTCCTTTCCTACTTTAATGCTAATTTCCATGTCACTCAATTTATGGTATATTGTTGAATATTACCATAACTGAATTCCTTCTCTTTATTGAATAGGAATCAGTCAATATTTTGTCTTCCCTAATCTGGTCATGGAATCGCTTGAGTCTCCGGTTGCGTAAGGACTAGTTCCTTTGAGCAGTTCTTCAGATTATTATGACTGCTTCACTTATTCCTTTGGAACTCTGGTTGGATGTCTGATTGTTTATATGATTTCCTCCTTATTTTTCCAGTTGATTGTCTTGGGTACATTGTTTTCAAATCATTAAAACTTCAATGTATATATCAAAATTATTGAGTTAGCAGCTACTCAACAAACTACTTGTATATCAACAGTATGAACAAGCTTTGGAGCTTAACCACAATCACAATATCCAACGTGAGGTATCAAGAATGAGAGGAGTCAACACCTGAGTCTCTAGAGAACCAACTGCATATCAACAAAGAACCCGATCTTATCAAGATTTACCATTCAATTCTTGTGTTGAATAATGTTACACCTCGAAAATTTCTGATTTGTTGCCTTGTGGATAGGCTAATGTGAGCTTAAGGTGATTATGAAATCCTTAAGAGATTTAGGAAGATATTAGATAACTAAAGGTGCATACCATAAGATTTTGAAGTTGTACGAATAAGTGAAATTTAGTTCGTTGAAGGAAGTGAAATATAAGTCGTGTTCGGAAAGGTTTTCGCTATAATTGAGCTAATATTTATTTGGTGATGTCTTGAGCGGCTGCTATAGGGCCTATTGTATGGTTAATGAAGTATTATGTAAGTGCCAAGAAGGTTCCACCAGGATTGGAAGCCAAACGAATCAACGAGAGGAAGTTTCGCATAACTGGGAGTTATACGGCCACTTATACGGTCCGTATAAGGAGGGTCCGTATAGCATGACCTTCACAGAAAGGGTCATTTTCTTGGTGGTGTTATACGACCACTTATACGGTCTGTATAACTTTATACGGTCTGTATAAGGGGGTCCGTATAACTTGACTTATTTCAGAAAGGGACTTTCCCATGGTGGTGTTATACGGTCCACTTATACGGACCGTATAATATTATATGGACCGTATAAGTGGTTCGTATAAGTCCATCGGGTTGAATTTTTATGTTTTGTATAAATAGATGGCCTTTGTTCATTTATTTCATTTTACATCTTCCACAAGTCTTAAGAGCTCAAAACCCTTCTCCAAGCATATTCCACCCCAACCCAAGAGAAAACAAAGATCAAGAGGCAAGAATCAAGGTACCCATGTGTTAGGAGTCTTGCTAGGGTTAGTAGACTACAAGGAATTCTTGAGTATTGAAGCTAGGGTTTTCACCTAAGTTGATAGCTGCTCCAAAGCTCATTCCCATGAGATAAAAGGTTAGTTTTCATGCTTATTTCATGTTATCATGAATGCTTGGTTGTTGAAGAACTTAGGTAGAAGAAGAAAGTAGAAAATGTGGGTTAAATGTAACTTTTATGATGTTTTTGAGTAGTAAGCTAACTTGAGTCATGATTCTTAGTATAATATGGATATAATCTTGTTATGGAAGGTAGTAGTAGTGATGAGGAAGCATTGTATGGAAATGTGCTAAGGTTGAGTGTGAAGTTGTGAGTATAAGTTGAAAATAAAGATGAATTTTGAAGGCTTAATGGAATATGATTATTTGATTATGATATTGTGGGTGTCATTATGGATTTTTAGGAGTTGTTTTGTAGTATGGTGGAAGTTGACGAAATAGGGGAAATGCCGCCCAATTTTCGTTAGATCATGAATTATTTTAGTTTGAATTTAAGAGTATCAATAAGGCTTAACCATGGTATGAATCCTTCTAATGTAGATTGTTCAAGATTCGACGATGAACGTTAAGTAGTTAAGAAGACAAAGAGGTATGTAAGGCTAACCCTTCTTTCATTAAAGCATGGTTCCTTTGCTATATATCCTTTCATGAGTTCCATAATGTCTTCCAAATGACTCTATCTCTAAGATTACCAAAGCTCATGATTCTCGATACTGTTATGATTCTAGTACCTCCTTTATATGATAGTTGATCCTTTAAGGATAGATGTAATGAAAACGATGGTGGCAATGATGTTGATGATACTTATGGACTTTTATGTATACGTGTCTAAGTATGTATGACTATTATGTAACACTGAGCTTATATGGCCGGGTATGATACCTATCGCGCGTGCACTTCTGCAGTTGGGTACTGATAGCACTGAGCCTTGGTAGGGCCAGGTATGTATAATCACCAAGCCTTGTCATGGCGGGGTATGTGAATCACCGAATCTTTGTGGCCGGGTACGGTATAAATACGAATACGAATATGTATATGTATGTATATATGCATAAGTAAGCATTTGAGATGGAAGGCCCCTATGAAAGACAGGTAAGTAAATATGATGATGGCCACTAGAGGTATAAAGGGCTCTGTTGCCTCCTGATTCTTCTATCTTATGCTATTCCTTATGCTACTTCTTACGCTATTTCTTATGCTCCTACTATGATGTTGATTATGCTTCACATACTCAGTACATTATTCGTACTGACGTCCTTTTGTTTGTGGACGCTGCGTCATGCCCGCAGGTGGACGAGGAGAGACATCTTGGTCCATAGATTTCTTATTCGAAGAATGCATGTAGAGGAGCTCCATTTCATCAAAACTACGGATTTTGGGTATTATTCTTTTGTGTACATACATATGGGCATGGCGGGGTCCTGTCCCGCCTATATGATGTTACCTACTCTTCTTAGAGGCTCGTAGAAAGTTGTGTATGGTTAGATGTCTTGCAGCCTTGTTGGCTCATATTTTGTATATTATTTTGATAGCCTCGTCGGCTCATGTACTTGGATATGGGCATTACTGTTGATGATGATATAAATGTGTTGTTGCCCAATGAGAGTAGTACTATTGATGTATTTAAATTATGAGTAAGCTAGGTGGCTCACCTAGATGTGAATATGAGAGTACGTATAGGAGGTGCCCGGGTGGGTTAGCACCGGGTGCCTGTCATGGCCCTCCGATCGGGTCGTGACAAAAGTGGTATCAAAGTAGTTCTGTCCTAGGGTGTGTCTACGAGCCGTATCCAGTAGAGTCTTGTTTATGGGTGTGTTGCGCGCCACACGTATAAACAGGAGGCTGCGGGCATTTTAGGAATGAATTACCTTTTTTCTTCATAAGATCGTGCGATAGATCCATAACATAAGGATTTCTCTTTCCTTAACTCGTGTATTATGTATTTCGTAAATACCAAAGAGAAGGCTACGAGCGACAAAAGGGCAAGACGTGGCGTAAAAGCGGTGAAAGAGCACCACCAACGGATATAGAGGAAGGTGAGTCCCAAAATACGGCTCAATCTCAGTTCTCCCACTCGGTGCCTATTCGAGGGAGTACGAGGAGCCTCGGCTCCGAAGACTCCGCCCTCCTCACCGGGGATGCTTCAGGCTAAGATGTGAAAGAGGCCATTCACTTACTTACTCAGTTGGTTGCCGCTAAGACTCAGCGGCAAGGTACAGGGCATGGTGATAGGGCTGTTAGTGCAAGGGCCCGTGATTTTATTAGCTTGAACCCTCCGAAATTTTTGGGTCAAAGCCGGATGAGGACCCTCAACTTTATTGATGGGATGTTGAGGACACTCCCGTTAATGCATGCTTCAGACATTGAATCGGTAGAGTTAGCGTCCTATAGATTGGTGGATGTCGCGGTTCATTGGTACACGGTTTGCATGGCTTCACGGGGAGTCAATGCACCTCCCTCGGTATGGCAAGAATTTGTGGATGCCTTCCTCTGACATTTCTTACCTCCAGAGGTTCGGCGGGCTAGAGCAGACAAGTTTCTGAATCTTAGGTAAGGAAGTATGAGTACCTTAGAGTATAGTCTCCACTTCAATTCTTTGGCTAGGTATGCTTCAGCCATGGTAGCGGATATGGCTGATCGAGTGCACCAATTTGTGAGAGGCCTAGGGCCACATTTGATGGATAGGTGCTTGATTGCATCCCTTCAGGAAAACATGGATATTTCACTCATTCAAGCCCATGCCCAGAATTTGGAGGAAAGCCAACAACAAAGAAAGAAGTGAGCGTGAGCATGATAGAGGGTATAGCAAGAGGGCTAGATCTTCGAGTCCGACGAGTGAGTTTAGAGGCGGGTAAAGACAACAGTTTTCTAGGCATCCAGGCCATTCTATGACTAGTGCGCCTCCATGGTTCACAAGCCAGAGATTGGATAGATCTACTTATTTCGGGTCGAGTCAGAGTTTCAAGGCTTCAGGTTCTCAGTTCAGGGGCGATTAGGGTCAGGCAAGGCCACCCGTGCCACGATGTTCCCAGTGCGGAAAGTTACATTGGGGGGCCGGTGTCGACTAGGCTCGAGAGGTTTGCTATGCGTGCGGTCGGCCGGCCATATCACGCGTGATTGCCCCTCGGTTGGTAGCGAGGGGTAGGGCCCGGCCCTTCGTGGTCGGCGGGGTCTTCATCATCTATACGCCCTATGGGGCCAAGTTCACGTACGCGCTAGTCGGCCATGGTAGAGCGGAGGGAGAGCCCAGCTTTTAGTGGTCCTCGGCACCGTATTTATGCTTTGGCGGGCGGCACAGGATCTTGAGTCTTCCCCCGACGTCGTCGCATATATCGCATTCTCTCGCTACGACGTATATGCTTTGATAGATCCGGGCTCCACATTGTCATATGTTACTCCATATATTGCGGGTCGAATTAGGGTCAAACCAGAGTCGATCAAACCTTTTGAGGTATCTACACCCGTTGGTGAACCGATAATAGCTAGTTGAATATATAGAAATTATGTAGTCGTGATTTGTGACCATCGTACTGTGGTTGATTTACATGAGTTAAAAATGGTGGACTCTGATGTTATCATGGGCATGGATTGGTTGGCTTCTTGTTATGCCAATGACGGTTGTAGAATGAAAATGGTTCGACTCTCCGGCTTCGGGAGAACCGAGGCTTTTAAGTCGGAAAAGAAATACGAGTCCTGAAAAGGTAAGTTTATTTCCTATCAAAGGCAAGAAAAATGATCACGAAATGTTGTATTTACCATCTAGTTCGGGTTCAAGATATAGAATCGCCAACTCTTCTGCCGGTACTGTCCGTGGTGAATGAGTTCCGATGTATTCTCAAGAGCGTCAGGAGCCTCTCTCCGTAGCCGGGGGATCGATTTCGGCCCATGAGATGTGCTACCTATACAAAGCCCGTGATTCCTCCATACAGGATGGCTCCTGCGGAGTTAAAAGAGTTGAAGGAGCAATTGAGGGACTTGCTTGAGAATGGTTTATTTGGCCTCGTTCTTCCCCGTGGGGAGCGCCCGTGTTGTTTGTCCAAAAGAAAGATGGCTCCTTGCGAATGTGAATTGACTATCGGCAACTGAATAAAGTGACGATCAAGAACAAATATCCAATCCCAAGGATTGACGACTTATTTGATCAATTATAAGGCGCCAAATGATTTTCAAAGATAGATTTGAGATCCGGGTATCATCAGGTGCGGGTTAGGGAGAAAGATATTCCTAAGACAACCTTCAGAACCAGATACAGCCATTTTGAGTTCCGGGTAATGTCGTTTGGGCTAACTAATGCACTTGTAGTATTTATGGATTTGATGAACAATGTGTTCAGGCCTTTCCTAGATTTATTTGTGATTGTGTTCATCGACGATATCCTGGTATATTCTAGGTCCGAGGCAGAACATGCGGATCATTGCGTCTTGTTCTTAGTTCTTCAAACTCGAGAGTTATTTGCCAAATTTTCTAAGTGTGAGTTTTGGTTGAACTCGGTGACCTTTTTGGGGGGAATATTATTTCACCGGGATGGTAGTAGATGAAAAGATTGAGGCCGTGAAGACTTGGCCAAGGCTCCGTCCTCCCTACTTTAAGTTCGTAGTTTTCTAGGCTTAGGTGTTATTACAAGAGGTTTGTAGAGGGGCTTTTCTTCTATTTCTCGCACCGCTTTCATGAAGTCACCCGTAAATCCGCCTAAGTTTTGATTGACATGCTGTGAACGTTGTTTTCCATAAGCTAAAGGGATAAATTAACACGCAGGCCCCGACACTTTCGGAGGGATGGAAAGGGTTATGTTGTCTATTGTGATGCTTCGAGCGTTGGGCTAGAGACGTGTGTTGATGCAAAATGGTAAGGTGATTGCGTATCTTGACGCTTGCGGAAACATGAGAAAAATTATCCGACCCATGATTCGAATTATTTCAGTGATTCATGCATTGAAGATGTGGAGACATTATTTGTATGGCGTGTCCACGTCGATATTTATACGGTCACCGCGCAGCCTCAAGCATATCTTTAAGCAAAAGAATTGAATTTACGACGACCGCGATGGTTGGAATTGTCGAAAGACTATGATGTTAACATCATATCATCTCGGGAAAGCAAATGTTGTGGTGACGCTCTTAGCCGTAGATCCACGGGAAGTTTATGCGATGTTGTCACACCCCACTTCCAGATGGGGCATGATGGCACGATTGGCACCCGACCCTACTTAGGGCGAGCGAACTCGGCGACTCTCGTAATACTCATTCATCTTGGCCCGCAAAACATGACATAAGCACGCCATAATGAAAATTTTTCGAAATGTACATGCCTTTCGTCTTTTCCAATTCAAATAAAATACAGAAATACAACAACCGTCTGCATAACATAATGTATAATAATACATGGCTATAGCACCTGAAATCAATGTTATACACACGATCTTGTCTGCAAAGTCTGCTAACATAACTCCGCATACCATATCACATATGCTACGACTCGTGAGAACACCCCGGAAAATGGAGCTCGCCAATCCGGGCCGGAACATCTTCTCGCTAACATCACCTACTCATACGGCGGGTACTGGCGGCGTAAACGCGACCCCGAAGAAAGCGGGTCGGACGGAATATGTCGAGCATGTAAGCGCCAGCATACGAGAAAACGAGGTCATAACCAAAGTAAGGAATGCGGAAAATCGAGATAAAATCCACACCAAAGGGCTTGCACCGAAGTACAAAATCATACATAAGCGGGCATCGAAGACAAATGTGATAATCCGAATGCCAAAAATGCTTAGCTTTCTTTTTAAAACGTTTAAATACGTATATATAGAAATAGAACAAATCATATGGTGACATTAACCGACCGATCATAATCCATTGTCCAAAATCACATATGCACGTACCGCGGTCAAGTACCCGGCGGCCAATGTCACATATACACATACCGCGGTCAAATACCCGGTGGCAATATCACATACACATACCGCGACCAAATACCCGGCCCGGCAATATATATACACATACCGTATACACATACACGTACCGCGGCCAAATACCCGGCGGCAATATCACATATACACATACTGTCGAGAATCCAAATCACACACATACCGCGGTCAAGAATTCGGCGGCAATATCACACATACGGTCGTCAGAGTCAAATAACATCACATACTACAAGACACGTACACATCATAACATCGAGAATACACACACGGTTCCCGACGAAAAGGGCCCGCGAACCGGACACATCATACTCCGAAAAATACATCATTTACAAACCGAGAAACCATATGCACATAAATCCTTATCACTGACTCAACAGAATGATCAAACAAGTCCTCATTTAAAAACCCAAACAGTAGTCAAATCAAGTTTCCTCCGAACGTCACTCGGGAACAGATCAAATAGAATTTTTGAAATCATATGCATAAAAATCCTCATTTCAGACTCAACAGATAAATAAGTAATCTCACTCGGGGGTCGGAAAGATAATCATATTGAATTCTTTCAAAAGCCATCAGGACTATACAGAAGAAGTCGCGGGACCCACGGACGAGCGTCAACCCAATCCGGGCCCGCCTACGAAAGTCATAGTCATTATACGTCATAGAATCATTTACGAGCATATCAAAGCCATCCGGTTCTGTCTGTGAAAGTCACGGACGTTCGTAGTTACAAAACTCTTTTTGAAAACAAAACTTTTTATGCGACATTGAAAACCATTCATACAAAGACATATAAACCATAGCTTGACCATATAAGGAAGTCAACATCAAGGAGAAAATAAGCATCGTAAACATGCTCGGAACTTCGGAATAGAGTTGCCCCAAGGCTCATAACATATCATAGCTTACTTCCGTCTAAGACATGCCAAAAGGAAGAAAGGTAAGCTTTACATACCTCGATCGCTCTCAAAGCTAATCCAAATTTAAGTCTCGGACCTTCCAAGATCTACAATAATGACATTGGGCACCAAACATTAGCCATAGGCACTTAGGAATCCAATTCTAAGCCAACACTTTATTTACAGAAATTTGGGCAAAAGATTTCCCCTATAAAGTCAACAACCCCGAGAATTCAACTCGGCCAAATCTTCAACAACAATACCAACAACCATTCCAACAACATCAATAATGAATTCAAAACGCATTCTAACATTAGTAACTCTTTCTATACAATTCGACGATATTCCATTTTCACTCAAATCAACACATACCATTAAGCCAACTTCAATGCTCATACATCCAAATACCGATCCGAAACTATTCAAACAAAACTCAAGAATATTTCAAACAATCCTCAAGAATATTTCAAACAATCCACACAACATTCACACGGCCCAACCAATGGGCAACACCACCCGAAACTTCCCAAATTCAACAAGACCAACAATAACACATTTCTTCCTTCCAAATTCACCAACTATACCCATAATCCACACGTTAACGACATCATTTTCATAAATTCAAGAAACTACATCAAAATCACATTATCTTCTCTAACAACTTACAAACGACTCCAACTTTCATTTAAATCATTAAACCATCATTTTCATTATGGAATCCATATCAACAACAACCAAAATATTAAATAAAAATTAGTTAATCACTCCAACATAACCAACACCTACACGGCTCCACTTCAACATACCATATTTCATGAATTTCCACACACCACAACACATATAAACCATCCGTAACATATGAAAAGAGGACTAAAACTTACCTTCTTCACTTAGTTCTTCAACTTTTTCTTGTTCCCATGCTCCTCTAATTCCAAATGAAATTATATTCGTGACTATGCGTTGCTCCGGGCTTCGATTAGTACTTCGTAGCTTGAAATTTCACTCAAAATCCTCAATTTTATAAGTGGCATGAGAGGCCCTTTTGATGGCTGAATTTTCTGGAAATATTGGGAACTTTTGTGCTGAAAAATGAGATTTTTGTCCCTTAAAACGGAATGCGAAGTCGGTTGTACCGTAGCTACAAGATTGCAGTAGCGGTACCGCGGGAATGCTTTTTCTACGTCGACGCTCGCTTGTAACGTCTATAATTCTCTACTCCGATGTCCTATCAATGAACGGTTTGTTGCATTACAAACTAGACTCGACGAACTTCATTTTAGGATTTTGAAACACCTTAAAACTCCACATATACTATGATATATGTGCCTCCAAAGTTGACTAAAATCCGTCCCGCGTTTCTCAAATTTTCGTTGAACTTATTTTCTTCAATTTGCTCAATCCCGAAATTTTCCGAAATTCTCCATACATGATATTTATCACTTATTACACTAATAATGGCCATGTTCCCGTGTTTTAAAATATTCTTTCCCGATTACGACTTACGAGATCGTAATTCACCCCTTTTTTCTTCGTTGTTACGTACTCTCCATGGCTTGTGCCTTTCAAAACATCCCATTACTACGATGAGGTACATGTCAAACTCATGCTATGAAAACGCGGGGTATAACAGATGTTCAGCCATAGAAAAGAGAGATGGCTCGTGAGCTCCCCGGCTAGCTAGCTAGCCTGAGTTCGAGTAGTGGACTCGTGTAGTATGGGAGCTATCATTCAAAATTCGGCGGTCTCGTCGCTAGTAGTGGAAGTGAAAGAGCGACAATACGAAGATCCCATGCTAATTCATTACGAAATACACTCCTCGGAGGAGGGTCATTATTTGAGATTTACGGAGATCGAGTTCTCCGATGCCGAGGTAGGTTATGTGTTCCTGATGTTGTAGGATTACGCCACCAAATATTGAGAGAAGCACATTGTTTCCGTTATTCCGTTCACCCCGAAGCGACGAAGATGTGTCATGATCTTAAATCTATATATTGGTGGAATGGGATGAAGAAAGGTATAGCGGAATTCGTAGCTCAATGTCCTAATCGATGGAAAATTGAGCACCAAAAGTCATGGATTATTGCAAAGCTATAGAAATTCTAACTTGAAATGGGAAGTAATTAACATGGACTTCATTACGGAGCTTACCCCGTTCTCGACGCAAGTATGATTCTATATGGGGTGATTGTGGATAGACTCACGAAGTCAGCTCATTCTTACCTACGTAACTACATATGTAGCAGAAGATTATGCAAAGCTTTATGTTAAAAGATAGTGCGACTTCACGGTGTTCCAAAGATCTATTTTCTCCGATAGATGGACTCGATACCAATTTTTTTTGGAAATCCTTCCAAGAAGGTTTGGGGACTCGAGTGTGAGTCTTAGCACAACGTTTCACCCACAAATCGATGGACAAAGCTGAATGTACCATTCGGACCGCGAGGATATGCTACGGGCATGTATATTGGATTTTGGAGGTAGTTGGGATGATCACTTACCACTTATTGAATTTGCTTATAACAATAGTCATTATTCTAGCATCCAAAATGGCCCCGTATGAGGCTTTATAGGCGAAAGTGTAGATCTCCAATTGGGTGGTTCGAAGTAGGAGAGACAAAATTGATAGGGCCGACTTGGTCCAAGAAGCTATAGAGAAAGTCGCTTATACGGATAGATTATTAACGACCCGTAGTCATCAAAAGTCCTATGCGGATAATCGTCGAAGGGTCTTAGAGTTCCAAGTGAAAGATTGGGTATTTTTGAAGGTGTCGCCAATGAAGGGCGTTATGAGATTTGGCAAGAAGGGCAAGCTTAGCCCCCGGTACATTGGACCTTATGAGATTGTACGCAAGGCAGGCCAGGCGGCTTACGAATTAGACCCACCTCCTGATTTGGAGTCAGTTCACTCAGTCTTCCATGTGTCGATGCTCCGTAAGTGTATTGGAGATCCTTCTAGAATTGTACTAATAGATGATGTCCAAGTTACCAAAAAATTGTCTTATGAAGAAGTCCCCATTGCCATTTTAGATAGGCAAGTACGAAAACTCAGGACCAAAGAGGTAACTTCAGTTAAAGTTTTATGGAAGAATAATAATAGAGAGAAAATGACCGGGAAGCCGGTTAAGACATGAAGTTCGGTACCCGCATTTATTTTCACCCGGAGAGGAAACTCGGGCGGAGACACCATTATCCCCTCGTGTATGTAGTATTTTCCTTGATGTTTTTCCGGTCGTGTGTGGCCAGCGGTTATTGATGTTGTCATAGCCACCGTGAGGTGATGTATTTTGGGTTACTGTTGCAGGGTGGTAGTGCCATATTATAAGGAAAACTCTAGCGAAATTTTTATAGAATCCCCAAGAACCTAACATTCGAGGACGAATGTTCCTAAGGGGGAAAGAATGTTACACCTCGAAAATTTCTGATTTGTTGCCTTGTAAATAGGCTAATGTGAGCTTAAGGTGATTATGAAATCCTTACGAGATTTAGGAAGATATTAGATAACTTAAGGTGCATACCATAAGATTTTGAAGTTGCACGAATATGTGAAATTTAGTTCGTTGAAGGAAGTGAAATATAAGTCGTGTTCGGAAAGGTTTTCGCTATAATTGAGCTAATATTTATTTGGTGATGTCTTGAGAGGCTGCTATAGGGCCTATTGTCTGGTTAATGAAGCATTATGTAAGTGCCAAGAAGGTTCCACGAGGATTGGAAGTCAAACGAATCAACGAGAGGAAGTTTAGAATTACTGGGAGTTATATGGCCACTTATACGGTCCGTATAACTTTATACGGTCCGTATAGCATGACCTTCACAGAAAGGGTCATTTTCTTGGTGGTGTTATACGACCACTTATACAGTCCGTATAACTTTATACGGCTCGTATAAAAGAGGTCCGTATAACTTGACCTATTTCGTAAAGGGACTTTCACATGGTGGTGTTATACGGTCCCGACATATACGGACCCAGAGTAATATTATATGGACCGTATAAGTGGTTCGTATAAGTCCATCAGTCTGAATTTTTATGTTTTGTATAAATAGATGGCCTTTGTTCATTTATTTCATTTTACATCTTCCACAAGTCTTGAGAACTCAAAAACCCTTCTCCAAGCATATTCCACCCCAACCCAAGAGAAAATAAAGATCAAGAGGCAAGAATCAAGGTACCTTTGTGTTAGGAGTCTTGCTAGGGTTAGTAGACTATAAGGAATTCTTGAGTATTGAAGCTAGGGTTTTCACCTAAGTTGATAGTTGCTCCAAAGCTCATTCCCATGAGATAAAAGGTTAGTTTTCATGCTTATTTCATGTTATCATGAATGCTTGGTTGTTGAAGAACTTGGGTAGAAGAAGAAAGTAGAAAATGTGGGTTAAATGTAACTTTTATGATGTGTTTGAGTAGTAAGCTAACTTGAGTTATGATTATTAGTATGATATGGATATAATCTTGTTATGGAAGGTAGTAGTAGTGATGAGGAAGCATTGTATGTAAATGTGCTAAGGTTGAGTGTGAAGTTGTGAGTATAAGTTGAAAATAAAGATGAATTTTGAAGGCTTAATGGAATGTGATTATTTGATTATGATATTGTGGGTGTTATTATGGATTTTTAGGAGTTGTTTTGTAATATGGTGGAAGTTGACGAAATAGGGGAAATGCCGCCCAATTTTCGTTATTATGGATTTTTAGGAGTTTCAGAGTATCATTAAGGCTTAACCATGGTATGAATCCTTCTAATGTAGATTGTTCAAGATTCGACAGTGAACGTTAAGTAGTTAAGAAGAAAAAGAGGTATGTAAGGCTAACCATTCTTTCATTAAGGCATGGTTCCTTTGCTATATATCCTTTCATGAGTTCCATAATGTCTTCCAAATGACTCTATCTCTAAGATTACCAAAGCTCGTTATTCTCGACACTTTCACGATACTAGTACCTCCTTTATATGATAGTTGATCCTCTCCCCAGGATTGATGTAGCGAAAACGATGATGGGAATGATGTTGATGATACTTATGGATTTTTATGTATACGTGTCTAAGTATGTATGACTATTATGTAACACCGAGCTTATATGACCGGGTATGATACCGATCGCGCGCGCACCTTTGCATCTGGGTACGGATAAAATAGAGCTTTGGTAGGGCCAGGTATGTATAATCACCAAGCCTTGTCATGGCCGGGTATGTGAATCACCAAACCTTTGTGGCCGGGTACGGTATAAATATGAATACGGATATGTATATGTATGTATATATGCATGAGTAAGCATTGGAAATGGAAGGCCCCTATGAAAGACAAGTAAGTAAATATGATGATGGCCACTAGAGGTACAAAGGGCTCTATTGCCTCATGATTCTTCTATCTTATGCTATTCCTTATGCTATTTCTTATGCTCCTACTATGATGTTGATTATGCTTTACATACTCAGTATATTATTCGTACTGCCGTCCTTTTGTTTGTGGACGCCGTGTCATGCCCGCTGGTGGATAGGGAGAAAAGCTTGGTCCATAGATTTCTTATTCAGGGACTGCATATAGGAGCTCCATTTCATCCGGAGCTACAACTTTTGGGTATTATTCTTTTGTGTACATACATATGGGCATGGCGGGGTCCTATCCCGCCTATATGATATTACCTACTCTTCTTAGAGGCTCGTAGACAGTTGTGTATAGTTAGATGTCTTGGCAAAACTTGTTGGCTCATATTTTGTATATTATTTTGATAGCCTCGTCGGCTCATGTATTTGGATACGGGATCATTGTCAATGACGATGATGTAAACGTGTTGTTGTGATAGATTAGTACTATTGATGTATGTAAATTATGAGTATGCCAGGTGGCTCACCTAGATGTGAATATGAGAGTACGTATAGGAGGTGCCCGGGTGGGTTAGCACAGGATGCCCGTCATGGCCCGCCGGTCGGGTGGTGACAAATAATTATGTTCTAAATGTGGTTTCATCTATTTACCATTCTTAGTATTGTGTAGTAGGTGTACATTGAGTTGTAAGGGACTTTGTCACGACCCAAATTGCTAAGCCGTAAAGGCACCAACTCCTACCAAGTCAATAAGCCATCCATAACCCATTTTTTTTTTTAAAATTATAGCCCGAGGGGGCAGATTTTGTTATAATCAAAATGCAAAGGGTCTAAAGTAGCAAAAAACAAAACAAAAAGGAAAAATTGCAAAAAGGAAATTTACATATGTCTGATTTTGGAAAGTGATTCCTAAATCCCTAAAATTTAGACCTTATCTCTTTCTTGTTGTCGAAGACTTGCGATCTCTATGGCTGCGCTCCTTCTCTTTAGCTTCTCCGTCATCATCCTCAACTAGATTTTGGTAAGCATTTGTCCCCTTACTGTTCATTTCTTCCTCCTGTGCGACTATGAATCTGCACCAATTTGGTCGTTTCTTTATCTTCGCTACTGTTGATGCTTGCTTGACTTTGTGTTTTTTTCCTTTTGTCTGAGTTCCGCATCTGTTGATTTGTTCATCTCTGCAATAAAGCTCCAATGAGGTCCTTGCTTCGATTCCAGCTCTGTTGTGTTGATAGATCTTTTGTAAAGCCACTGAAGTTGCTTTTGCATTTCTCCTCTTTGGATTGGTATGCTTCTTCTTTTCTCCAGGACATATTTTCCCTTTATCCACAACCCACTTACAACAGTTCAATAAGGAAACTAATGCGGAAAGAAAATCATACAAGTCAGTTTAAAGTCTTAA
Organism: Lycium ferocissimum; assembly: GCF_029784015.1. Classification (NCBI taxonomy): domain Eukaryota; kingdom Viridiplantae; phylum Streptophyta; class Magnoliopsida; order Solanales; family Solanaceae; genus Lycium; species Lycium ferocissimum. The sequence continues at coordinate 36,466,537 of NC_081342.1, read as the reverse complement.
TAAATCTGATAGTCATAGAACATAAGGAAAATGTTACAACCCCCAAAATCTGGTGTCACTAGTACAAGAACTAACTAAAAGGAGTACAAGTCTGGAATACAACTCGAAAATACTGTCTAGGAAGTAAAAAGACAAGAAATAAATGATAGAGGAAAAATTCGGTGCTACGGATCCTCATGTAGCTCACCTCGAACTCTTCAGATGGCCTCCTCAATGACCAGCGTAATCTGACACTCGAAACTCATTCGATATCTCCCGAAATACCTAGGGAAATGCACCAACCATCCCCGCAATTCAAATATTCCACAACGAAGCTAGGGGAAAGTCATTAGGGGTAAAATAGGCAAAATAATAGAAACGAACTAACGGGTCGTTGCATCATTCACCATTTAAACACATGTTTGTCCTCGAACATAAAAGAGAAAGGAAATACCTGAACCACTGATAAGCTGGGGATATCTACTCAGCATTTCCAACTCGATCTCCCAAGTAGCCTCCTCAATCGGATGATGCCTCCACTGAACTTTTACCAAAGCAATCTCCTTGGATCTCAACTTCCGAATCTGTCTGTCTAAGATAGCAACTGGCTCTTACTCAGAAGTTAAGTTCCGATCAAGCAACACCGAATCCCATTGAATCACATGAGAACCATCTGGGTGATACTTCTTGAGCAAAGAAATATGGAACACAGGATGAATGTTATAGCCCGTACTTCATACGTTCGAATAATTCGAGACAATTGCGAGAAGTTAAGGGCGAGACTATTTTCCAAAAATTATTTTAATGTACGAGTTGTCATGAATATTATTTATGACTATTCTTAGTATGGAAATATTGTGAGAGGCTAAGGGCAAAGAGAAATTCGCAAAATGCGCCGTGGAAATAATGCGAAGGAAGTGGCAAAATGATAATATTGAGAAAAGTCAAGGGGCAAAACGGGAATTTCACAAAAGGATCATGAAAGTTTTAAAAGGGCCATATTGGCCATGTGACAAAAAAAAAAAGAGAAAAATAAAAAGAATGGAAAATGATGACAAAAAATAAGTCATCTTTCCCATGAATTTAAGAAATTTCTAGAAAATGAAAGAAGGGTCAAGTGCCCACATTTCTTTAATTGAGGGACTTAAAAATAAATATGGGAAAGTGGTGGAAGATACACACACACACACATATATATATATATATATATATGGGGAGTCATAATTTTAATTGAAGGAATTTGGAGAGAAAGAAAAAAACAAAGAAAGAAGAAGAACAAGAAAATGGCCATTCGCCAAGAGGGAGAAAACCACCCCCATGAAATCTTGTCCCAAAAATTATTTTCTTCATGTATTCCTACTAATTCAAGGGTCCTCTACAACGGGGTATAGTTGTTTCGGAAGATAGGTCGTCCGTTTCATCATTTCCGCATTTTAGTTAAGTGAAGAAGTGGAAGAAAAGAGGTAAGATTTAACCCTTTTATGATGTTATGAAAGCTTGTTTATATTGTAGTATGAAGGAATGGATAGAATTCATGAAAAAAAATGGGAGGTTTGCATGGTTTAGCCGTGTGTATGCATGTGTTGTGGAGGCAAGATTAGTTAATTTTTATGTAGCATTTTAGTTGTTGTTGTTATGGAATTTATATTGGAAATGGAAGTTTGGTGATTTTTGGTTGAATTGGTGGGTGTTGGAAGGTGGCCGAGTGTGTGTGTGTGTGTGTGGTATGAAATATGAACCAAGTTTTATGTAATAATTTAATTGTTGTTGATATGTATTTTATGATGCAAATGAGAATATGACGATTCTAGTGAAGTTGTAATTGTTGGAAAGTTGTTGTAGAAATTAGTGTGAATCGAATGTAGACTTCTTGCATTGATGGAAAATAATGTCGTTAGTATGTGGATTGTTGATGTAATTCATGAATTTGGAAGATAAAAATGTGTTGATGATATTCTTGTTGGAAATTGGAGGATTCGGGTGGTATGGGATCATTATGAATATTGTAAGTATTGTTGGAATAATTGTTGGAATTGTTGTTAATAATGTGGCCGAGTTCCATTCTCGGATTGTTGTTGATATTTGGAGCCGAGTTAAATCTCGGGATGGTGCATTTACGGAAATGTTCCCGAAATTTTGCGTAATATAAGTGAATTTATTTGAAAGGTTAAGGCAAGAATTGGTTAAGATTGAATCCTTAAGGCTTTATGATTAATATTTGGTAAATGTGACCAAATTGTAGATTTTTGCGAACTTGGAACTTGAATTTGGAGAAGCGTAATGCCGGAAAAGGTATGTAAGGCTTACCCCTTTCTTTTTGGCATGTCTTACTTGTAATAGGTTTGAATACGAGCCTCGGGGACGATTCTACTCTTAGAAGTCCGAGCCTATGTTTGACCCTTTTTCATTAAGATAATTGAATTAGGTATATTATGTTTAGTTAAGAAAAGTGAGTTTGAACATATGTAACTTCCACCAATGGAATTGATTACCCCGAAACTTACGTAGATGACATTATAAGGCCAAATGTTCATAATTTACGTAAGCCACCTCGACTTAACCCGAGGTGGGCCCACAGCTCCCGATACCTATTTGTATTGTTCTATTTGTTCTATTATCGTACGATAATTAAGGAAATCTTTGGCTATTGTTCCGAATTTGATATAAGTATCCGGTAACTCGATATAAGTATTCTGTTTGACTATTCTCGATATAAACGCTTCGGTACGAATGATCCGATTTGAATATTTTGATATAAGCATTCCGATGTAAATATTCCGATATAAGTATTCTGATATAAGCATCCTATTCTGATATATATATGTTCTGACATAAGTATTCTGATCTAAGTATTCTGGTATAAGCATTCCGACATGATAACTCTGGTATGAGTATTCTGGTACGAGCGTCTGATATAAGTATTCTGACATGGGTATTCGACATAAGTATTCCGTATAAGATTCGGCTACGAGTATCCGATACGAGTCTTCCGACCCGAGTATTCGATATACGATATTCCCCGTAAGCCTTAATGTTCTTCATGTACGATCTCGGATCGCTTAAGGAGTCCGAAGAGGTTTCGTATTTTAAAAATGCTCATAACTTTCCGATACTAACTCGAAAGAACCCGAAACTTGTTCTCAATCCTCCGATGTCTGGCCGCATACCTATCCATTGAGTGTGGATTTACGTGCATATGGTTTCTCACTACTCGCTCGTGCAAGGCTCAATATATCCGTTCACCGCGTCCCGGGCCAGGATCCGTTATCGCGCGCATGCCTCGTCCGTTCACCGCGTCCCGGGCGTGTTCGTTATCGTGCGAGTTCCCCGCATCGTTCACCGCGTCCCTCATAGGCGGGCCGGGTTCCGTTTATGTTCATGATATGACGATATGGGGACGGTGGCCGAGGATGGCATATGATCCGTCTGTTCACCACGTCCCGTACTAGAGGGTCGGGCACCGCGTCCCTCACCGGAGGGCCGGGATCTCGATATCGTATATGTATATGATAATATATGGTCCGTTATGCATAATTTGCGATCCGAAGGTATGCATTTTGATATTCTCGGATAAGCGCATTTTCCGTACCTCGATTCGATCATGATTCTGTATGTCTTACCTCCGCATTTCGACTTTGATGAGGCTCCGTCTACTATGCCTCCGTATTTTCTGCTCGACCACGAATCCGTCTATCTCTCCGTACGTCCGACTCGATTATGAATCGTCCGGGGACACTCCCTGTACATCTGACTCTGATTACGGATCTGTTCGATATAGCTCGTACGTCTGCGCCTGATTACGAATTCCGTCCGATATGAGACATTATTTGAACCTTCTGTACGATCTGTAAACTGTCGGATATGTGCCCTCAGCGAAGCATACGATATGTTATGTGCTCGTCCGACGTGTGAGACCCCCGACGCATTACGTATATTTTGCACCTCTTTCGGACATGCGATCTGTGATTGTAAAATACATTTCGGTACTTTGGACGACTCGTTTTTTTACTTTCGTACTCCTTCGATATATGAGACAGTGCACGCACGATTTGTGTCCGAAAAAGAAGCGTCCGGTATTTTTGAGTAATGTACTTATCTTTAGTCTTGTCTGTCTCGGCTATGGTTCTCGTTTTCTGTATTGCATGCCTTACATGCTCGCACATTTTTCGTACCGACCCTCCGTCTTCGGGGTCGCGTTTCATGCGGCCGCGCAGTACTCCCGCATGAGCTGAAGTTATTATAGAAGATGTCCTGGCCGAAGATGTCAAGCTCCATTCTCTCGGAGGGCTGCCCAATCGAGTTTGTTTGTTATGATTTCTGGATTTATATTAGAGACTTTGCGTACAAATAAGTGGGTATTGATTGTCGGTCCGTACGCAGCTCCATCACCGATATGTCGGTCTCCGTGTTATGTAATGAAACTTTGCATAATTATAGATTTGTTCGATTTAAAGGCTACGAAAGGAGATTGTGAAAATTTTGCTATGTAATTTATCTTATTTGATTTAAAAAGTTTGGCGTGACTTTGTATGCGGTAAGAGTCTGAGGGTTCGCTCGGCCTAAGTAAGGGTCGGGTGCCCATCACATCCTAATAAGGTTAGGGTGTGACAATGAAAACCCGACAGACTAGGAGGCAAAGACAACTCATAGGATACCTCACCAATGAGCTAAACAATCTCAAACAGACCAATGTACCTAGGGCTCAACATGCCATTCTTCCCTAAACTTATCACACCCCCTTCATGGGTGAAACCTTCAATAGAACTCGTTCACCGACCATGAACTCCAAGTCACGAACCTTACTGTCCGCATAACTTTTTTGCTTACTCTGACTGTGAGAAGTCTCTCCTGAATCAACTTGACCTTGTCCAAGGAATTTAGTAATAAGTCTGTACCCCAAGGCCTCATCTCCAATGTACCAAACCAACCAACTGGAGAACGATAGATCCTACCATTCAATTCCTCAAATGGTGCCATATCAATGCTCGAATGGTAACTATTTTTCTAAGCAAAATTCGCTAAAGGCAAGAACTAATCCCAATCACCACCAAAATCAATCACATAGGCCCGTGACATATCCTGGGGGACCTAAATAGTATACTCGGACTGACCATCAGTATGAGGGTGAAATGCGATACTAAGCTCCACTCGAGTACCCAACTCCTTCTGCATGGATCACCAAAAATGAGAGGTTAACTGAGTGCCTCAATTCAAAATATAGAAATAGGTACTCCATGTGAACGAACTATCTCTTGGATGTAGATTCTATCCAACTTCTCTGAATTGTAGGTAGCCTGAACCGGCATAAAATTAGCCGACTTAGTCAAACGATCCACAATGAACCAGATAGCATCATACTTCCCAAAAGTCTGTGGTAACCCTACCACAAAATCTATAGCAAATCTGCTTCCATTTCCACTCAGGTATAGGCATCGTCTTAGTAATTCCACTCAGCTTTTGGTGCTCATACTTCACTTGTTGACAATTCAAACACCTAGCCACAAATCCCGCAATGTCCCTCTTCATAATGTACCACCAATAATGTGTTTCAAACTTTGATACATCTTTGTATCTCCCAAATGAATAGAATACCTCGAACTATGAGCCTGATCTATGATCAATCTAGTCAAATCTCCCACATGGGAAACACATATGCGACCTAGATCCTCAAAACTCTCTCGTCATCAAGAATTACCTCCCTTGCTGTTCCTTTCAACACATTGTCTCGAATTTTGCACAACTCTGTATCATCAAACTGCTGCGCTTTAATATGCTCAAATAAAGAAGCCAGAATCTTGCAAGGTTTCGAAATATCAATTCTCACCATACTATTTGCCAAGGACTGAACATCTATAGCCAAAGGTCGCTCCCCAACCTATAATGATGCTAGGCTACCCATACTTACCGCCTTTCGACTCAAGGCATCCGCCACTACATTGGCCTTGCCCGGATGATAAAGAATAGTCATATCATAATCGTTGAGCATCTCTAACCACCTCCGATGCCTTAAATTGAGATCCGTCTGATTGAAAATGTGATGAAGACTCCAATGATCAGTGAATACCTTACAATGCGCACCCTAGAGGTAATGCCTCCAGATCGTCAATGCAGATATTATCACCGCTAACTCCAAGTCATGAGTGGGTAGTTCTTCTCATGCGCTTTCAACTTTCTCGAAGCATAAGCTATATTTTTCCCTTTCTACATCAAAACACAACCAATGTCAATCTGTGAAGCATCACAATACACAGTAAATCCCTCTCTCTCCACGGGAAGAGTCAAAATCGGAGCTATATTCAACAATGTCTTGAGCTTTTGAAAGCTCGCCTCGCACTCATATGACCACTGAAAAGGCACGTTCTTTTGAGTCAACCTGGTAAAAGAAGATGCAATAGATGAAAACCCATCCATAAAATGCTGATAGTAACTAGCGAGGCCAATGAAACTCTGATTCTCGTTAACTGAAGTAGGCCTGACCCAATCAAGAACTGCCTCAATCTTCTTGGGATCCACCATAATACCATCTTGGTCACCACATGATCCAAAAAGTGCCACAGAGTTAAGCCAAAACTCACACTTAAAAAACAAAGCATATAACTGCTTCTTCTTCAGAATCCCAACCACGATCCTCAAATGTTGTTCGTGCTTCGCTCTACTACGAGAGCATATCAAGATATCATCGATAAAGACAATCAGAAAAGAATCCAAGTATGGTCTAAAAACACCGTTCATCAAGTCCATAAAGGCTGCTGGGGCATTGTTCTGCCCAAAAGACATAACTAGAAACTCATAATAACTATAACGTGTCCTGAAAGCTGTCTTAGGGATATTCTCCACCCTAACCTTCAACTGGTGATAACCGGACCTCAAATCGATCTTGGAGGAGACCGATGCACCTTGGAGTTGATCAAATAGATCATCAGTGTGAGGAATGGGATACTGTCACGACCCAAAATCGCTTACTCATGCGGGCACCTACCATTTTCCACCTTAGTTGGCAAACCCTTCCCTTACCCAATATACAAACTATAAATGCAGAAGAAAAATGTAATTAATAATAAATCTCAATATCAATTAAAAGAGAATAAGTGCAGAATACATATTCTACCCAAGGCATCTGGTCTAAGTCAGTACAAGAGCTAGTTAAACACATAAGTCTGAATATATAATAAGAACTATCTAAATGTTTCCATACAAGGCTCATAACATTAAAACGAATACTGTGTAGAAGTAGATGACAACTATACGAAGAATGGAAACTCAGGCTGTAGATCTGGCAGTAGCTCACCCTAAGTCTCCAATAATACCGTCTCGGGGAAACACTCTCAAGGGTCAGAAATAAGACCTGTCACACACTCTACACCCCAAAAAAAGTGTAGCAAGGTAGCATCAGTATAAACAATACACACTGAGTAGGCATCATAGGCGGACAACCGTTAGTTCACATAAATAAAGGAAGATATTGAAGAATAGACTTGCTCACGATCAAGTGTAGCCACAACACAGTTCAAGAATAAGAACCCAAGTATAGAAGGATCAAATAGGCGAGTTTGGGACCGCACTTAATTGATGACTGCACGATAGCCTCACTTTAGATAAACATGGATCTTTTTCAGCATTCAAGCACACGCTCAGAACCTTGAGGAGCGTAAGTAGCACCGGAGGGCCGAGCATGATAGGGTCAAAGTAAGAGAGATAGATCTTCGAGCCTGGCTCGTGCTGAATTCAGAGGTGGTCGAGCCAGATCTCAGGCATTCAGCCATTCAGTGGCTAGTGCACCTCCGTAGTTCACAAGTCAGAGATTTGATCGATCTACTTATTCAGGACCAGGTCATAGTTCCAGAGCCTCAGGTTCTCGGTATAGAGATGAGTCAGGACCGATGAGGCCATCTTTTCCACAATGTACTCATTATGGTAAGTTATATACTAGGCAGTGCTGCTTGGGCTTAAATTTTTGTTATGCTTGCGGTCAACCAGGGGATATTATGCGTGAGTGTCTATCGAGAGGCGGTAGAGGTATAGTTCAGCCCACAAGATCGGCAGTTGGTTCGTCATCATCTGTACGCCCTCGGAGGTAAGGCTCTCAGGCATCAACAGGCCGTGGTAGAGGCAAAGGAGGAGAGTCTTGCTCGAGCGGTCATCATAACTGCATTTATCCATTGGCTGGTCGATAGGATCTCGAGTCTTTACCTAATGTTGTTACAGGTATACTATCAGTCTCTTCCCATGATGTATATGGTTGATAGATCCAGGTTCTATGTTATCGTATGTTACTCCTTTTATTGCTGGTAAGTTTGGGGTAGAACCCGAGTTGATTAGACCTTTTGAGGTGTCTACACCTTTTGGTGATCCCGTGATAGCTAGATGAGTATACAGAGGTTGTGTAGTTATAATCTGTAATCATCACATCGTAGGTGTTTTGATTGAGTTAGATATAGTGGACTTCGATGTTATTATGGGGATGGACTGGTTAGCCTCTTGTTATGCTAATGTTGATTGCAGAACAAAGATGGGTCCCGGCTTTCTAGGAGAGCCGTTCTTCCGGAATGGAAAGGTAATACAGCTTCGCCGAGAGGTAGATTTATATCCTATCTCAAGGCATAGAAGATGATCGCAAAAGGTTGCATTTATCATATAGTTCGAGTTTAAAATGTAAAAGCAAAGTCACCGGCTCTTCAGTCGTTTCTATTGGTTAATGAGTTTCCTGATGTGTTTCCAGACGAGCTTTCGAGGCTTCCACTAGAGCGGGAGATTGACTTTGCTATCGATATTTTACCAGATACTAAGCCAATATCTATTACTCATTATAGAATGATACCTGTTGAGTTGAGGGAGCTGAAGGAGCAATTGAAGGACTTGCTCAAGAAAGGTTTTATTAGGCTTAGTACAGCGCCGTGGGGAGCGCCTATGTTGTTTGTAAGAAAGTAAGATGGCTAGTCATGGATGTGTATTGACTACTGTTGACACCTAATTTTTGACCTCTCATAATTTATTTTAACCAGAGTCCTTGAATATTAAACGGACTGAAATATGTATTTTAGAAGTCAAAATGATTTTATAAAAATTATTTAGATAATATTTTACCATTCTTATTTGGTAAAATAATTTCTATAATGTTATAAATCATTCGGAAATTAATTTTCAAAAAATATGATATATTTGCTAAATTTAATCAAGGAAATAGTTTAAAATAATTATTTAGTTAATTGTTTGAATTATCAGCAATCAATTGGCAAATATTTTACCCTGTTTAGTTCAAAGGAATCTGATTAATCAAATGAATTAATCATTTTACCCCTCAATTCTTAATTTGGCATTTTATCATAATTAATTGAGTATTAATTTGTGATTAATTCTATAAATTGTTTACTATATGGCAAATAATGGCTACAATTGAAATAATCAATTGTTAGTCTAATTCTGACCTTATTTAAAATAGCCTAATTCATGGCTTAAGTTTAACTAAGGTCATTTTTTGCAAGTTAGCTTTAATTAATTAATTAGTCATGCTTGACCAGTATTCAAGGTTTAAATTAATTGATTTTCTTAATTATGGTCATTTATTAAGTAAGTGTGAAGTTCTCGTGTATATACACACATATACATGGATATACTTGTGTATACATGTATATCACATGTATATATATGTATACAATGGCCCATTTCTTAAAATTCGGCCGAGTCCAGGCTCAAAGAACCAAGACTCGGCCCATTTGACAAAATATATACGTAGCCATTCAGGCCAAACACACGTTTTGCCTCATTCTTAACTTAAGGAAGGGTTTCCATTGTGAAACCCTAGCCGCCACTAGGCGATCTCTCTCCTCGGTCATGCATGCCTGAAAATGGCAAAGTTTCAGAGTGTGGCAGCTTTTCTCAGTCGTGGTATGCCGATTTAATGCTTTGCCCTCTCTCCACCATATCACAACCAAACAGGGTATTACCTTCCCCCTTTTCTTTATTTTTCTGCTTTTATGGTAAAAAAAGTACAATTTGTCTTGACTCGTTTGAAACCCTCAAATCTAATTGGTTCATGAAGAATCCATTGGATTACCTTATTTTGGGTCAAATCTGACCCTTCACGCTTTGTTTGGTTTAGATCCTAGCCGTTGATGCTAGAATTTGAGGGATTTTGTTCCAAAATTTGATGAAGTCCCACATCGTTTAAGATTAGGTTTTTTCTCAGATTGATTCACACATTTTGACAGACCGGGATATCGAACATTGCACATATTCACCAAAAAACTCGTTTTTTCTTAAGTTTTGGAAAAAATGCTTTGAAACTTTGATGTTCGGGTTAAGTTAAAATTTTAAATACTTTTTTCTTTATTTGTGTGGCTAAGTTGTGTGGTTGAGGAGCAAAAAGGGTCTCCGAAGGTCCATTCTCGACGACGGGCTGCACCTCAAAAAGGTAATTCCCTTTCCTTTTAGTTATATTTCTAATGATTTAGTATTCATATTTAAAATTGCCTTTATGTGAGTTATTTTCTACTTTTGTATGGTTAATCTTAGTTTAGTTTTGCTTTAGTATAGTTTTGTGATTAATTAACTGTTTAATCATGTAGCTTGATAAATTATATTGTTAGCCTAGATTAGTTGTTTGCTAAATCCTGTTTATATAAAATTAGGTATTTATGGCTAGTATTAATCCTATCTATATGCTTTAGTTAGGAGTAAGGATGCATAGTCTCTATTGGTCATGTATAAATTTAGAATCAGCTTGATAATCATGCCTAAATGTTTGCTACGCTTGAGATAAGTTGGTTTTTGTTGATGTGTCAAAGTGTTTACTTGTTCAAGATCAATTAACTTGTAATCTGTTAATCCTATATAAAAGTATCTACCTGTTCATGGTTCATGGATTCATGATTGTTGATCTTGCCTGTCCTTCAAGCTGTCTAAGTTCAATTGGTTTATGGTTTTTTATCATGTTCATGCACTTAACTGATTATCAAAGATTGATTGGTATGTGTTTGTCTCATACAAGCCTGTTGAATCATGGTTGGTAGTTGACTGAGTTTAGTTTGTGTATTTAACTAAACCTTGTCTCTAGTTGAGTTTGATTTTGCTTAAAAGAGGTCATCTACACTTCACTGGATTAATCACAAATGCTCAGCCATTTGACAGCCCTTGCTTGTATGCTTGCTTAATTGTGACCTTCTATTTTGAGTGTTTAGTGAACATACTAATTATATTATGAGAACCAATAGATATTATGTCCTTAGAATTGTCCGTTCAAGAGTAAAAAGTGATATCCTGTTTTACCTATTTAAATGCTGATGTTGAAGCTCTTGTTTGCCTCTACTTATGGTCTGCCTATGCTATTTTTACTTAAAAGGTCGGGGTCTTCAAAAAATCTTTCTTTGAAATACTTACACCTAGTCTGCTCATATTCAAGTCTGTTATAATCGTGTAAATAAAATAAGATTTGAAAATCATCAACAAGAGGTGTTCATTTAAATATGAAGGATCATAGGTGTGACTTACCTAGGACCAAGAAAGGGGATAAGACTTAGAGTTTCTAACCAAATTCAGTCAAGTCTCTCTTTATTTTGGTTGATAGGGTTCCCTTATATGAAACCATATACTATGAAACCCTCAAAAATGAAGAAGAGGATCAATATGCTTAGGCTATTCTAATTGGTAGAAGCAGTTTTTTTTTCTTTCTTTTGCAAAAACTAAAGTTTTTTTTTGTTATCTCAAGAGTGTGGACATCTATGTTTATAGACTGTGTGCTTGAAATTTGCTAAGTGGTTATCTTACTGAGCTTGGTGTCCATGAAAGTCAATATGCCTTTTCCTTTTATGTATTGTTGACATATGTTCTTTTATACTAGGTGTATACCGAATATACATGACTGGTATACACCATAGTGTATACAAGGAAGTATATTTTGTATACCCTTTGACTAAATTCTGAGACTTGACATTCATAAGTTTTGGCCAAATCTGTCCTTAGCTTAGATATTCACTTTGTGGGCCTGCACTGCTCTTAACACTGTTTAGTTTCAATACTTGATTTATTTGGGCGTAAACCATGTCTGTTCCTTTTTGGGTTTTCAGTAAATTGTTTGTTCTGCGTATATATATCTGTGTATCCATGTTTGCTTCAATGTTCACTTAGTCCTTAAGTTTCTTCTTATTCGCATAACATAGTTTAGATACTTTCTAACCCATTACCTTCTTTTTTTCCCCCTTGTGTGGCATGGAATTATTGCTTGGGCCAACTACTCGTTGCATAAATCAGGCCCAACATCCTTCTCTTGATCGAGTCCGATTGTAGAAAAATAAGGGAAGCAAATATTTGCATTTGAAGGCCCAGTCATGGGTGAAAATGGCACTGATGGGTTGGGGTACGCCCATCAGTTAAAAATTTACTTTCTTCCCTTTTCTATTCCATATATACTTGGCATGTATATTGTATACGTTCTGAATGTAAATAATGAAACCCTTGTGCATGCTAGAACTTAGGAAGAACACAGTATTTTTAGGTAGTCGACAAAACTTTTTTCAAACTCGGATAATGATCAATTTTTGCGTGAAATCGAAACTTGGTTTGATTTTGGGTTTAAAATTGGTGTACTACTGTGGCTGAGTGATGATAAAAAATGAAGTTTTGGTTAGGTCTAAAACTGGATCAATGCAAAAAGGATTTTCAAAATGTTAAGTAACAAGTTTTTGGGCTTTAAAACCCGAGATGAAAAAATGATAAAGTTGTTTGACGGGTTCACCTAAAAATGGAGAGAAAGCTGGGAAATGAGTTTGACTTAAAAAAATTGGCATTTTTCGTATACCAAAAGAATAATTTTCTGGACTTGAATTGATTTGTAGATGAATAAACTTGGACAAAAACTGGAATTTGGACTCATGGAACCTCTAAAAAATAAGACTGCTTTTTTGGGCCTGGAAGCCTAGAACTTATTGGGTTGGAAAAACAAAGGAATTTATTGGACTGGTTTGAGGTCGAGATGGATTTGGACTTAGAATATGGACTGATTATATGAGCTTCAATGATAAAATTGGACTTAAGCAAACACTTGTGCTTTCTACGTGCCAAAATCAGAGATATACTCCATATTTTTCTATATATATGCATAATAAAACCCGTAAGAACTAAACTCATTTTATTAGGACTATAATAGTAGTGACTCTACTTGGGAGAAATCTTGGGTGTGTCCTAGTCCGGAAATAGAGTGAGTTGAACACTTGACGATTTTTTAAACCCAAAACCCCCTTTTAGGGGGGGGCCTTTTTGCCAATTTTTTTCTCGAGTTTGTGATACAAATGAATAACATTTTTTGTGGAAAACTAAAGACCTTTAAGCAAATAAATACATTAATCACACATTGCAGCTTGTAGGTCAACCGTATTCTACGGATCTTTAATACTAGGGTGCGTAAAACCTTCCCTAGGGGATCACCAGAACCCTTACCTCGAACTTTGGTACCAAAAGATTTCTCTCTTGCTTGAAAATATTTTACCCAATTTTCCTTTAATAAATTAGGTGACGACTCTAAAATACTAAAATCCAATTAGAGCACCAACAACCTCGTAGTAGCTTTTATGCCTAACCCATGTAAAAGTGAACCGTAACAACTACATATAGCTGAATAAGGTGACGATAAAGAATAAATATCCGCTCCCGTGGATTGATGATTTATTTAATCAATTTCAGGATGCCAGATGTTTCTTGAAAATAGATTTGAGGTCAAGCTACCATTAGGTTAGGGTCAAAGAGAAAGACATTCCTAAGACAGCTTTTAGGACCAGATATGGCCACTTTGAGTTTCGTGTAATGTAATTTGGCTAGATTAATTCCCGAACAATATTTATGGATTTGATGAACAGCATATTTAGACCTTTCTTGGATCAGTTTGTGATTGTATTTATTGATGATATTCTAGTTTACTCATGATCAAAGGCTGAGCATGTGGATCATTTGCGTGCGGTACTCGGATTCCTCCAGGATCGGATGCTATATGCAAAGTTCTCTAAATGTGAGTTCTGGTTGAACTCTGTGGCTTTCCTGGGGCATATTATATCAGAAGAGGGCATCAGGGTTGATACGCAGAAGATAGAAGCCGTGAAGAATTGGCCTAGACCCACAACACCAACAGAGGTTCGTAGTTTTCTAGGTTTGGCTGGTTATTATTGGAGGTTTGTAGAGGGTTTCTCCTCTCTTTCAGCACCTCTAATGAAGTTGACTCAGAAGGAAACTAAGTTCCAGTAGACCGACGCTTATGAGCAGAGTTTCCAAATATTAAAGGATAGATTGATTTTAGCACCAGTTTTGGCACTTCCAGAAGGGTCTGAGAGCTATGTTATTTATTGTGATGCTTTAGGTGTTGGATTGTGTTGTGTGTTGATGCAGCACGGTAAGGTTATCTCTTATGCTTCGAGACAGTTGAGGAAGCACGAGAAAAATTACTCGACTCATGATTTAGAGTTAGCTGCAGTGATTCATGCGCTGAAAATATAGAGGCATTACTTATATGGTGTTCATGTTGATATATATCCAATCATAAGAGCCTCCAGTATATTTTCAAGCAGAAGGAGTTGAATTTGAGTTAAAGGCAATGGTTAGAGCTGTTGAAAGATTATGATGTTGACATTCTGTATCATCCAAGAAAGGCAAATGTAGTGGCTGATGCCCTTAGCCGCAGATCCATAGGTAGTTTATCTTATTTGCAACCAGAGAAACAAGACTTAGCTCCTGAGCTTCACCAGTTGGCTAACCTAGGAGTTCGATTTAGTAGCCGAAGTAAAGGAGCGCCAGTACGAGGATCCCATGCTAGTCCATTATAGAGATATAGCTCCTCAGAAGGAGAAGTCTCCATTTGAAATTACTGGTGATAGAGTCCTCAGATATCGAGGCAGATTGTGTGTTCCAGATATTGCGGGGTTACACTGACAAATTATGGGAGAAACTCATCATCATCGCTATTCTATTCATCCAGGGTCGACAAAAATGTATCATGATATCAAGGAAGTTTACTGGTGGGATGGGATGAAGAAAGACATAGCTGAGTTTGTAGCTCAGTGCCCTAATTGTCAGCAGGTTAAAGTTGAGCACAAAAGCCCGGTGGGTTGCTACAGAGTATAGAGATTTCGACTTGGAAATGGGAGGCGATCAATATAGATTTCATTACAGGCTTACCCCGTTCTCAGCGTAAGTTTGATTCGATATGGGTGATTGTTGATAGGCTCACAAAATCAGCATATTTTCTATTTGTCCGGACTACTTATTCCGCCAAGGATTATGCGAAGTTATATATTAAGGAGATAGTGCGACTTCGTGGTGTTCCAGTATCTATTATTTCAGATAGAGGTGCATAGTTTACAACTAACTTCTGGAGATCTTTCCAGAAAGGATTGGGAACACAGGTGAGCCTTAGCACAACATTCCATCCCTAGACAGATGGACAGGCTGAGAGTACAATTCAGACACTTGAGGATATGCTACGGGTGTGTGTGATTGAATTGGTCAACGAGACCTCCAATGGGAATTCTGAGGCCACGACTGGGTTCGTAGCGTGTTTTTATGTATATCCGCATATTTGGTTGTGTTCAGGAGGTTCCGAAGGTAGATTTCAAGTTTGGAAGACACTAGAAAAATTTGGTGTCTGGTGACCACTATGGCACCAAAGCGGTAGCGCGTGCGAAAGCACGGCTGAATCGCTGAAGCGGTAGTGCTGGCCTAACCGCTAAAGCGGTAGCGCGAAAGCGCTGGCCTGCCCTCGGAAGCGGCCGACGGACCAGATTTTCTTTATAAAAGGCCCTAAGTCTTTCATTCATCACCCACTCCGAAATAGAGCTTTTGGGAGCATTTCAAGGCATTTCTTGGGGGCGAATCATTGTGGTAAGTTCTTCCATCTTCATTACCATTCCTTAATCCATTAATCATCATAGGAAAACCTATAAACGTGCTAGTTTCTTTAAGAACTTGTGGATTAAAAGAGAGTTTTTATGAGTTCTCCTTTCCAGGCTTTTTAATGATGAAATTGATTGGGTTATGATAGATTATGATATATCTAAGGCTGTTAATCATATATCTTCCATTATTAGTATTGGATTCTTGAAATTAAGAGTTATGGTTTATACCCAAAAATGGGGGTTTTACTTGAAATTTGAAATTAAGGGAATCTATGAGTTAAATTAGCAATTAGTTGTTGGGTTATGATCACCTAGTGCTTAATTTGATATTTTACTCTCGAATTTCTAGTTTTTCCCTTGTGGGGCCCCGTTTCCCCAAATTCTAGGCTTGATTTCGACCTAGTTTGAATGATAGCAATATTAGTATCGATCTTCATGATTTCTAATCTAAAT
>NC_081342.1:36434932-36450133 GCF_029784015.1 Lycium ferocissimum | reverse complement strand
CTTTCTTTTTTGAAAAGGGTGAAGTGTCATTGCATGTGTGATAAACCCATCAACACCTTTAACAAATTCATCATTACCACAGACACGATTACTATTATTCATATTATACATCCACATACGATCCATCTACAAAAATATACCCACAAATTATTAAGGTTATAGAAATATATTATAACTTAAAATTCTAACTTAAAATATAACTTAAGAAAACACAATCCCAACCACTTCTAACTTTGAATTCTCAATAACAATTCTAACTTTAATAATTTATAAATTCTAACTTTAATATAATTTTGAAAAGCACAATCCCAACCAATTCTAACTTTGAATTCTCAATAAAAATTCTAACTTTAATAACTTATGGATTCTAACTTTAATTCTAAAAATTGAAAAGTAAATCTAGTCAAATAAAGTCTTCATTTTAGTTTTGAGGTTATAGAAATATTATAACTTAATAATTCTAACTTTGAAAAGCACAATTCAACCAATTCTAAAAATTGAAAAGTAAATCTAGAGAAAATAAAATCTACATTTTAGTATTGAGGTTATAGAAATACTATAACTTAACAATTCTAACTTTGAAAAGCACAATCTCAACTAATTCTAATTTGGAATGATCAATAACAATTCTAATAACTTATGAAATTCTAACAAAAAGCACAATCCAACAACAACAAAAAAAACTAGTCAAATAATTAAAGTATACATTTTTGCACATATTCAACATCAATAATATTACAAAGAATGATAACTAAGCTAACACAAATACATTGACAAAGAACATGAAATATAACACAATCTCAAGCCAAAAAAAAAAAAAAAAATGACAACTAAACTAGTCAAATAAAGTTTACATTTTTTTCACAAATTCAACATTAATAACATTGCAAATGATGTTTAACAAAGCTAAATAGATTAGCATTAGGCCTAAAATCTACAAATAAAACTAAAATTGAAAGAATTTTAAAATCCTAATTTAAGAGAAACTAACCTCAACTAATTAACTTCAAAACGGGTCACGGGGTTGGTGGGGACGAAAGGCATGCGAGGCGGCGGTGGGCGGTGGCGAAATGGGTGGATGGGGGGTGGCCAGAGCAAGGGGAGGGCGGCGGGTAGGGTTTGGGGGGGGGGGGAATGGGGGTTTTAATTTGGAAGAGAAGAAGAAATGGGTCTAAAACCCATCTACTACCATTTAAAGAAAAAAGCGACGGACAAAACCGACCATCGTCGGTTTTCCCTCACGTTGACAATTTTGACCCAAAATTTTTTTTAAAAAAAGGAAACCGACACGGCTACCCGTCGGTTTCTAAAAAAAATTATTTATTATTTTTTAAAAAAAACAATTGAATTGAATATTATTTAAAATATTTTTAAAATAAACCGACGTACGACGTCTTTTATATTAATTATTATTATTATTTTTACTAAAGCGACGTGGGACGTCGGTTTTTTGATTAAATATTTTAAAGTGCTAAAAAAGCGACGTGTCATCGGTTTCTAATTAAAATTATTAAAAAAAATTAGAAATGTAAAAAACTGACGCAGGAAGTCGGTTGTCCGTCGGTTTTTACTACGTCGGTTTTTTATCCGTCGATTTTTGGCAGTTTTTTTAGTAGTGTTATATGCACTAATTATTGGAGACTAATTTGGGTTACGAAAATTTGGGCAGCATCTCCCCTCTATTATCTACTTCCTCCAAATACCAAAATAACTCCCAACAATACCAACAACATTAACAACAATACCATCAAGATCCTACATGACAAAATGTACAATTCCATCCAAAACTTTCTTCAAACCTTAATCCATAAGCCAACAACATCAACACTACAAACTAGAACTTTTATCCCCGTAAATATTCCAAAATCAAGGTTAATAAAGAGCGATTCATACTTTACCATTACTGGAATAGGAAGATCTTCAATATTTACTTTGAATCCAAGCCAACTCCAACGCAAGACAAAACTATAATCACGACTATACGTTACAGAACCTCGATTAATATAGTCACTCCAGAATTTATTCAAAATCCTCACTTTTATGGTGTATATAAGTTCTAATATGATTGCTGAGCTCTCTAGAATATTTGGGGGATTTATTATGGAGAAAAATAGGGTTTTTAACCTTTATATATTGGTTTAAAGTCGGTGGAAACCGACTTAAATTTGCCCTTCGCGTTTGTGGCCTTGGGTCGCGTTCGCGAAGGGTTTCTCAAAGTTACTCTTCGCGTTCGTTGTCCTAGGGTCATGTTCATGCAGGGTAATTTTCTGCTCTGGCGGCCTGACTTGTAACGTCCATAACTCTCTACTCTGATGTTCTATCAACGAGCGGTTTGTTGTGTTGGAAAACTAGACTTCATGAACTCAATTTAGGCTTTTTCTTTGCTTCAAAAATCCTCATATACTAAAAGATATTCCTACCTCAAGTAGGGCCAAAATTACTCCGCATATTTATCAAAAATCCAACAAACTTAATTTCCTTGATTCACTTGCTCTTCGATCCTTCCGTTGCTTATTATATGAAATTAAACCCTCATAAAAATAAGATAAGAGCATCTAATATCATGTATCCTTCGAGATAACTCCAATGTGCATACTTAAAACAGCCAACACCTATGAATTTCAACATACAAAACTACGGGGTGTAACATCCAGGTAGGTTATGGCTTACCCTTGGTGAGAGTTTATGTGGTGAAGCATATATTTAGATTATATTATCAAAGAAAGCATGTGAACCTTTGGGTATGAAGTTGGGTTGGATATTGTCTTAGGTTGGGCCCTGTTGTGTGTTTGGGGTTAGCCACCCTGTTGGTACTTGAAATACTTGATGCCACGTATTATTGATCTGTTGATACATCTGATTGTGATATTGTAGTATCTTACGGGTTGATGTTGATATGAAGATATCTTGACTTGATACTTAATATTGTTGGCGTACCCATTTGTGTGACAACGATATTATTGGCGTACTAGTGTTGGTACTTGTGACAACGATATATTATTGGCATACCCGTTGGTACTTGTGACATTGATATGTTGATACCCGTATTACTTGTATATTGATTAGATTATTGATGTTTACATATGCACACGCATTTTCATCCATTAATGATACTATTGATACATTGTTGATACTTGATGAAACTGTTTGTGATGAAAATTTGGGTTCGATTTTTAAATGAGAGTGACGTGAGATTCCGATTTTCGATGTTAGTCTCGAAATCATGGATTGAGTGAGTGCATGGACTTTGCAGGTCCCCCAGGGTGGTGCCGGTGAGAACCCCCGTGGGCAAAGATTCGGGTCTCGTATATCTGTTGGGTAAAGATCCGGGATGAGTGGCACTTACTTCACTAGTCACCTTAGGTTATGCTACCGCGATGTCCATATCTCCATCCAGAGTACATGTGTACACAACATTTGCATAGTATTGCATTCATTGCATTCATACATTATTGCATTGCATTACATCACAGCTTACATTGAGTTGATTAGGTGTTTTACTTGTGATGTTGGATTCGAATTTGACATATTGAGACCTGGCACATTTGGGATTAGATGCTCTACTTAGGCGATGACGTGTACTTGGCTTCGATTATGTTTGACTTATACTTGTTGGTTTATCTGCCTATCTTATTTTATTGTCTGAATTATGTTAGCTATACTTAGTCGGCCTATGATACCTACCGATCTTGTTTTGTGCGACTACGCAATTGTTGCATTCCTTTTATGAATATAGAGTACCGAGTTGGTTCTTCTTCCGTCTCCCATCATGGTTGATTGGCTTCGAGTGTATCGAGTTTCCGGGGTGAGCACGAGTCGTTCGCCGCCTTGAAGTTCTTTCCTTTAATTATGTCTTACTTTTCTACTTTGAGACATAGTATGTATTATTATATCATTTTAGACTTGTATTTATTTCTTTTAGTGCTCTTGTATGAATTAGACCGGATCTATGGGGTTGTATTTAGTATTTTCACACTTTATCTTATATGGATGATTTGAGACTTATTATATTTATTTCTTGCTTTTACTTAAATTAATTATATTTGGGATAAGGGTTCGCCAATAGAGGTGGAAAAGGTAAGTGCCCACATGACTTAGTCAAAACGGGTTGTGAAAAGTTGGTATCAGAGCCCTAGGTTACCCGGTCTATAATACAAGAGCGTGTCTAGTAGAGTCTTGTGGATCGGTACGATGAGCTCCGTACTTATCTGCGAGAGGCTATAAGACATTTAGAAAACTTTGAATTCTTTCATTCTCTCGTGTGACTTTATTCAAATTGGTATCTAGTCGATTCCAATTGGTATCTAGACTTTCTTATCTTGATCATCCTCGAAAGATGAAAATCCGTCCTTAAATTTTTACACGAACGGTCGATCTATGATGTGTTGTGGAATGGTACGAGATGTGTTACTCTGATTCGGGAAGGTGATCAAATTCAGTCTCTAGTTATGGCCTGAGATTTCGATTGTGTGGAGTCGCGATTAGACTTGTTTATTGTGAGAGTTCGTGAGAAATTAAAAGATAGTTCAAATGGTTACAGGGTCTCCACGTTTCAGCGTTGGGTTGCTCAGAGGTGACAAATGCATTTATGGCCTCACAATAGTGGGTTGCTTGATGATATGATCGGTTTGACTTTAGCTTCGTCCGGGCTTTATGATGGTGTGTGTGACACTGACAAAACAATGGCGGGTCGACGATTCAGCAATGTTAGAGTATTAGACTGTGGTATGTGAGAAAAAGTGTAACTTCGATGATGACATCGAATGTGGACAACGTATTGTGATCGTGGGTAATAAAGAAAAGAAGTTGACAATAAGGACATGAAGGAAGCTTTGTGCCATTGTGTAATGAAGTAAGACTTCTTAGAATATCTTAGATATGAGTACTTTTCGTGATATTGGGAAAGGAAAAAATTGGTATTTGACACGGTTGTCAGAATAAGGTTGCGACGGGTGCTAAGGGTCATTTTTTTTTTGATATAATCTCGTTAATATTAAAGGACTATTCTGTTAGTAAGTGAATATTATGGTCTCATCGTTGGTCGGTAAAATTTGACTGGTTATAGGCTTCCGAGAGACTAGTGATCGACTGATAGAAATGACTTCTATTATGGGCGTATGCGATGAGTTAATGACTTGAGGAGTTACTGTGTGTTCACTTAGATGGGAGGAGAAGTATTGATTTTGTTTTGTGGTTTATCGGGCTTAAAATGGACATTTACTTTAGAGGATCGAGTGGATTTGAGCGTTTGTTGCTTGAAAGTGATAAAGTGTTTTGAAATGAAATACGAGGCCGAAGGATTACAATGAGGCATCTTGCTATCGGTACGGGAGATTAAGGTTCGTGGGACTTTAGTTGAGGTAACATAGAGTACATAAGAGTTGTGTTGGGATGTATGTTCGGTTATGTCATAGAATAAATAGAGATTAGTGTGGACCAAGGTTGAACCTTGTATTCGTTGTGTTATCGGCTAGATCCCTCGTTGACTAGTGTGTTATTGGGACTTGGCTTGGGTGATTGAATACGGGTAGTCGTGCAAGTTTTAGAGGTATTTCGGTTATATCGATAACTAATAGAGATTAGTGGTGGATTAAGGTTCGAGGACTAGCAACGTTAAGTTCATTGTGTTATTGGCTAGATACTTGAAATGGTAGTCAATGATGGGTTAACGGAGTTGAGTGAGTGACATTTCAAAAATTGAGTCATACAAGTGGTTAGAAGTATTCGGATTCGATAATACAAAGAGGATATTAGTGAGGACTAGTAATACGTTAAGGATTTAGTGAGAGTGTTCAACATCGAGTTTTAAGCGTTAATGATAAATCTAATGTGCGAGTTAAGCGTGGTATGATTCTATCTCTCAAAAATCGAGTAGCTTACGGGCAAGGACGGTATTCGATTGAGTGGATTCGAGGATATTAGTTATTGATGATCGTGAATTGATTAGAAAATTTAGAATTGATGAGTCGAGAAAAGGTATAGTTGATGGTGAATCGTTAAGAAAAAATGGATACGGTAGTGGCCTACTATTGGGTTGGTATGGATGGTGAGACTTGTAGTTATGTGATAGACTTTCACGACCTTCGAGTAATGGTAAGACAATGGCGTGATTTAAGAGAAATGATTGTGGAAGAGTTAAGAAAAGGTATAGGGATCGAGAACCTTGCTCGTGGTAATACATCTTGGGATTACAAGTCTATTTAGATTGTGGCAAGAGCTTTTGGTTATTAAAGATTTGGGGGAAATTGCGTGATATTTCAAGTGGCAGTGTAGGATTGGAAACCTTTGGAGAATTTACGAGCATATCAAAGTGATACTTTGAGAGGTTCGATGGTTATATAATTACTGTATGAAGCTTAAGGTGTGCACCAAAAAGTTCGGGGCTGTATTGGATTAGCGTATCGGGTAAAGGTTGAGAAAGATGAAGTTTGACATCGTAAGGTATAGCTCTTCGGTACTAAGTTGATAACTGGGATAGGACTCAACTTGTGGAGTCGAAAGTGATGGACATGATTTGTTATGCGTGGTATGGCTGTGATTGGTTTTGAAATTCGGAGTCAAATCTAATTATTATTGGTGGTTTTTGAGAGTTGTGCATTCATTCAGGGTCAGCATGATTCGAGTTAAGCTTAATGGTCTATAGTTATATTTCTAGGAAGATATTTAAAGATTCGATGTGTTTCGGCTCAGATTCGAGGTAAGACAGACTTACCGAGCTTTGTTAGGATTTCCTAGTGGATTTGATGATATTTTCTGAGAACAGTTATTCGGGGAAGAATAAGAGTATGCAATGAGCCTAGTACAGATTTGAGGAGGAACTGTTGTGCGAGAGGTCTTTATAGTGATCAGTTGTTTGTTCGACGAGATATTCAGGGGTATGGTTCCTATATTGTGATTTGAAGGTTTAAGAAGATTTGGAACTGGCCAAGTTAGCTGCCGGTAAGATCAGTTTTGATGGAATTGAGTAAAGATCACAAATGAATCAAGGATGGGTAAGTTATGGGTTCAGAATATTGGTATGTGTGTTCATATGTTTCTAAGGAATTGCAGTACGAGAAACGACTCTAGTAAGTGCGAAAGAAAAATTAGTGGAATCAGATTATTTCATGGGTTCAGAATGGGCTATGTTTTGTGACCATGTTTCAGAGGATTGCGTTGGTTTGGGAAAGTGTTTGTGGGGCCTATTGATTGCGTTCAAAGTTGCGATTTTATCCAAACCAGAGAATTCGAGTAAAACGATTCGTTTATTCGAGGATTAGTTGCGAGGGAAAGCCGAATATGGAGATATAAGAATTGGAGCTTGAACCAAGCTTAGAGAGTTATAATTGGTACATGAGCCGAGGTACTTTGGCATGTTTGAGACTAACCGTTGCTAGACCCTTGTTCTATGAGTTAGTTTTTCACCAGATCTGTCGAATGTTCATCCGGTTTTCCATGTTTCGGTGTTGGAGAAGTACCCTTCTGGTGGTTTCTGTATCATCCATTGGGATTCAGTTTTGTTCGATGAGAATCATTCCTGTAAGGAGAAGTCTGTCATGCGTAGCCGATATTTTCAATTATTGCTGATTCGAGCATTTTTTTTCCGTCCTCTCTTCCTTGTCGCTCGAGGACGAGCGATTGTTTAATTGGTATACGATGTAATGACTTGTTTTGTCGTTATTGCATCTTCGACCCTTTTGACCCTTTCTCGAGCTTGGTTAGCTCACTTTTTGACCCGAGGGGAATGTTGACACACTTCCTGAGGTGTTTAGATTTGATTCGGGTGACGTTTTGTGAAAATTGGGCTTAAAGCGAAAACTAGTTGACTCAAAGTTGACTTTTGGGTAAACGGACCTTTTTCAAAAATTCGTCTATTCCAATAGGTCCGGATGGTCATTTAGAACTTGTGTGCGTATTTGGTTCGGTTCCCAATGCATTAGGGTGCATTTTGGGACTTGGATTGGAAAGTTAATTTTGAGGTATCGGGGGTTGACTCGGTCAACGAGAACTCCAATGGGAATTTTGAGACCACGTGTGCGTTCATAGCGTGTTTTTATGTATATCTGCACATTTGATTTGTGTTCTGGAGGTTCAAATGGCCTCCGAGGGTCGATTTCGGATTGGAAGACACCTGAAACTTGGGTAGATTCGATATCCGGTGACCGCTATGGCGCCAAAGCGGTAGCGCGTGCGAAAGCACAACCGAACCGCTGAAGCGATGGCCTAACCACAGAAGCGGTAGCGCTAAAGAGCTGGCCAACAACCCAAAGCGATAGCGCGCGAAAAGCGTCGCCAAAGCGGGTGACGGGACAGATATTCTTTTTAAAAGGCCATTTGTCTTCATTTAATTACCCACTCCGAAAATAGAGCTTTTGGGAGCATTTCAAGGCATTTCTTTGGGGAGAATCATTGGTGGTAAGTCTCTTAATCTTCATTACCATTCCTTATTCCATTAATCATCTTAAGAAAATTCCTGTAAACTGCTAGTTTCTTTGAACTTGTAATGGAAGATTAAAAGAGAGTTTTGTTGGAGTTCTTCTTTCTAGGCTTTTAATGATGAAATTGATTGGGTTATGCTAGATTATGATGTATCTAAGGTTGTTAATCATATATCTTCCATTATTAGTGTTGGATTCTTGAATTTAAGAGTTAGGGTTTATACCCAAAATTGGGGGTTTTACTTGAAATTCGAAATTAGGTGAATCCATGAGTTAAATTAGCAATTAGTTGTTGAGTTTTGATCACCTAGTGCTTAATTTGATATTTTACTCTCGAATTTCTCGTTTTGTGCTTATGGGGCCCCGTTTCTCTAAATTCTAGGGTTGATTTTGACCTAGTTTGAATGACAGCAATATTAGTATCGATCTTCATGATTTTTAATCTAGATTTTGAATATGCCTAGACTTCTTTGATCTTGAGGCCCAGCGTAAGGGCATTGCCAAAGAGTGATTGTTGGTGTTTGCTGTTCGACCATCCAGGTAGGTTATGACTTACCCTTGGTGAGAGTTCATGTAGTGAAGCATATATTTAGATTATATTGTCAGAGAAAACATGTGAACCTTCGGGTATGAAGTTGGGTTGGATATTGTCTTAGGTTGGGCCCTATTGTGTGTTTGGGGTTAGCCACCCCATTGTGTTGTGACTTGATTGTTCTATTGTGTTGGCTTGATGCCACGTGTTGTTAGTAGATATTGGAATCTGTTGTTCCATCTTGATTGTGATATTGTAGTATCTTACGGGTTGATGTTGATACAAAGATAGAGTTCTATATGACTTGTGTAGTCTTTCCTGATATTGTTAGCGTATCCATGTTGGTACTTGTGACACTGATATTGTTGGCGTACCCATGTTGGTACTTGTGACACTGATATATTATTGGTGTACCCATGTTAATAGTTATGACATTGATATGTTGTTGGTGTACCCATGTTGGTACTTGTGATATTGTTCAGATTATTGATGTTGAC
Organism: Lycium ferocissimum; assembly: GCF_029784015.1. Classification (NCBI taxonomy): domain Eukaryota; kingdom Viridiplantae; phylum Streptophyta; class Magnoliopsida; order Solanales; family Solanaceae; genus Lycium; species Lycium ferocissimum. Next base: position 36,440,687 of record NC_081342.1, on the reverse strand, counting down.
ACATGCATTGCATGCATTCGCATCCATTCATGATACACTGTTGATACCTTGATGATACCTTGATGATACTTGATGAAACGAGTGACGCGAGAAACCGTGATGTTCGTCCCGAAATCGTGGATTGAGTGAATTGGTTTTTTACTTGAGTGACGTGAGAGTCCGATATCCGATGTTCGTTTCAGAATAGTGAATTGAGTGAGTGCTTGGACTCCGCGAGTCCCTAGGGTGGTGCCGGTGAGAACACCCCGTGGGCAAAGATCCGGGGTCCTGTCTGTCTGTTGCGCTAAGATCCGGGATTGGTGGCACTTAGACTTCGCAAGTCACCTTGGATTGTGCTACCGAGATGTCGATATTTCCGTCCGAAGTACATGTGTACACAGCATTGCATGGCATTGCATTGCATTTATAAATTATTGCATTACATTGCATCACAGATTATATTGAGATGATTTGGTGTTTTACTTGTGATGTTGGTTTCGGATTGGACATATTGAGACTTGGCACATTTGGGTTTAGATGCTCTACTTAGGCAATGACGTGTACTTGACTTCGATTATGTTTGACTTATACTTGTTGATTTATCTGCTTATCTTGCTTTATTGTCTGAATTATGTTAGCTATACTTAGTCGGCCTATGATACCTACCAGTACCGTTGTTTGGTATCGACCTACGCTTGCTGTATGCTTTTATGGATGCAGAGTATTTGTTATACCCCGCTTTTTCAGAGCAGTTCGTCCTAGGGGTTGTCTGCAAAGTCGTGTCAAGTAGAGTCTTGTTTATGGTGTGTTGCGCGCCACATTTATAAACAGGAGGCTACGGGGCATCTAGGGTGGTTACTCTTCTTTCACATATGAGATCGTGCCATAGAGGCCAAGTCATAGGGAATGAGATTTCTCTTACCCACCTTTGGTTTCAGCGGAGAATGGCATCGACGGAAGGAAGTGACTAGACGAAATTGGAAGTTACAAAGTACGCGAGGTAAGCAAAGGTATATGTTGGGTAAGGTGTTTGAATGATCGAAATGTAAAGTTGAAGATTAAAAGGGAAAGTGAACAAGAAAGTGTAACGAGTGCGGTTTAAGTCACATACAAGGTATGTTTATTATTTTTGCGCATCAAGATTAATGTTGAGCCCACAATAGGTTTGTGATATGGTATGATATGTGTATATATGTATGATGTGTATTTCGAAATATGATGTGATACGAAGTCTGATATGATATATGATCAGTTGGTATCGGAGCCGGTGGTGGGGCAAACCCAATGGTGGGGCAAACCCAATGGTGGGGCAAACCCAATGATGAGGCAAAATTCCACATTGGTTTAGGCCAATCCCACATTGGTTTAGGCCAATCCTACACTTGGTTTAGGCCAATCCCACACGGTTTAGGCCAATCCCACATTAGTTTAGGCCATCACATCGGTTAATGTCGTCTCATATGATAGGTTATGATGTTATGATGTGTTACGGTATGTATATGATGATTATTCGCTTATGTCACTCAGTCCCATTGTGGGCCGGATATGATACATGGCATGGATATGCATGATTTGTATTTCAGGAGTAAGCATTTTGGCATTCTGATTAATATGTTTGTCTTCTGTACCTCGGATGTAAGATATGTGTTTCAGATGCAAGCACTTTGGTATTCTGGTTGTTATGCTCACTTTCCGTACTCCTTACTTCGGTTATGATCTCATTTTCTGTATGCTATGCTTTACATGCTCGATGCATATTCATCTTACCGACCCCGCTTTTTCTGTGGGGCGCGTTTCATCTTCGTGTATACACAGGTGAGTAAGAGGATACTAATGGAAGATGTTCCAACTGGATTGGCGAGCTCCATTTCCCCAAATTTTCGTCGAGCTTATTTTCTTCACTCTACTCGATCTCTAAATATTCCGAAACTCTCCATACATGATATTCGTCATTCATGTATTAGACCGGTTGCCCATCATGCCCTATCAGAAATTAGGGTGTGACAGTATTAGACCAGTTCCACTCTTTTCCCTCGTGGTTTATTGGCGAGGCTGCTATAGCGTCATTCCAAGGTGAGCACGATGACGGCCGCTGCTCGGATGTTCTTTCCTTTACTTACTTGTCTTACTCTTATTTCGAGACAGTTGTATTATGAGACTTTATCATCTTTCAGACTTGTAGTATTTAGTTAGTGCTTTTCTATGAATTAGACCAGATTTATGGGGTGGTATTTAGTATTTCTGCACTTTATCTTATATGGATGATTTAAGACTTATTCTATATTTATTTCTTCCTCCTTTACTTAAATTGGTTATATTGGGATAAGGGTTTGCCTATCGCGGTGGGAATGATAGGTGCCCACACGTCCTAGTAAAATGGGTAGTGACATCTTGATTCCTTGGGTGTTGATTCATTTGAGATGCTGCGTGCTTGTTAATCACTTACCTAGACACTTGATGGATTCGAGGACTAGAGATTTCAACCTAGGCTATGACTATAGACTACTGAGATCTAGAGTGGTTCACATTGTTGCAAGTCTTATATGGACGTGCTTAGTGATTGTATATTTGGCTTATATGCCTATATTTCAGATTCTCTCTTTTATATATGTTAGCTAATTGTTGTTGGCCTATGATGCCTACCAGTAGGGGTTGTTGTACTGATGCTACCTTGATGCATTCTTTTCTGAGTGCAGAGTTTGTTACAGATTCCACTTCAGGCCCTTGCGGGTGAGTTCTCGAGGCAGTTAGTTGGAGTTTCCAGGGTGAGCCATGTTCCGATTAGCTGCCCAGAGACTCTACTATCCTACTATCTTTATTTCATATCCTGAGACAGACTTGTATATTTCGGACTTGTATTAGTAGCTCTTGTACTATTCAGACAAGATTCCTTGGGTAGTTGTTGTATTTCGCATTAAACTTGTGTTGCTTTTATGTATTATTTATGCTGTTGGATGAATCTTTAAGGGAAGAGTTCGCCTCCCAGGTGAGAAAAGGGTAGATGCCCGCACGAGCAGTGATTTGGGTCGTAACAGACTAGGACTTTGGTGACCAACTGGAACGTAGTGAGAGCCCCTAGGACTTCTGGTGTCGGGGCTTGTGAAGCTGATGTCAATCAGGGATCGCAAGACGCTTTTGCAGCAGTACTCTGTAGGATTGATAAAGAACTTAATGACCACATGAATCAAATACCAGGGGACCCGCCTATCGTAAAGGGAGCGGGTGGAGAAAAGTATGGAGACTGCCATTCCAGCAAAGAGTTGGCTCGGTACCAATCCCCAAAAAGTTTAAGATGCCTAACATACTAACGTATGATGGGACCACATACCGGGAGGAGCTCGTGACAACCTTCAAAGCCGCCATCAACGGACACAACATATAGCTGCACTAGATCGATTATGTCATGCTAAAAAAATTCGGTCAGGTGCTCATAAAGGGAGCACTTTCTCATTTGCTTGAAAATTCTATTGACTCTTTTGCTATGCTTGCAGATACTTTTATAAAGGCTCATGCCATAGCCCAAAAAATTGAGACTCACAAGGAGTACGACTTCACCATAAAACATCGAGAGAGTGAGGTGCTTAGGAGCTTCATCAAGAGGTTCCAACTGGAGAGGATAATGCTGCCAGATATACCCGAGGATCGGGTGCGGCCACGATCCGATGTGCGAATCCTAACAGTACAGACACGACGAAAAAGCTGAAAGAAAGTTTGAGGGAGTTCCCGGCCAAAACATGGAACGAAATAAACCACCGGTTTATAATAACGTCCAAATCCAATCCTCAAAGAGAAAGTGTACACAGTCGTATGCAATATAATTTGCCCAACTATGAGTTGGGGTCGAATTCCACAGAAAGCAATATAAAGGTGATCAACCAAGTAAGGAATTTTCACTTTCTACACAAAGCCAAACACTTGATATATTTTGATTATGAGAAAATTACAACTAATGCGAAATGTAAACTAACCTAGAAGCAAGTTAAATGATCAATGACCACAAGCATGGATACAAGGGAATTTACACTCAAGTAATGATCTAATTTATTTCACGATTTTACAACTAAGAGTGAGTCTATGTTAACAGATAATGATTTCTAAAGTTTCATTGAAAGTCTTCCAAGCAAATCAATGAATTTCACTCTAAGCTTTTCCAAGCCTTAGAGCGTGATATTAAGCACAACCAATTAAATCTCAAGTTAACTATATTATTCCTAGCCCAAGTTATTAGATGGGGTTTAAAGCCCCAAATCCTTCTTAATTAGGCTTTTCCATTCTCAATTTTTGTCTTCCGAGCTCAAATTGAAGTAAATGGGCAAGTCCTAGGGTTAGCTAGTCTCTTAAGAAACTTTAAAGAACAAGATTAACTAAAGAAACAAAGACCCACTTCATTAGCAATGAAAATCATTCAATACATAAGCATAACAAGAGTTTCAATCCAAAAGTTTAACAATGTATATTTCCATAGACAAGTTTCAAGCAATAGCATGAAATACTACACATTTAAGTAGTCAATACTGTCACTACCCAAACCGACGAGTCATGACGAGTGCCTGATCTCTAGTGACCAAACACCCCTATACTCGTACCTGGATAACACTGAATAACAAGGGCCCATGAATAATTTGATCTGAACTATACTAACTCAAGAAAGGATAACATCATGAACTCTGCACCATCATATATATATATATATATATATATATCTTTCGAAAAGAATGGTGCAAGCGGACTGAGGTTACGTATCATTGTCACACGAAAAAGAATAGGAGCCGACAAGGCTACATCACATGTCATTGACATACAACTGTCTACAGACCTCTACTGGAATATAAAGCTATAGAAAGGACGGAAGAGGGCCCCGTCATATACCCATTTACATACACATCTCAAAAGAATAGCATACCACAATAGATCTAACGACTCCGGATCGGTGCGCGGCCGACCACCGGATGGGAGTCAACCGACCTCGGATCGTTCGTCCGTCCTACCGAACTGCGGGCATGAACACAGCCCCCCGAGCAATAGGGGGAGTCAGTACGGACAATATACTGAGTATGTAAGGCATACGATTAACATATGCATAAAAATCATGAAAGTACTCTGAAACTCAAAAGCCAACTGACTGTCTGAATGCATCTGTGTAACTCCGTATAACTGAAAGTGCCTCTGCGGTGTATGATATGCATTCTCTCTTTAAAAATCATATAAATCTATATATATAGTGAACTGCCAGAACAAATAGGTACAGAGTTATTATCAAATGAATAGTATACTGCCCGGCCATATAGGCACGGTGTTATCATCATCATCCATATTCATAGTCATACTTCGACAATACATTCACTCACATACAACATCGATTTCCCTACTCTCACTATCGTTTATAACATGATCATATTCACAAAGCATCAATAATCGTAACTCATTCCAAACATTTACTCAAAAGTAATCTATTCACACATTCATGACCCATTTCTTATATTCTTTTGTAATCCAAGTGTTTCAACTTCCAAATACTTCAAACAACATGGACACATCATAAAACTTACCTTAGATGGTGTAGGATTGAACCTTGGTGGCATATACCTCACTTGAGCAAAACCCTAGATTTTCCTTTACTTGAATTCCTTGTTTTTGATGAGCTTTAATGGGTTTTCTCACTTTGATTCACTTGTATTTATGATAAGAACCTTTGATCTCCTTTGAATTCTTGTTCATGAAACACATATAACCCAGAGACTTTAGAAAGTGGGGAGATGTTGGGAAAGAAATAATG
>NC_081342.1:36399075-36434832 GCF_029784015.1 Lycium ferocissimum | reverse complement strand
CCCAATTGTTCCATACCAACAAATTCATGAACAACTTATGTCTCAAAATCAAATCGAAGGTCAAAAGTCCCGACTTTGTATCCCGGAATGGTTTTGTCTCCAACCTATCATAATGTGCAAAAATGCGGGATATAACATAATATACCTGTGACAACATCGGGAGAAAGCTCTAGATCTTGGCGTCCAACCAAAGCATAAATACGGTGCTGGGGACCGCTAGAACTGGGGACTCTCCCCCTGCCTCTACCACGGCCGACTGGCGCGTGTGAACGTGGCCCCATAGGGCGTATAAATGCTGAAGATCCATCGACCCCCGAAAGCCGGGTCCTACCCGCCACTAACTGAGGGGCAATCACGCATAATATGGCCTGGCCGACCACATGAATAGCAACCCTGAGCCCAATCCGCACGGATCCCAATGCAACTTCCCCACACCGGGGAACATCGTGGCACGAGTGGCCTCGCCCGACCCGAATCACCCTAAACTCGGGGATCGAAAAGCCCGACTCGGCCCGGATAAGTAGATCTATCAAACCTCCGGCTCCGAATACCGTGGCGGCACTAGTCATAGAATAGTTCGAATGTCCAAGACCTGTTGTGTGTGCCCGCTTATATACTCGTTTGCTGGACCCGAAGATCTACCCCTCTTGCTATGTCTCTCATCATGCTCACTTCTTTGTTGCAGACTTTCTTCTAAATTTTAGGCATGGCTTGGATGCGTGCAATATCCATATTGTCTGAGAGGACGCATCAAGCATCTATCCATCAAATGTGGCCCTAGGCCTTTCACAAACCTCGTGTACTCGGTCACCTATATCCGCTACCATGGCCGAAGCATACCTAGTCAATGAATTGAAGTGATATCATACTCTGTAGGAGCACTCATGCTCCCTTGCTCAAATTCTGGGAGCTTATCGGCTCTAGCTCTTGCCAACTTTTGGGGGCAAAATAATGTCGAAGGAATGCATCTAAAAACTCTTGCCACACCTGGGGATGTGCATTGCTCCCCGCAGCTATCCAAACCCGTGTACCAACATACGGCAACATCCCTCAATCTACAGACGCAGCTCCACCGACTCGGTGTCTGAAGCATGTATCAACCGAAGCGTCCCTCAACATACCATCAATGTGAAATTTTGAGGGTCCTCATCCGCCTTGGTCCAAAGAATTTCGAAGTGGTTCAAACTAATGAAATCATGGGCTCTTGCACAACAACCCTATCACCTTGCCCCCGAACTTAGCCTCGAGTCCGGGCCGCAAAACCAACCGAGTCAACAAATTAATAGCCTCTTTTACATCTTGGCACCGAAGCATCCGGTAGAGAGCCCACGGGAGGAAGCCGGAGCTCATCGAGGCCCCTCACGCTCCTCTAATATAGGCACCGACCGGAGGACCGAGATTGAGTCGTACTTTGGGACTCACTTTCCTCTACTACCGGTGGCGGTGCTCTTTTGCCCGCTTTTCGCCACCGTCTTGCCCTTTTGGCCGCTTTGAAGCCTTTCTTTATACAGGCATTTCTGAAACACACAACATATCGTTAAAAAACAAGAAGTTCTTACATCATAGCTCTATCGCACGGTTTCTTATGAAGAAAGAAGGTCATTCATTCCTAAAATGTTCGCAGCTTCTTGTTTATAAGTGTGGCGCGCAACACACCCATAATCAAGACTCTACTAGACACGGCTCGTAGACATACCCTAGGACTGAATCGCTCGATACCACTTCGTCACGACCCAGCTTGAGGGCAGCGACGAGCACCCGTGCTAGCCTACCCGGCACCCCTTAACATACTTATACATCACATTATAGCAGCCACGTAATTATACCATGCTTTTCATTCATCATTCTAATCTCGTTGAGCAACAACATATCTATATCATTGATAACACGATGCCCATACAAATGTACATAAGCCGACAAGGCTATCAAAATAATATCCCAAAATATAGGCCGACAAGGCCGAACATATCTAATCATATACACAATGTCTACGAGCCTCTAAGAAGGGTATTTCATATCATAACATATGGGCGGGACAGGACCCCGCCGTGCCCATGAATATATACACAAGAATCTATACCAAAAGCTCAGGCCCGAATGAAATGGAGCCCGGCTATGTAGTCCCCGAGAAAATGCGCCTATGGATCAAGTCCGTCTCCTGCCACCTACGGCATGACGCAACGTCCACAAACAAAAGGACGTCAAAGACGAAGAATGTACCGAGTATGTAAAGCATGATCAATATCAATATGGAGGAATAATGGATAACATATGAAATAACATAAGATGGGAGATAATAGCATCATCATCATATCACTTGTCCGCTTTCCATAGGGACGTACCATTTCTATTGCGCACTCGTGTAAATACATTCGTATCCTTGCTCATTTACTTTTCGTATCTATTTTCATATTCGTATTCATATCTCCTTTCATACTCATACTCACATCATACGCATTGCATATTCATAACCCTTACTTGGCACTTACATGGCCTTAACACGTTCGTACTCTCGTTGATGTCACGTACATAGCATAATCGTACTCATATAGATGTCATATACATAGCTTATTCGTACACAAATAGATGTCATATACATAGCTTATTTGTACTCATATAGATGTCATATACATAGCTTTTATATACTGCACTACCGACCACGAAGGTTCGGCAGGTTTCACGTACCTGCCCTACCAAGGCCTCACAGTTCGGCCCTACCATGCCCGGCTCGGCCCTACCAAGGCTCGGGTTATTTGTACCTAATCGCAAGGGGCGCGTGCGCATCGTTATACATAGATATACATATATACATATTCATTATATTCTACCCGCCGCATAAGCTCGGGTTCACAATAGCCCTCTCGCCGGCATACATATAAGCTCGTATCTATCTTTAGTCTTTTACTATCGTCATTCATTACCTTCTATCCTTGAGTATTACTTGTCGTGTAGAACTTATACAAACGTATCATTTGAACATCATAAGCTTAATAGCTTCTAGATAGGATCATTGAGCGTATCATGAACCTTTTCGTAGAAGGATAAACAATTGGTCAAAGAACCATGCCTTATGAAAGAAGTGGTTAGCTTATATACCTTTCCGTGCAACTATTCTATCACTTGTACGTTCTTCTTCAAGACTCACGTTTCTACTTTCATTGAAGTGCATACTCATATTAGATAATGGATAGCTTTAACATTCATAAATAATTCTAGAGAAAATCGAACAGCATCTCCTTTATTTATTCTACTTCCCTCGTATCATATATCAACTCCCAAACATCAATAATAACATTCACAATATCATCACAATAGCCTTTAGTCAATTACATCACTCTTACTTCACAATTCACTTCAATTCATCCATATTCATAGTCATACCTCGACAATACATTCACTCACATACAACATCGATTTCCCTACTCTCACTATCGTTTATAACATGATCATATTCACCAAGCATCAATAATCGTAACTCATTCCAAACATTTACTCAAAAGTGATACTATTCACACATTCATGACCCATTTCTTATATTCTTTTGTAATCCAAGTGTTTCAACTTCCAAATACTTCAAACAACATGGAAACATCATAAAACTTACCTACATAATGTGTAGCAGATTGAACCTTGTGGCATATACCTCTACTTGAGCAAAACCTTAGATTTTCCTTTACTTGAATTCCTTGTTTTTGATGAGCTTTAATGGGTTTTCTCACTTTGATTCACTTGTATTGATGATAAGAACCTTTGATCTCCTTTGGATTCTTGTTCATGAAACACATATGAAGCCCTAGAGACTTTAGAGATAAGTGGAGAGATGTTGGGAATGAAATAATGAAGTTGGAAACACATTTAAAGACTTGAAACATTTCAGCCCGTCAGTGTACGGTCCGCGAACCCAAGAAGTCCGTGAAACCGGGTCGTGGTTCACGACTCGCCCGCTTGTCTTCTCGCATTGCGCTCCATGGACCCATCCAATGTCTGTGGAACACAATGCTGGCCGTGGAACCCAGCCGTGGAACTCACTGCTTCCCCAAGTTCGATCCCGTCGTCTCGTTTGATCTCCAATCCTTTGGAACCTTCTTAGCACTTGTTTATTACTTCTTTAACAATCTAAGGGGCGTTATAACTCTTCCCCAACATATCATTAAGTTGTCATCAACTTACTACTCATAAATCCTTTCCGATACTTACCGTATACATGACCTTCTCTTGGTAAATTTCTCATCTAACATCGAATGTCTTTCAAATCTTATTTACAATCATCAAATGCTATTTCTTACTCATTGAAACATCACATATGTCACACCCTAACCTTATCAGGGTGTGATGGGCACCCGACCCTTACCTAGAGCCGAGCGAACCCTCAGACTCTTACTACATACAAAATCGCGTCAAACTTTTTTAAATCAAATAAGATAAAATACATAGTAAATTTTTTTTTTCTTTCCAGAAATACTCTTTCTCGTAGCTTCCAAACCGAACAAATCTATAACCATACAAAACTCAATACATAACACTACGTACCGACATACGGCCGACGGAGCGCTACATGTGACCCACAACCAACACCCACGACGCTCGTCCGCAAAGTCTCTAACATCCATCCGTAAAGCATATTATACGTACTCGACTCCCGCAACACTCCAGAGGCGGAGTCGCTAACCCACTTCGGAACATCTTCTCGTAATGGTGCTAATCATCCGGGAGTACCGCGCGCATGAAACGCAGCCTTCTGTAACAAGAGGGGGCACGGTGACGAATATGTACCGAGTATGTAAGGCATGAAATACAACAAATGTAATCGTAACCGGACAAAAGTGCAGAATCGGGTACAACATCCGTAATACCAAAATACTTACTTATCCGACGCATCATACGTAAATATACCGATGTCACAGATGAAAAGTACGTAAAATAGATAAGTCATCCGAGTGCCGTAATACTTACTTTCCAAAATACGTACCGCGCGCGCGCATCATACGTCATCATATACATATACACATAATGATCCCACTTTAGCGAGGGACGCGTAGAGATGTAATCGTTGCGTATGCCAATATCATGTATCACATATGCGTATACCGTACCCATGCACGCATACCCGTAGAACATCATACCGTGTATTGCCGCGAAACGTGTACCGATCCATGAATACATCACATGTACAAATAACGTGTCCCGCCCTCGAGCCGAGGGACCTTGAATGTGCTCACATATGCATAACGTGTCCCGCCCCCTCGAGCGAGGGACTCGGTGAATAGAATCATATATGCTAACATCAACCGGGGGTCATGCGTACGTAACGTGTCCCGGCCCGCTGCTGAGGGACTCGGTGGATAACGGTGTCCCGCCCTTCAATAAGGACTGCAGGGATCCCCATCGTGACCGGCGCTCATCATCATATAACATGTCCCTGCCCTCTACCGGTGGGTCTCGGTGAACAATGGTGCTGGAATGCGCACGAGAACATGTCCCTGCCCGGGACTCGCATTAGGGAATGCACATACTAGACACATGCACGAGAAAGTAGTCACAGAGAAACCATATGCACACACATACCAAAATCCGAAACCATATACACACATATCTGCACCCGAATTTAAGCACACACACACTTACCAACATCCGAAGACTCAATAGAACAATCACACCGCCTCGTCGTCCGACAACCAAAATATCGTAGTTACGAAGATATTCCTATCGAATATTCGTAGCACATTATTCATAACCATTACTCACATCTAGATCCTTATATCGATTACATATCCAGATCAAAATACTTTTACCGTAATACTTATATCGGAATATTCATGTCAGATGCTAATGTCGAATACTTATATCGTAATCCTTACATCACAATACTTATACCAGAATACTCGCGTAGGAGTACTCATATCGATTACATATATCAAAATATTCATATCAAAATACTTGTATCATATACTTGTGTCGTGACACTTGTATCAAAATACTTACGTCGAATGCTTATATCAAAGTACTTATATCTAATATTTATATCGAATAGTCAAAGCAAAACACTTGTATCGAATTTCCGTGATACTTATACCAGAGAATACATATGAATCATAACAAACTCGGAATGATAGCCAAAAGTTTACTCCTTAATTATTGTACGAAAATCGCCAAATAGAGCAATATAGTTAGGTCTCGGGAATTGTGGGCCCACTCGGATCAAGTCGAGGTGGCGTATTTAAAATTACGGACGTTAAGCTTTATGGAACCACCCGTGAAGGTCTTAAAGTAGTTTGGTTCCATTTAGAAAGTTAAAGATGTTTAAGTTATTTTTCCAACAAAACATAAAGATCTAATTCAATTCCATTGAATGAAAAAGGATCAAATTTAAGCTCGGATTTCTAAGAGTAGAATCATCTCCGAGGTTCCAATCATAACCTATCACATCTAGGACATGCCAAGAGAAAGAAAGTGGTAAGCCTTACATACCTTCTTCGTTTCTTAAGCTTCTCCAAATTCAAGTCCCAAATGCTTCAAAATCTACAATTGGTCACAAATACCAAACATTGATTATAAGCCTTTAGGAATTTAATCTTGAATCAAGACTTGCCTTAATTTCTCAAGTAAATCCACTTATGTTCCGCCGAAATTTCGGCAACATCTCCCGTAAGAATATACGATCCCCGAGAATACAACTCGGCCAAATTCGTCAACACAATACCCAAAGCAACACCAACAACATCAAGAATCACAACAAAATACATTCTAGCATAAAGATTCTTCTTTTCTACATTATGCAATAACTCCCATTCCAACCTCACACTTCCAACTTCATGTCAACGTTCTCATATTTATTTACTAATCCGTAACCATTCAAATACAATTCGGAAACATTTCATATCATTTCTACAAAATATTCACAAAATATACAAAATATACAAACTTTCCACCAAAGCCATAATGCATCCAAAACTTTTAATCTTTAACATACATATTCATAGCATGTTTCCATCTTCCAATTTCATCAACAATCATCATAATTTGCATCTTAACAATTTCATTTCCATGTTTGCATAAACTAGAATAAAATCATATGATTTCCTACAACAACTTAACAATAGATTCTCATGCCAACTTAACCATTCTTCTTTCCTTTACATCACAATACCAACGGACGAATTTATATCGCTATTTTTCCCGTTCTAATCCGTTAAAACTTTAAATAAACTTGTTAGCAATGAAAAGGAGCCTTATCTATACCTTAAGAATTCAGCCACCACGTTATCACCCTCCTCCTTGGTTTATTTTTAACTCAAATTGAAGACAACGCAGCGTACAACACTTTTCCCTTCATGGGCTTCGGGATTTGGGGCTCGAATTTTGGTCAAAATTGATTTTTCTTCTCCAAGGCTTTTTTCCTCTCTATCTCCAGAACTTTCTGGTTGTTCCAGGTCTGAAAATGAGGAGGGAAGTGCTAAAATATCACTTATATAACATGGGTCATGGGCCTAACCCGGTTGGGCCCGAGTTGGGCCTAGCCCACTGACCTTTCGGACTTAAAACGTTCATATCTCCTTGTCCAGACGTCACCTTGGATCCCAAGACCTATGGTTGGAAAGCTAATTCAATTATATACAACTTATATTTCTTGATATTTTTCCAAATTCTAAACTTATAATACCATTTTTGCCCCTCGAAGTCGTGTCACCCGAAAACATTTTCTTAAAAATATTCGTTTGGAGGGCTTCTACTTTGATTTGGCCCAAGGGTCCTTCGTGAGTTATGTTTAACTTCACATATATGATTCATATGACTTTTCAGATGTTCCAAAAAAATCTCGATGTGTGGGCCCCACCTCAGCTTACAAATAATTCGACGTTCAAAAATACGGGATACAACACTATCAACTTGAGTTTAAATTATGTAGCCACAACATGATTGTCAATTCAATTTTTTTTTGAGGAAGCACGTGTCACGCTCATGCTTTGAAAATGCGGGATATAACAGCATACTTCGTACTTCTCATTAGCCTATTCGCTGTGCATCAACGAAATTTTTTTCGAGGTGTAACAACTAAGACTCACCTGGGTCCCCAATCCATTCTGAAAAGATCTCCCAAAGTTTGTTGTGAACTACGCCCTTCTATCTGAAATAATGGTTGTAGGAACACCATGAAGTCGTACAATCTCTCTAAGGTAGAGCTTCGCATAATGTTCAGCTAAATAAGTAGTTCTGATAGGCAAGAATTGGGCTGACTTTCTAAGCCTATCAACTATGACCCATATTGAATCATACTTTCGTGGAGTACGGGGCAAACCTGTAATGAAATCCATATTAATTACCTCCTATTTCCATGTCAGAATCTCCATAGCCTGTAACAAACCTCCGGTGCTCTAGCTTGACTTGCTGATAATTCGACATCGAATCGACAAATTCTCGTTTTTATATCTCTCTTTTCATACCATCCCACCAATAAACTTCCTTGAGATCATGGTATATTTTTGTGTTCTACGAATAGAATAGCAAGAATAGTAGGCTTCCCTCATAACTTGCTGACGGAGGCCTGCAACATTAGGAACGCACAACCTACCTTGATACTTGAGTACTCCATCTCCTGTGATCATGAAAGGTGTCTTTTCTTTCTGAGGAGCTGTATCCCGATAGTGAACTAAAACAGGATCCTCGTACTGATGTTCCTTTATCTCCGCTACTAAAGATGACATCGCGGTATCCTGAACTATAACTCCTGTATCTCCTGAATCTAATAGCTGAACTCTAAGGCTAGCCAACTGACGAACTTCGTGGACTATCTCCCTTTTCTTCGGCTGCACATATGACAGGCTACCCATGGATTTACGACTAAGAGCATTAGCTACTACATTAGCCTTTCCAGGATGGTACATAATATCAACATCATAATCTTTCAACAACTCTAGCCATCGCCTCTGACGTAAATTCAAATCCTTCTGCTTAATGATATATTGGAGGCTCTTTTGATCAGTATTAATATCAACATGAACACCGTATAAGTAGTGTCTCCACATCTTCAAGGCATGGATCACTGCAGCTAACTCAAGATCATGGGTTGGATAATTCTTCTCGTGCTTCTTCTGTTGTCTGGAGGCATAAGCAACAACCTTGCCATGTTGCATCAACACACATCCCAACCCAATACCTAAAGTATCACAATATATCACATAGCCATCTGTTCCCTATGGAAGAGTCAAGATAGGTGCTGAGGTCAACTTGTCCTTCAATGTCTGAAAACTCTGCTCACATGCATCTGTCCATTGGAACTTAGCCGATTTCTGAGTCAGCTTGGTCTATGGGGCTGAAAGAGAAGAGAATCCTTCCATGAACCTTCTATAATATCCTTCTATGCCCAAGAAACTACATATCTCCATTGGTGTCGTGGGCTTTGGCCAATTCTTCATAGCTTAAATCTTTTGAGTATCCATCCTAACACCCTCATCTGAAATAATGTGACCAAGAAAAGCCACAGAGTTTAACCAAAACTCATATTTAGAAAACTTCGCATATAACTATATATACGAAGAACTATATATATATATATATATATATATATATCCGATGATGAATAAACCAGAATATAATCTATGAACACAATCACGTAGAGATCTAAGAAAGGTCTGAACACACGATTCATCAAGTCCATGAATACGTACTGGAGCATTAGTCAACCCGAATGACATGACACGAAACTCATAGTGCCCATATCTAGTCCTGAATGCCGTCTTTGGAATGTCTTCCTCCTTCACCCTAACCTGATGATATCCTGATCTCAAGTCTATCTTCGAGAAATATTTGGCGCCCTATAACTGATCAAACTAGTCATCGATCCTCGGAAGTGGATACTTATTCTTTATAGTCACCTTATTCAATTGCCTGTAATCAATACATATTTGCAAAAGGCCATCCTTCTTCTTACAAATAACACGGTGCTCCCATTCGATGTCTCGGGTCTAATAAAGCCCTTTCCCAGTAAATCCCTCAATTGCTCCTTCAATTCTTTCAACTCCGTAGGCACCATCCTATAAGGGGGAATAGATATTGGCTGAGTATCTGGCAATAGATCAATAGTAAAATCAATCTCCCATTCCGATGGAATGCCTGGAAGCTCATCTGAAACACATCTAGAAGCTCGTTGACCATAGGGACAGACTGAAGGGTCGATGACTTTGCCTGTACATTCTCAACCCGAACTAGGTGACAAATATAACCTTTCCTGATCATCTTTCCTTCCTTAAGGTGGGAAATAAATCTACTCCTCGGTGAAGCAGCATTACCCTTCCACTCTAGGACTGGCTCATCGGGAAACTGGAATCGAACTATCTTTCTGCAATAAACATTAGCATAATAGGAAGCCAACCAATCCATGCCCATAATAACATCAAAATCAATCATGCCTAACTCAAAAAAATCTGCTAGGGTATGGTGATTACAAACTATCACTACACAGCCTTGATATACTCGCCTAGCTATAACTGGATGACCAACTGGCGTAGACACCTCAAACGGTTTAATCGATTCAGGCTCTATCCTAAACTTGCTAGCAATGAATGGAGTAACATATGATAAGGTAGAATCTGGGTCAATCAGTGCGTATACATCATAGGAGGAAACTGATAATATACCTGTAACCACGTCAGGAGATGACTCACGATCCCTTACTAGCTAATGCATAGATACAGTTCTGAGGACCGCTCGAACTAGAATCTCCACTCCTTCCTCTACCACGTCCTGCTGGTGTCTGAGAACCTTTCCCTAGAGGGCGTATAGATAAAGAAGATCCGCCGACACCCGTAAGCCGAACAATACCTACACCACCTCTCGATGGACACCCTTTCATCACATGACTCTATCCACATAAAAGCATAACAAGCATCCGATCCCAATTGACACATGCCCGTAATACAACCACAACCGGTTACACCGTGGCAAACGTGGTCTCCCGCCTAATCGGTCCGTGCCGAGAACTCAAAATTCTAGAACTCTGACCTTTTCCGGAATAAGAAGACTAATCAAATCTGTAGCCTGAAAATTATGGAGGTGCACTCCCTGCTGAATGACATGGATATGGGGAATGCTGCTGTCCCTGTTCTCCCCTAAACTCACCAATCGTATCCAAAAATATCAACTCCTCCTCTTACCATACACGGTCACGCTCGCGTACGTCGCTCCGCCGGCGCTCACGATCTCTCCTAGACTCACGTATATGCTTGTATACGGAAAATATCCATACCCGGCTGTAACCCATCTGTCTTACACTCGACAATCAAATGTAGACCTAGACCAGCCACAAAACGATGAACTCGATCATCCATCTCAGTCACCATAGCTGGGGTATATCTAGCCAATGAGTCAAAGTATACACTGTACTCCTGAACACTCATACTACCTTGCTGGATATGTAAAAATCTGTCTTCTCAGGCCTGCCGAACCTCTAGCGGTGAATAATGGCGAATAAAAGCATCTGAAAACTCTCGCCAAATGGGAAGCATTCTCTCTGAAGATAGCCCCACGTCTCGATACCACTACACTGTAATATCACAGAGCCTATAAGAATCCAACTCTATTGACTCGACCTCATTAGCAATAACCCTCAAAGTCCTCCGCATACTATCGATAAAGTCCTGGGGGTCCATATTCTGCCTCAACACGGAGAATTTTGGGTGTTCTAGACTAAGAAAATTCTTAACCCTCGCACTACCAACTTGGTCTACCTGATCAACACCAACTCCTTGACGGTGAGCCTGAGCGGCTACCAATCTGGTCAATAACTGTATAGCATCCCGCATATCCTGGCCCCGTGCATCTAGCTGAGGAACTGGGGAAGGTGCTTGAGGCGGGGTATGCGAAGTCTGAGATGGGCTCTCACTTTGAGAGCTGCCCCCGAGCCGGGTAGTCTTGTGAGCCCGCTAGTGGCCTCACCAAACACTCCCTTGCCCCACGGGCGGCTATAGCTTTCTTGTAAGGCATCGCTGAAATCAGAACAAATCATTAGAAGGAGAACTCTTAACACACGGCTCTATCGCACGATCTAAGAGAGAAGGAATGATAATTTCCAAAATGTTCGGAAGCCTCCTGTTTATAAGTATGGTGCACAACACTCCCATAAACAAGACTCTACTAGACACGGTCTGTAGATAACCCTAGGACAAAACTGCTCTGATACCACTTCTGTCACGACCCAAACCGATGAGTCATGTCGAGTGCCTGATCTCTAGTGACCAAACATCCCTATACTCGTACCTGGATAACACTGAATAACAAGGGCCCATGAGTAATTTGATCTGAACTATACTGACTCAAGAAAGGATAACATCATGAACTTTGTACCATCATATATATATATATATATATATATATATATATATATATATATATATATATATATATATATATATATATATATATATATATATACATTCGAAAAAAACTGGTGCAAGCCGACTAGGCCGCTACATATGCTGTACGCAAAAGAATAGGAGCCGACAAGGGTACATCACATCTCATCTACATACAACTATCTACAGACCTCTACTGGAATATAAAGCTATAGAAAGGACGAGACAGGGCCCCGTCATACCCATATACACACACATCTCAAAATAATAGCATACCACAATAGACTGCAGCTCCGGATTAAGTGGAGTGCACTGACCACCGCTGGATGGGAGTCCTACCGAGCTGGACCATCCATCCGTGTACCTAAACCTGCGGGCATGAATGCAGCTCCCCGAGCAATAGCGGAGTCAGTACGGACAATGTACTGAGTATGTAAGGCTTGAGAGTAACATATACATAAAAATCATGAAAGGACTCTGAAACTCATAAGCCAACTAACTGTCTGAATGTATCTATGTAACTCCGTATAACTGAAAGTGCCTCTGCGTGTATGATATGCGTGCTCTCTTTAAAAATCATATACATCTATATATATATATAGTGAACTTCCCGACCATATAGGCACGGTGTTATCATCATCATCATCATTATCCCGCATCCGGGTATATCCCGTCCGGGACGATATCATAAGCTGCCAACTGCAGTGGTGTGCGCATCTACGTGCCTGCCCGACCGACGAAGGACTCATGAAAAGTATACTCTGGACTACTCTGAGAAACATAAGATCTCTGGAAGACATAGACATAAAACATAGGAAATCAAGGACACGATGAATCCTGTACCATCTAAGATTAGAGTCTTTGGAACTCGTTTTCTTACTATGTTCGTTTAGATAATAAGGATCATGCCAAAAGAATAAAAAAAGGTCAGCCTTAAAATACCTTGGAGCGCATCTAATCATCCAATGTCTACTTCTCGAATTCGTAAGTCTACAAACAAGATAACAGAGGCCACCGTTAGACCATTTACATCACTTATTATCTAATTCAACTCAACCATCAACAACAACATCCAGAACCTCAATATCAAATCTTACATATCAAAATATAGCCAAGTCTATTCCAAATCCTCTCTCAAAACAGCCCTTAGTTTCACCTTAACCTTTATTCAACTTACCATTTCGATAATTATATTCCCTTTGCTTAAAACCGTTAAAATTCTTAATAATGACTCAAACACAAAGATAAGAATCATAGACATACCTTGAAGGAACTAGAATACCAAGAATTAAACTCTAACTCCAATTCCCAAGCTCATCAACTTCAAGGAAACCCTAGGAACAACTTTTTTCTTCACTCGCTCGAGTTTACGGGACTCGGATCTTGCTAAAATTCTTCCAATATAATAGAAAGTGATGAAAGGAAATATTTAAGGGTTTTCTCTGGTCTGAGAATAAGGAAATGAGGAATAAAATCATGGGACTAATTATTTATAGATGGAACTAGAAAGTTCCAATGATATGGGTCGACGACCCGTCGACGTGTCGACGGTCCGTCGACTTTCTCCGTCAATTTTCACCTGCAGTTTCAGAGACTTCATCAATGTTGACGGCGCGGATCAACGGCCTGTCGAAGTTGACTAGTTTTTGCATATTTTCCTGAGTCGATCCAACTCTCGTCGATTCGATTCGTTTCACTTCTAATCCTATCGTATAGATTAAGGTACTATGCTTATACTTTTGCTTACGCAGGGTAAGGTACTTAATGTCACGACCCAACCCCGTAGGCCGTGACTAGTGCCCGAGTTGGGCACCCAAACACATTCATCGGACCCGAATCACACACACAACCGGCGATGCATATATGAGTATCAAACGCTCGCTCAAACACAACCATACACATACGTAGAAGCCGCGAGGCTATCAATGGCACAACGGCCCAAAATATATATATAAGCGACAAGGCGCACGACGAATAGGATCGCCCAAAACATATAACATACGAACACACACGTACGGGGGTAGGCACACACACACACACATACACACACAGACCTCTAAACAAACCAACAGACTCATATGACGGGAGGCCCCGCCGTACCCCTGAACACACACACACATATGCAACGAACGAGTATATACCAAGATGTAGGCTCCGGATAAAAGGAGCACTCCAACACGATGGATAGGTGTCCTAAACCGGCGGATCACCAAGCGGGCGTCGGTACTGCGGGCATGAAACGCGACCCCCCCCCGATGAAAGGGGTCGACGAAATATGTACCGAGTATGCAAAGCAGAAAATGTAGTAAACAAATCTGAGTCACACTCGAAACAGAAATACCAAAAGTAAGTTCATTTCCAAAATGCCAAATGTTTGTTTTCAAAATACAACTCATGCTTAGGGCACAGGAAATATGGTCGCCCGCCCGTCGATGGCGCCATAACACAGCATAACACTAGAAGGTTTCAAATCTCCGTATCCCCGTCACACGACATAACACAGCATAACGCCAAACACAGCATAACACCAATATAAGTGGAACCCGCCCTAGCGAGGGGCTCGGTGAACCATAACACAGCATAACACCGGAATGTATCATAGTGCGCACGACAACATAACCGGCCCGGGATCCGGTGAAAGATGTACCAACACAACGCACGAGCAGAGTCGTGAGTAACCATATGCATAAAATCATTATCATAAGTTCAAAAGGTAAGTAAAATGACCATGCTTGGGAATCGGGAAAATCGTCATACCAAACTCTTTCAAACGTCATCAGAAATGAACAAAGAAGGTCGCGGGACCCACGGACGAGTGTCGACCCGAGCCGGGCCCGCCTATGGAAAACATACTCGTCACACGTCATACAACCTCCCACAATGATATCGAGGCAATCCGAGCCTTTCTGTGAAAGTTACGGCAGTTCGTAGTTTCAACATCGTTTAAGAATAAAACTCTTTTGAAAACCAAACTTTTATGCAACTTTAAAAATCAATTATTCCGAAAACATCAAAGCCAATATTTTCTCACATCAACGTACGAATACCGAGAGACAAACGCGAATCATAGACTTGCTCGGATTGTGAGAATAGAATTTCCTCGAGGCTCGTATCGTAGCCTATGTACAACTAAGACATGCCAAAAGAAAGAAGAGTTAAGCTTTACATACCTCGCTCGCACACAACGCTAATCCAAATCAAACTTATATCTCGAATTCTCCAAGATCTACATAACATTAATAAATACCAACGTCAACCAAGCATTTAGAAGTTCATTTCCAAACTAACATATAATTCTACGAAAATTTGGGCAGCATTTCCCCCGTAAATGCACAACCCCGAGAATTCAACTCGGCCAAATTCAACAACACAACAACACCAACAATCATTCCAACAATATCCATAATCAATTCGAAACGCATTCGAACATTAAAAATTCTTCTCCACACATTCCAACAACATTCCAATTATGCTTACTACAACTACATACATACAAACCAACATGTGATCAAACTAACACATATTCAATTATCAATTCAAAACCATTCAAACAATATTCAAGAACTCTTTAAACAATTCACACAATATGTCCAACAATCTAGCAAATACCCCAATCCACCCGAAATTGTTCCCAAACCCGAGAACTTCAACTCTAACACATTCGAAGATTTCAAATCGTGATTTGCTCCAACAATCCATACTCTAACCATGTCATTTCCATAAATATAAAAATTACACTAAATGCACCAAATCTTCCAAACCAGCCCATAACACTTACAATACTAATTTGAGTCATCAAACTCTCATTTCCAACATAAAATCCACATGACAACAACAACCAAAATTCCAAGAAAACTAATTCATTCCTTGACACACATAAGAGGCCATATTCGGCCAACACACCAACATACATGCTTCATGATTTTTATTCATTTCAACACCCTACAACAACCAAACATACTACATAAAACTTAGTTCATTCTTTAACATACAAGATTGTCCATTTTCGGCCACAACAACATCACACAACTTCCATGACTTCCATACATTTCTACACTTCATAACAACACGCAAACACACTAAATACAATTAATCCATTACTACTACTACACAACACACCACACGGCTACAACACTAACATACCATATCTCATGAATTTCATCCATATTATCATACTACAACACACATAAACCTTCCATAACTCATAAAAACAAGATTAAACTTACCTTCCTTCACAACTTCTTCACTTGTCTAAAGTTGGCCAAGGATGAAAACGAGTAGTCCAACGCTTGAAACGACAACTCCACGTTATCAAGCACCCTCCAATTAGTAGATTTGCTTAGAAGAAATAATTTTGGGATGGCTTAATCTTGGTCTTGATTTTTCATAGCCATGGCCGAACCCTTCAACTCTTTTTTTTTTTCCAATCTTCTTGATTTTTCTAGTTAATGAAGATGATGATATAATGGTCCCTTAAGTCATCTTCTTATTACAAGTAATGGCCAACCATGTGGCCATGGCCCACTCCAAAGGTGGCCGGCCACATGGCCTTATTTTACTCCCTCTCTTTCTTTCAATAATTGGCCACTTCCAAATATTCCATCTTTGGTCCCAATTTTTCCTAAATGTTCCATGACAATAAAATCGTACACACTTAAGTCTTACGACAAAATCGAAGGTCAAACGTCTCGACTTCGTATCCCGGAATGGTCTTAACCCTACTTATCATAGTTAATCCGAATCGTCCCGACGTTCCAAATACGGGATATAACACTTAAGACCTCAAAAACTCAGGTGCGGACCCCCATACTAAGGGTATAAACTACCAATAAACCAAGGACTTCCTTGTGACGAAACCGAGCGGTGTAACAAATACAAAACAAGGAATCAAAGAAATGAAGTAAGGGTTCAAGAAATTGCTCAACCAAATCTTCAATCTTCAACACCCAAGTGTGGTGTAAGAACCCTAGCTCCCAAAAGTCTTGTAAAAATGACCAAAGATGAAAATAATGTCCTCAAGTATTTCTTTTGTAGTACCCCTAATTTTTTCAAGTCAACATATGACAAAATAAACCCCAAAGTTGCTAATTTGCATATCCGGCCATGTAAGTAAACGATATTAAATGCACTATTTTCTCAATCAAACAAGTCAAAAGTCTAAGATTAAAGGAGAGATAAGTTGAAAAATACCAACTTATCAAACCCCTAAACTTAAACTATTGCTTGTACCCTAGCAAATCAAAACATACAATTTCCTTTCAAGGAATCAACTCAATAGTGCACTAACATCATACCAATTCAAAAATCTACTTTAAGCACAAAACCATGACTCTGATTGGTACCAAAAATTAATCGAAGATATAAAATTACCAACAACTTCTCAAAAATTTCACTTTCATTTCAAGTGCTCAAACACCAAGTTAATCAGAGTAGTAATCAAGTCATGACTCTAAAGCTTCAAAATTTGCCTCATTATCACAAAATAACTTTCTTTTCTTCATTCCTCGCAATTGAAAAATGGACCAAATTCACAACTCAATTCACATGTTCCCTCACAACCAAGAGAATCCGAACTCATAAAATGCAATTTAAAACACCAATGGGATATCAAATGGAAAGAATCAACTCTCGCTCTCTCACAAAGATGTTGAAATGCACATAAGTAGTACCATAAGATTTCCCTTCATGTATTTCTCTACTAATGTAGACACACTTGGTTCAAAACAATTAGGACTTAAAGGGTTGTGTAGGCTTCTGGTTAAGGTAGGACACAATTTGGGTAAGAGTGACTCAAAACCTCCCTAAGCACTACAAGTTTCAACAATCAAAGCACACTTCCTTTAAAACTTCTCCAACTTTTTCTTCGTCTTTTCATTTCACCACCTAGTCTCCCCCTTATTCATAGCTCTTTATTATTTCTTCCTTTTTCAAAATAACAAGGAAGGTTCCGATTTTTTCTTTTTTTTTCTTTTCCATTTTACTACTTTTTTTTTTTCATTTTCTTTCGCTTCTCACCTTTTAACCATTCAAGAAACTTCCATATCACAATTTTACCAACCATCACCCCCAAACTTATGTTTTTAACCTATGTTTGCACTTCCAAAGCACTTAGGGAGGTAGGGTGCCAAAAGATAGATCAATAAAGAACAAAAGGTTAAAGCTTGTAACATGGTTGTCAAAGAAAAGGTTAAAGGCTCAAAGGGGTTGAGTAGGGAAAATATGAAAGGGTAGGAAATTTAAGGCATAAAAACGGTCCAAGAAAGGCCTAACATCATTTTTCAAACCAAGTATAGCCTAGGATTTCGCCTTGAAACACATTCCGGGCAAGTTCAATGCAAAAGAACTCACAAATAAACCTCATCACACATGGCACATGAAAGCTGAAGTAGAATATATATCTAAGATCAAATTGAAACAAATAAACTCGAAAAGTCACTCATAGCCTAAAGAGACTAATTAGTGAAAGTAAGAGCCAAAATTTGATTCTAAAGTTCAAAACAAGAACCACTACTTCAATTTTTTTATAATTATCTTCAAAAATCAAGAATTCATATGCCAAGGTTTACCAAGCAAGCAAAAAATTGGACAAGGGGCGAAAATCACATCCAAACACCATTCTATAATGACCCGTTTGGTCGTTATAGCGTTTTTGTCCCTTTTACCCTCGTTGACCCTTCCTCGAGCCCTATGAGTACGATTTGGACCCGCAGGGATGGGTGGTATGATTTTCGAGATGATCGGGCGAGGTTTATGATGACTTGTATGAATTAGAGCTTTTAATTGAAAAACATTTGATCAATAGTTGACTTTTGGGTAAACTGACCTTTTTCGGGAATCCATCGATTTTGAGAGATCCGGATGGTTAATTGTGACTTGAAAGGATGTTTGTTTGGTTCCCAAGGCACTTGGGAGCGTTTTGGGTTATTGGTTGGAAAGTTAGTCTTTGTCCATTAGGTGCTGAACCGATCAAATAGACCTCCGTTAGGAATTCCAAGACCACGAGTGAGTCCGTAGCGTGTTATTATGTGTGAATGCATGTTTGGTTTGTATCTCTGAGGTCTCGGGTGATTGCCGGATTTAGGGTTTGGACTTGCGCAAAACCAGAATTTTTTGGTGTCTAATGTCCGCTGTAGCAATACTAGACCCGCCATAGCGGAACTGCTATAGTGGGGTCTTTACCATTATAGCGGGCGATCGATGTTTGGTTGGGGTGCCACAGCAGACAGGAATCCGGTGTGGCAGATGCGTTGCTGTGAGCTGGGTCCCGCTAGCGCGAGCCTGCTGTAGCGGACTCGTGACCGCTGCAGCGGGATTACGTGTTTCCAAAATCATTAAATGCTAGGATAATACCCTTAAGCCCCTATCATTTCATTCACTACTTTCTAAGTATTGTTGAGGCAAATTGGAGAGTTCATAGCTGATTCTTCCTTGTGGTAAGTCTCCTAACCTAGCGTTCATTATTTTAACCTTCCTAAGCTTGAATCCATGTTTGAAATCCATTAGAATCTAAGAGGAAAAATGGGTTTTGATGATAACTTCTTGAAATGAGTTCTAATCTTTCTAAGTGGAAATTGTTGATGGGTTTGACTAATCTAATCATAGAATCTGAAGATTTCATAGCTAATAGGCCGAATCTTCCATTTGTGTTGATTAATTTGAAGGTTGAAAAATTAGGTTTCATACCCAAATTGGGGTTTTTCAGTTGAATCTCGAAATTGACCCATTCTAGAGCTATTTTAGCAATTGGTTAGTAGGATTGAACTCCTAGAACGTTGAATTGCTTATTTCACTTTCAAAATGAGCATTTTACCCTCGTGGGCTCATTTCCTCCTCTCTGTATAGTTGAATTTGATTCGAAAGATAAGTATAGAAATATGGGGGTTGTTCTTCATTATTTCTGATGTAGAATTCGAATATGATTAGACTTTGAGTATTTGGAGGCACTACGAAAGGGCAAAGCTAAGGTGTGATTGTTCGTGGCTCTTGCTTGGCTACCAGGTAGGTTACGGTTTACCTTATTATTAGACTTCAGTTAGCAAGGCATATGTAGAGTTAGTGATTGTTGGAGAAAGCATGTTACGCCGTCAGTATGAAGTTAGGATGGATTTTTTAGGTTGGTACTGTTTGATTGTGGATTGTTGCCTTGTTGTGATCTATTGTCTTGTTGCCACGTGTGTAATACTAAACTTGATGATTAGTCATTTATTCATGATTGCAAAATCGTATCTCTCATTTGTTGAGTATTGTCTTGTAAAGGGGAAAGAATTGATATTGAAATTTTTATTGTGATTGTCTATGTGTGGCTCGATTTGGCATTAATATACTCTTATTGACATTGATATCATGCATGCATTCATACTTATATATTGGGATTGGGTTGCACATCGCAATACATATATTAGACCGAGTTGCACGTTTCGCAACATATATTGAATCGGGATGTGCGCCACAGTAGGTACACGGACTTCACGAGTCTCCCATGGGTCATGACTATCGAGGCATGGAGGTATTCTGCCTGGAAAGTGTGTGTCATTGCATTGCATTGCATTCTTATTTATATTATCGTACTGTTGTATTTGGACTTGGTACTTGTACTTGTGATGATATCCGGACTTGGTGATCTATACTTGTGGAGACATTTGGATTTGGTATTCTATACTTGTGATGACATTCAGACTTGGTATTTATTGATTGTGATTCTGTTCTTGGATAGTGTTAGTTATACTTGTTGTGAGCATGTCTACCTTTCAGTCTCTTACTTATATATATGTTAGCTAACTGTTGTTGACCTATGATGCCTACTCAGTACGTGTTGTTGTACTGATTCTACCTTGATGCATTCTTGTATGAGTGTAAAGTACGTAGCTGGATCGACTTCTTCCCCTCGAGATTGCCTCTTGAGGCCTTGCTGATGAGCATCTAGGGTAAGCACATGGCCAGATCCGCAACCCGAATTACTCCTCCTATTTTACTTGTCTTATTCGTTACTTCTAAGATAGTATTTCATTTTGAGACTATGCATTCCAACTTTTAGTTATGTAGTGGCTCTTGTACGGCCTAGACCAGATTTTGGGATTGATGTAATATTTCCGCACTTATTTACTTATCTATTTCATACGTGTTACATTTTTATGTTGGTTGGGTTATTTTATTGTTGTTGAATGATGATTAAGGGATGGGTTCGCCTACCAGGAAAAGGGTAGGTCCCCGCACGTTCCCTAATTGGGGACGTGACAATTCCGACAACTAAACTAGCTAACACTACACCTAACAACACTATTAAATAAAGAAACTATTAAAAAAAAACTTATTACTAACTAAAAATATAGACATTCTACCAAATCCATCAAATTATATGATTCCACAAATCAAATGAATATCATTCAACATTTAAGCTCTTCCCCCAAGTCAAAATGTGGTTGTGTCATTAAGGCAACTAAACAATAAAGAAAAAGCAAGAAGGACTCCCTGAAAGTAGATGATGTCACTGAGTTAGAGCAAAAAGGGTGGACTATGTTCATGTTACACCTTGGAAAATTCCGTATGTGTTGCCTTGTGGATAAGCTAATATGAGCTTAAGGTGATTGTGAAATCCTTATGAGATTAAGGGAAGTATTGGATAGCTTAGGGTTCATACTATAAGATTTCGAAGTTATACGAATATGTGAAATGTAGTTCAATGAAGGAAGTGAAATATAAGTCGTGTTCGGAAAGGTTTTGCTACGATTGAGCTAATAATTATTTTTGTGATGTCTTGAGGGGCTGCTGTGGCCTACTGTATGGTTAATGAAGTATTATGTAAGTGCCAAGAAGGTTCCACGAGGATTAGAAGTCAAACGAATCAAAGAGAGAAAGTTCCGCACAACTGGGAGTTATACGACCACTTATACGGTCCGTATAACTTTACACGATCCGTATAAGAGGGGTCCGTATAACTCAACCTTTATAGAAAGGGGCAATTCCATAGTGGTGTTATACGGTCCACTTATACGGACCGTATAAGTGGTCTGTATAAAATCCACCGGACAGATTTTTAAGTTTTGTATAAATAGATGCCCTTGGTTCTTTTATTTCATTTTTCATCTTCTACAAGTATTGAGAGCTCAAAGCCCTTCTCTAAACTTATTCCACCCCAATCCAAGAGAAAACAAAGATCAAGAGGCAAGAATCAAAGTGTTCATACGTTAGAAGGTTTCTTAGGGTTTGTAGACTACAAGAGATTCTTGAGTATTGAAGCTAGGGTTTTCACATGAGTTCATAGATGCTCCAAAGCTCATTCCCATGATATAAAGGTTAGTTTACATGCTTATTTCATGCTATCATGAATGCTTAGTTGTTGAAGAACTTGGGTTGAAGAAGAGAGTAGAAAATGAGGGCTAAATGTAACTTTTGTGAAGTTTTTAAGTAGTGAGCTAACTTGAGTCGTGATTACTAGTATAATATGGATATAATCTTGTTATGGAAGGTAATAATGGTGATGAAGAAGCATTATAGGAAAATGTGCTAAAATGGGTATGAAGTTGCTAGTATGAATTGAACATGAGGGTGAATATTGAAGGCTTAGTGTAATGTGATTACTTGATTTGGATATTATGAGTGTATTGTGGATGTTATTGTGGTTGTTGGGAGTTGTTTTGTGATATGGTGGACGTTGACGAAATAGGGGAAATGCTGCCCAATTTTCATTAGACTATGAATTATTCTAGTTTGAATTTAAGAGTATCATTAAGGCTTAGCCATGATATGAATCCTTTTAAATGTAGATTATTCAAGCTTCAACGGTGAACGTTAGATAGTTAAGAAAACAAAGAGGTATGTAAGGCTAACCCTTATTTCAATAAGGCATGGTTCCTTGGCTATATATATATATATATATCCTTTCATGAGTTCTATAATGTCCTCCAAATGATTCTATCTCTAAAGCTACTAAAGCTCATGATCCTCGATACTTTCATGATTCCATTGCATCCTTTATATGATAGTTGATCCTCCAAGGATAGACGTAACAAAAACGATAATGGTAATGATGTTGATGATACTTATGGACTCTTAAGTATACGTGTCTAAGTATGTATGACTATTATGTAACACCGAGCTTATATGGCCGGGTATGATATCTATTGCGCGCACACCACTGCAGTGGATACGGATGACACTGAGCCTTGGTAGGGCTAGGTACGTATAATCACCGAGCCTTGTCATGGCCGGGTATGTGAAACCACCGAACCTTCATGGTCGGGTATGCTATGGATATGAATATGTATATGAATACGGATGCGAATATGGATACGGATGTAGATATATGTACATGTTTATATGTATGTACACGAGCACGCATTATAAATGGAAGGTCCCTATGAAAGACAAGTAAGTAATTATGATGATGGCTCTACTATCTCCCGATTCTCCCATCTTATGCTATTTCTCATGCTGCCCCTTATGCTCCTATTATGATGTTGATTATGCTTTACATACTCAGTACATTATTCGTACTGACGTCCTTTTGTTTGTGGTCGCTGCGTCATGCCGCAGTGGCCGAGGAGACAAGTGCTTAATCCATAGCATTTCTTATTCAGGGACTATATAGAGGAGCTCCATTTCATCCGGAGCTACAACTTTTAGTATTATTCTTTTGTGTACATACATGGGCACGGCGGGGTCCTGTCCCGCCTATATGATGTTATCTACTCTTCTTAGAGGCTCATAGATAGTTGTATATGGTTAGGTGTCTTGAAGCCTTGTCGGCTTATATTTTGTATATCATTTTGATAGCCTCGTCGGCTTATGTACATTGATATGGGTATAGTTGTTAATGATGTTATGAAAGTATCGTTTCCCAATAAGATTAGCATGAATGGCAGATAGAAATTATGATTAAGCTATGTGGCCCACCTAGATGTAAATGTGGATGTACGATAAGAGGTGCCTGGGTGGGTTAGCACCGGGTGC
Organism: Lycium ferocissimum; assembly: GCF_029784015.1. Taxonomy (NCBI): domain Eukaryota; kingdom Viridiplantae; phylum Streptophyta; class Magnoliopsida; order Solanales; family Solanaceae; genus Lycium; species Lycium ferocissimum. Next base: position 36,410,536 of record NC_081342.1, on the reverse strand, counting down.
CCGTCATGGCTATCCGGTTGGGTTGTGACAGTTCAGCTTCTCCTTGAGTTGTCCAGGATGAACTAAAAACCATTTGTCACGACCCATTTTTCCTAGGCCGTGCGGGCACTTACCGTCCCACCTCGATAAGCGAACCCTCAACCCAACAATGAATCAATACATAAAAGGAGGAAAATTAAGCAACAAAATAGAACAAATACGAAAGTCTCACGATATATATATATAGATATATAGTAGAAAGTGTGGAAGACAATAAACACCCCCAGGGTCTAGTCTGAATAATACAAAAGCATCTAAGGAGAATAATACAATCTGGAATACTAATACATAAAATGTCTATGTCTCTGAAATAAAAGTAGGACATATGATAGGAAAGTATTCAAGGTCAGCGGACGCCATGATCACCCAGGAAACTCGAGAGAAAGCTGAAGCGTTGATCAACCACGGGTCACGGAAGTGGATCCGACCTGGTACTCTGCATTCATAAAAGAATTCAGCAAGTGCAGGTCATTACAAATAACAGTACTGGTAGGCATCATCGGCCGACTAAGCATAGCTAACACAATCCATAAAATAAAGCAGATAAGAAGGGAAACTAACAAGTATAAGACAATGCAATCAATTCCAATTATCCGTCATCATCTTCGTAGAACATATAATCCCAATTGTGCCAAGTCTAAAGGTACCCAATCCAATATCACAGTGCAACACCAAACATCAAAATCAAGTCATAATGCAATGCAACGCAGTAATGATATGAGTGCAGTGATATGCCATGCAAATACCGTATACACATGTACTCTGGACGAAAATATTGACATCGCAGTAGCACAACCCAGCACGAGTCTAAGTGCCACCCGTCCCGGATCTTTGCCTAACAGACAGATGGGACACCGGATCTTTGCCCACGGGGGTTTCTCACCGACACCACCCTGGGGGTCCAACGTAGTCCATGCACTAATAAAGATTTTGAAAATATCATCGGAATCGGCCATGCAACAACAATGTCGAAATAGATCATCGGACATCAGCCATCTCGCAATCACTCAAGTAAAAGAGTTTATCAAATATCAGTTTCATGCAATCAACGATTCCGGGATTGATCTTCATACATCGGCTTCTCACAATCACTCAAGTAAAAAAGTTTATCAAATATCAGTTTCATACAATCAATGATTCCGGGATTGATCTTCGGACATCGGCCTTCTCACAATCTCTCAAGTAAAAGAGTTTATCAAAATATCAGTTTACTCAATCAACGATGCCGGATCATCACCGAGTATCGGCCATACATCATGAATGAGTGAGAATGCGTGCAATGCGTGTATTAACATTAACAATCAAGTTCCATATCACAAGTACCAACAATGGGGTATGCCAACAATGTATCATATCACAATACCGAAAGTGGGTATGCCAACAATATATCAATATCAGAATACCAATAGTGGGTATGCCAATAATGTAACCGAATCACAAGTACCAACAGTGGGTATGCCAATAACATATCCAAGTACAAATACCAACGACGGGCATGTAAATTCTATCCCAATCAAGGCGATAACACAGATTCCAATATCCATCAACTACTTATGGCATCAAACCAGCACAATAGAACAATTTAAGCACACATAACAGAGGGGCTAGTCCCAACACTCAACAGGGCCCAACCTAAGGCAATATCTAACCTGACTTCATACCCGAAGGTTCACATGTTGTCTCCAACAATATAATCTAAATATGCGCTTCACTATACAAAGTCTAACCAAAGGTAAGCCATAACCTACATGGATGGCCGAACAGCGACACCAACAACTCACTCCTTTGCCTTACCTTTTCACTGAACCTCAGAACCAAAGTAGTCTAAGCATAATTGAATTCTATATTAGAAATCATGAAGAATGATAATAATATTGCCATAATTCAAATTAGGTCTATTCTAACCCTAGAAATTGGGGAAACGGGTCCACAAGGGCAAAACAGGAAATTCAGAAGCAAAAGACAAAATTAAGTACTAGGTGATCATAACCCAACCACTAATTGTTGATTTAACTCAAGGATTAGCCTAATTTTTGATTTTAAGCAAAACTCCCAAATTGGGTATAAACCTTAAGTCTTTGATTCCGAAATTCAACGCTAAAAGTGGATAATATATGATTAATAAACTTAGTTTAGTCAATATCTAACATTAACATCACCAATTTTGTTATATCCCGTATTTCATACATTCGGATAATTCGAGAAAGTCGTGGCAAGTTAAGGACAAGATCATTTTCAAGAGTTATTTTAATGTACGAGTTGTTAGGGATATCATTTAGGAACATTGGTGGTATGGAAATATTGAGAAAGGCCAAGGGTAAAAAGAGAAATTTCAAAATGGCCGATGGAAATAATGTGGAAGGCTAAGGGCAAAATTGGAAATTTGAAAAATGGTTTCATGAATTATGAAAAATAGCCACAAATAATTGGGCTTGGAAAAAAAAAAAAACCCATGAAGTGGCCGGTTGGGCCAAGGCCCATGGAGGGGCCAAAGTGTGTAATTAAATAAGAGAAAGGGGCCATTTTATTCATTAGTTCAAGAAGCTTCAACAGAAAGGAAAGAGAGAGAGCAAGAACAACAAAAAAATTAGGCCATTCGGCCATGAAAGAAAGAAAGAAAAAAAAATTCAAGCCATCCAATTTTGATCCAAAATTTCCTCTCTTCTTGAATTCTTATTAAGTTCAAGACTCTCTTCAATATGGTATAATTATTTGAGCAAGAAAACCACTTTTGTGGCAAGTGGGAAGTTGAAGAAAAGGTAAGAATTGTCATTCTTTTATGTGTTATGGAAGAGTTATATATGTTGTAGTAAGTAGAACTCAATGAAAATCATAGAAATGTTGTGTGGTGTGTGCAAGCCGTGTGGTGTGGTGTGTGTATGTGGCCGTGTATGTGTGTAGTGTAGGGAAGGAGAAGAACAATTTTCATGTAGTAATTTGGTTGTTGTTGATATGTGTTCTATGATAAAAATGAGAATTCGATGATTCAAGTTGAAGTTGTGATGATTGTGGGCTGTTTTGGAAGCCACCATGATCATTAATGTAGTTCTTGAATTTATGGAAATAACATTGCTAACGCATGAATTGTTGGTGTAGTTTATGAATTACAAAGAAGAAAATGTGTCGTAATGGCTTCGTTGCATTTGTAGAGGTTTCGAATAGAATATGGAATTGTCGGGGTTGTTGGAATCCTTGAGCATTGCTTGAAATGTTATTGAGTTATGTTTGGATAATCTTGAATTAGTAAATGAAAACGGGAACGTTGATATTAGGTTGAAAGCGTGAAGTTGGAATAGGAATTGTTGCATAATGTAGAAAGGAAGAACATTTGTATTAGAATGTATTTTGTCGTGATTCTTGGTGTTGTTGGTATTCTTGTTGGCATTGTTGTTGTATTTTTGGCCGAGTTAAATTCTCGGGGATGGCGCATTTACGGGGGAGATCTTTGCCAAAATTTCGTAGGCAAATAATAATTCAAGATTGAATTTCTAAAGGCTCTAATCAATGATTGGTAAACATGACCATTTGTAGATTTTGGGCGAAACGGGATTTGAATTTGAGAGGCGCAAGCGACGGAAAAGGTATGTAAGGCTTACCCTTTCTTTCTCTTGGCATGTCCTAGATATACTAGGCTTGAATTTGGACCTTGGGGACAACTCTACTCTTCGGAATCCACGTCCGAAATTGCCCTTTTTCTTTCAGTAGAATTGAACTAAATAACTTACGCTTTATTGTAAAGAAATGTTCAAACGTCCGTAACTTTTGAAAATGAAAGCGGAATGCCTTGAAATCTTCGAGGATGATCCAATGGCACATAATGACCACGTTTTTATGTTCGTTACCTGACTTGAACTGAGGTGGGCCCACAGTCCCCGAGATTTAATTGTATTGTTCTACTTGTCTTAATTCCGTAAGATAATTAAGGAAACCTTTGACTATTGTTCCGAATTTGATATAAGTGTACGGTAACTCAGATATGAGCATTCGGTTCGACTATTCGATATAAATGCTTCGGTACGAATGATCCGATTTAAATATTTTGATATAAGTATTCCGATGTAAATATTCTGATATAAGTATTCAAAAATAAATATTCTGATATATATATGTGTTCTGACTTAGGTATTCTGATCTAAGTATTTTGGTATAAGCATTCTGATATGATAACTCCGATATGAGTACTCCGGTATGAGTGTCCGATATAAGTATTCTGCTATGTGTATTCGGTTATGAGTCGTCTGATCCGAGTATTCTAATATGAGTATTCTCTATAAGCCTTAATGTTCTCCACGTACGATCTCGGATCGCTTAAAAAGTCCGAAGAGGTTTCGTATTTCAAACGCTCATAACTTCCCGATATTAATTTGGAAGAACCCGAAATTCGTTTCTGAGCTTTTGAATGTCGGTAAGAGTACGTATTCATCGAGTCTGGATTTATGTGCATATGGTTTCTCACGACTACGCTTTGCAAGGATCAATGCATCGTTCACCGCATCCGGGCCGGGGATGCGTTATCGTGCGCATGCCTCCGTATATGTATACGTTACCGTTGCGTCCGGGCCGGGTTACTGTTATCGTGCGGGTTCCGCTCGCATTGTTCACCGCGTCCCTCATAGGCGGGCCGGGCTCGTTTATGTATGTGATATTATGATCCGATGATATGGGGACGTTGGCCGGATGGCATATGATAAATCGTTCACCGCGTCCCGTACTAGAGGGCGGGTTCGTTGTTACCGCGTCCCTCGTCGGAGGGCGGGATACGTTATCGCATATGCTTATGATAATATATGATCCGTTATGCATAATCGTGGTCCGAAAATAAGCATTTTTGATATTACGGACAAGGTCCGCATTTTTTTTGTACTTCGACTCGATGACGATTTTGTACGTCGAATTCTACATTTCGATTTTGATAAGGCTGCGCCTATTATGCCTCCATACTTCGATTTGATTACGAATACGTACGATATATCTCGTACGTCCGGCTCGTTCACGGATCTGTCCGGTATACTTACGTACGTCCGACTCGACTACGAATCTGTCCGAAACCACGCTACGTACACCTAACTCTAATTATGGGTCTGTTCGATATAGCTCTGTACGTCTGCGTCTGATATAAGACATCATCTGAGCATTCTGTACGTTCTGTATTTCGTCCGGTATATGATATCGTCTTAGCATTCTGTACGTTTGATATTCCGTCCGATATATGACCTCGTCTGAACGTTCTATACGTTTTGCACTCCGTCCAACGTGTGACATCGCCGGTGCGCTCTATATTTTCTGCACCTCTTCGGACACGCGATCTGTAATCGTAAAATAAGCATTTTAGTACTCTGGCTGACTCACTTACCTTCTGTACTCCTTCTGATATATGAGACAGGTATGTCTGATTTGTGTCTGAAAAATAAGCGTCTGGTATTCTGAGTAGTGTATGTACCTGATAGTTCTGTCTGTTCAGTTATAGTTCTGTTACTTTGTGTTGCATGCCTTACATACTCAGTACATATTCCGTACTGACCCCCTGTCTTCGGGGGCTGCGTTTCATGCCGCGCAGGTACTCCCGAGATGATTAGCGTCTCCTAGTTATAGAAGACGTACCCATTTGGATTGGCGACTCCATTTGCTCCGGAGTGTTGCCGAGTTAGAGTTTGTATGATATGCTTTACGTATGGATGTTAGAGACTTTGCGTACAGCGTCGTGGGTGTTGGTTGTCGGTCCGTAAGCGGCTCCATAGCCGATACGTTATATGTGTTGGTTCTGTTTGACTACCGGTTTTATGTAATTTGAAAGCAACGAAAATAATTATTTCTGAAAGTTGTATTTTGTATTTTATCTTTATTAGGAAAAAAATTTATGTGCGTAATAAAAGTCTGTGGGTTCGCTCGGCTCCGGATGTGGGGTCGGGTGCCCATCACACCCTAGTAAGGTCGGGGTGTGACAAATTTATCATTAATAAGCCTAGGAATAATGTTCTTCCAAAACCCTCTTTCAACTCTCATCACCATAGGTTTTTTAAGGGAAAGGGGGAATCTAAGATGATTATGGTTAAAGGAAGCATGAAGAAATAAGCAAGATTTACCTCCAAGATTCTCTTCCAAATATCCTTCAGAACAGATCTGTCACGACCTAGACCGGAGGGCCGCGACTGACACCCAAGACCCTACTTGGCTGTGTGCCATACTACCAGTCCATCCATGAGTCACAACTTTTTGTGAACCTTTGATATATGAAATGACGCTTCCGTCAGGTAAAAAAAAATGAACTTTTCAATAAAACTCTTTCGTCAAATCAGGGACTTCTCCCATATCATTAATTCAAAGAAAACCTTTAGTCACAATAAAATCTTTAAAAATAAAGCATAAAAACACGTCGACCTATTTGGTTGCTATACACAACAGTCGACACCTCGACACACTATCCACAGGACACTGTCTGCAAAAGTCTCTAACATACACGAGGTACCATAACATAAATACTCTGACTCGGCGATAGCATTCGAACCGAGATGGAGCTCACCAATCCGGTCGATAGCACCGGGAACATCCTATAGCCAATGTCTTCTACTCATCCGTATACACCGCGTGGCATGGAACGCAGCGCCCCAGCAAGGGACGTCGGCACGAATAATGTACCGAGTCCGTAAGTGCGTAACTGAAATAATATATCTTGACTCGGATGACAAAAGAGTAACAGACTCAATCTGTACCTGTAACCAACTCTGATAAACATGTTTGTGCATATGAACTTTTGATGCAGCATGAGTATGTGTGTGTGTGTGTATATATATACACCCTGCTCGCAGCCCCTTCGGGTATAATAGCATAATGGCCCCTTCGGGCATCATAATCATCGTATACCAGCTGATCAGGTGGTTTGCGTATATAATGCCTTAGACCTTTTTCCCTTCCCCATGAAATGATATCGTGCATATATGTAAATATGCAAATGCATGAAAATATTTGGAAACCATCAAAAGACTCCCTTCGGAGCAACTTTAGTTCAAAACGGGAACTTCTTCCCTTTTCTTAAAAATGGGAACTTCTTCCCCTTTTCATTTGTCTCCTTCGAGACTCAAAAATCAAATGTAAAATGCATCAAAAAGAGGAAACCCTATGAACATCCCCTTCGGGAATTAGACAACATTACGAAATCGTACAACTTATGGGTGCCCCTTCGGGACTTAAGAGGTCAAGGAACTCAAGATATCTTACATCTAGGAGTGGATTCATTATGGATATCATTACGCTTCACACCTGTCATAAATCATGCCAAAAGAAGGAAAGGATAGCCTTAACATACCTAGAAGCTCGCTTCTCGACTTTCCAACCTACCTCCTGTCTTGAAATCTACATATAAAACCATTCATACTATTGTTAGGTGTCACGATCCGACTAGGGCCATGACGGGTACCCGGGGCTGACCACCGAGCACCACTCATTCTATTACTTATCCTGCGTGCATTCATATTTCTTATGCTCATAATCATAGGAAAACTATTTTCATTTGAAACATATTTACGTTTATATACATCAGCCCTTCGACTATCAAAATAATACATACATACGGTGAAAAACTGTGAGACCATACTACCCACACATACGTATCTACGAGCCTCTACTAGAGTACTAGACATATAGACGGGACAGGACCCCGTCATGCCCAAAACATATATATATATATATATATACATCAAAAGAATCAGTCAACGGCACCTCCGGAATAATGGGGTGCTCTCAAGTCATCTAATAGCTCCTACGAGTCTGGATCACCTCCCTGTCTACCTGTGGGCATGAACACAGCGTCCAAAGAAAACGGACGTCAGTACGAACATTGTACCGAGTATGTAAGGCATGAATGAAATGAACATAATAGAGAAATCATAAGGCATAGGATGAAGATATAACCTGCGTACTTTAAAGTGCGGATACATTTCATACATATATCATATATAAGCATATCATATGTATTACCATAGCATATACATCATCATATTATATATATACATCACCATCGTTAACCCGCGTCCGGGTAACCATCATATGCCGCCCACTAGTGGTGATCGTGTCCGGCCTTCTAGGCGCGGTGGAATCATAAGCAGCCCGCCTTAGCGGTGACATGTCCGGCCATTTGGGCACGGTGGAATCACAAGCAGCCCGCCTTCGCGGTGACATGTCCGGCCATTTAGGCGCGGTGGAATTATATCATCGTGCATATCATAGACTTATCATTATTATTCATCTCATCTGCATAACCTGACTGTATCATAACTTAGCATCATTATACATTTATTACCAAAGCATACGTTAGAACTTGAAGGCAACTATAGTTATGTCGGGGTGACATAAGGTCGTAAACTCCTGATTACATTATGGAGTGATCGTAATCGTTGTATCTCACCTTAGAGGGACTAACGTTTTAAGGTGAGTGCACATAAGGAAAACATCAATGGATCATAGTTAAGATCATTAGCTTTGTAGGAACATCATATCATGAACTCTAGAATTTTTAGACTTAAACTCATCATTATCATTATCGTATTCGTAATGTATCTCTTATCTCATATGGCTATTCATGAATATAGACTCTTAGCTTTCCGAAATGTAGGAAGTTCTTGAAGAAGGAGGAAAATCATGCCATAAGATTCATGCCTTAGAAAGAAAGGACTATCCTTACATACCTTTTTTGTTTAACTATTCTATCGCTTGTTCGCTCCCCTTCGATGCTCGCGTTTCTACCTTTAAGAGAATTTGCATTAACATTAGCTAATCGATTATTAGAACGTGCTTACTAACGCTAGGGAAAATTGGACAGCATTTCCTTTGTTTATACAACTTCCTCCATATTCCATATCAACTCCCAAACATCCATAACAACAATCACAATATCATAAACAACAATCATCATTCATTTACATTATCCTCATTTCACAATTTCACTTCAATTCCTCTATAATCATGATCATAGTTCACTAATACGCTTCCTCATATGTAATACTCATCCCATGTTCTAAATGTCATTCATAACATATTTACAATCACAGCATATCAATATCCACAACTCAATCCAAGCTTCTACTCAACAATGACACTATTGCCACATTTATGACCCATTTCCTATTTCCTTCTATAATCCAAGTGTTTCAACTTTTCAATACTTCAAACAACATGAAAAGATCATAAAACTTACCTTAGATAATGGAAGAATAAGCCTTGGGTGTAAATACTCTTCTTGCACCAAAACCCTAGTTCACTTCTCTAGGAATTTCTTAGCTTGGATGAACTTTAATGTGTCTCATACACTTGATTTTGTTGGTTTGATGAAGTTGATCATCAATTTCTCTTGGGTTCTTGTGGATGAAGAATAGAGAGAATTCTAGAGGGTTCTTGAGTTGAGAAGTGATGAAATGAAATGAATTAAATGAGAGAGAGGGTCTTATATCGTTTTAAAATCTGGCCCGACCATATTCTACGGGCCAACATACGGTCCGTATAATTTATACTGATCGTATGTCTGGCCGTAGATCTTGTCCAGTGAGATGTGCCATTCTGGGCTGATTATACGGCCAGACATACGGCCAGTATGTTGGGCCGTATAATGCCCAGTTCTTCCGAAATCATTCTCGTCGACTCGTTTGATCTCCAATCCTTATGGAACCTTCTTAACACTTGTTCAACACCTCATTACCACTCTAAGGGACGTTACAACTCTTCTTCAAAACATAATTAGACTCTCATTAATTCAATACTCGTAAATCTCTTCTGATACTTATCGTATGCCTTGCCTTCTCTTGGCAAACTTTCTCGTCTAGCATCGAATGTCTTTGAGATCTTATTTAGGGTCATCAAATGCTATTTCTTACTTATCAAAACATCGTATACGTCGTGCCCTTCGTTAGACTATTCACTGTACACTAACGGGAAATTTCCAAGGTGTAGCATTCTTTCCCCCTTTTGGAACATTTTTCCTCGAATGTTAAGTCATCGGGATTCTATAAAAATTTCGCCAGAGTTTCCCCTGTAATATGGCGCTACCATCCTGTCACAACAGCCCACAATAACATTGCCTCTGTTATACCCCGTATATTTATACGTCAAATTATTCGCAAGCAAATCGACTCAAGTTAAAGGCAGAATCATTTTCGGACACAAAACAGAAATCTTTAAATGTCAATTTTAATTAGAACATAAATTGTTTAGAAATTTTAATTAGAGTAGAAATGTCATTGGAGAATAGGAAATTAGTTAACCATGATTAAATTATTAAGTGGGGATTAGTTGCTAATTAAGATTAAATAAGTAACTAGTTAATTATTAAAGTGGGCCCCACCCGTTTTTGGTTTAAAAAAAAAAAAACACACACACACACACAATTGATGAGTCATGGGGGAGGGGCACGTGTCCAAGGAAGGGGCACCATATAAATATATATATGGCAATGACCAAGTTGAATTGTCACAATTCATTTGCAAATTGATCGTTCAAAGAAAACAAAAAAGATGAGCCGCCATGGCTGCTACTGTTCACGGCCAGCCATGGCTGTTGGGAAAAAAATATTGGGTTCCTTGTTTTGATTAATTTTCAAGTGTAGTACAAATTCAAGGAGGTGGTAGCAACATTGGATTTTAAGTTGGAGAAGAAGAAATTGCGAAATTGGAGCAATTAAGAGTAGAATTTCCTCCGATTAAATTAAGGTAAGATTTTCTCATTTTATGGTATAATTGTATTAATGGTGTTATAATGGAAGGATTAAAATTGGATTGGATGAAATTGGACGTAAGAAATTACATGAAATCGTTGATATTAGGAGTTGTAGTTGTTATATGGAATTGTTGAGTTGAAAAGATTCAAAGTATGGTTTATGTTCACACGTTGTTGTTCGTGTTGTTGTCGTGTCGTCGTTGATATGGCTTCTAAATTCGAAGGAAAGAAGCGCATAACGTATTGTATATAAAGCGTATGTTCGTCCGTTTGGCGTATGATCTTAAATGTTAGTGATTTGGATTGGAAAAGGATTAAGAAAGGTTATTGGATTGTTTGAGATGTTTATGAGTTGGATTGTAAAGATTTGATATGAATATTTCTATTATGGTCATTGTTGGTATTTCTGTGTTAACAGGAGAATAATTGGAAATTCGGGTTAGACAAATATATAGGGGAAATGCTGCCCGATTTTCGTTAAGCCCTAACTAATGGATAATCCTAAACGAGAATGTATAAGTTAAAGAATAAGTACTATAGGCGATTGGTTACGGATTTACGAACTAGAAAATATAGTTACTAACGATAACGTTACTCTTATGTTAAATAGGCTAAAAAAGAGCGACAAAGCGAATGGTTTTACGATTAGTCGTCAACAGGTATGTAAAGCCTATCCCTTCTGGCATGTCCTAGATGTAAGTAAGATACGATATGAGCTCTT
>NC_081342.1:36356691-36398975 GCF_029784015.1 Lycium ferocissimum | reverse complement strand
ATGTCTATGTATGTAGGCCTGATATTTTCCCGAATTTTGGGCCCCGGGTGTGGGGGGCACCCTTTCTTTTACCAGTCCCAAAGGGGCCGGCATGGCATATTTTCCGTTATGCATTTGCCTATGTTTTATGAGTAAGCATTTACGATACTGCGCCAGCATTTATGTTCGTATCCTCTGTTTCGATTATGATTACGTTTTATCGTATTTTATGCTTTACATACCGCACATATTCGTCGACCCCCGTTCTTCGGGGGGCGCGTTTATGCCGCGCGGTACACCCGGATGAGTACGAGCTTTTGTAGGAGAAGTTCCGGCGCGTTGGCAAGCTCCATTTGCTCTCGGAGGCTTTGCCGAGTCGATTGTGCATGTTATGCGTTCGGATTATCTGTTAGAGACTTTGCGAGACGAGTTGTGGGTTACCGAATATGGGTTGAGCGGCTCCATCAGCCAACGTGTCATTCTCGTATTTTGCAAGATTCCATATGAATACGGTTTGTCGACCAAAGCTTCACAAAGGATATTTTCAAATATTTGTTGTACTTGTCATTTTTGTCCGATTAAGAGTCCGAAGTTTATGTATGTAATAATAGTCGCCGGGTTCGCTTGGCCCGAATGTGGGGTCGAGTGCCCATCACACCCTAGTAAAATCGAGGTGTGACAATATCCGATGCGTCCATAAATATAGCAAACACGCGCCCGGCGACATGGCCCCAGAGTGTAATTTTCTGACCGGCCGCACCTGCATGAACCGGTGGTCTCCTCTGACTATAATCACCCCCAAACTGGGAACTCGAAGCTCTCGAACTCTGACCCTGTCCTGAAAGAATGAAGCGATCAAATCTCCTACCCATAAATCATAGAGGTGCACTAGTCACCGATTGGCCTAAGTGTCTAGAATGTGACTGCCTCGATCCCCCTCTATAATCACTACCTGCCCCCATAGATTTGGCCCTCTTGCTTTGCCCTCTATCAATATCACGATCACCCTGCGGATGTTGTTTGCTTCTAAATTACGGGTGGGCTTGAATGCGGGAGATATCCATCCCATCTTGCAATGAAGCCATCAAACAATCTTTGAACAAATGTGGCCCTAAGCCACTCACAAATCTATGCACTCGATCTCCCATATCGGCCACCATAGTCGGGACATATCTAGCCAATGAATTAAATTGAAGGCTATACTCCCGAGCACTCATAATTTCTTGCTTTAGATTTAAGAACCTATCCGCTCTAGCTCAGTAGACCTCGGGTGGCAAATAGTGGCGGATGAAAGCATCTGCAAATTCTTGCCAAACGGGAGGAGGCGCATTCTCTTTTCTTGATGCTATCCAATTATTACACCATAAGACCGCCAGATCTCGGAGTCTATAAGATGCCAACTCTATAGATTCCGTCTCGGAGGCATGAATAATCTTTAATGTCCTCAACATTTCATTGATAAAGCCTTGCGGATCTTCATCCGGCTTTGACCCAAAGAACTACGGAGGATTCAAACTCATAAAATCACGGGCTCTGGTACTAGCTGACCGATCACTTGGGCCGCGTTGCGCCATTGTGCACGGGCGGCAAGTAACTGCGTCAATAGATGAATAGCTTCGGTCACTTGTTGACTCGAAGTAGCCGGTGGAGGAACTGGAGGCATAGAAGCTGGAGCTGAAGCCCCTTCTTGTCCTTCTGTAATAGGCGGAGTAGAAGAAGCATTAGATGGAGCCTCATTATGTGATTCGCCCTTTTCTACATTCATTGGCAGCTCTCTTTCTACCCGCCTTTTCATCGTAGTCTTGCCCTTCTGGGCGGCTTTAGCTTTTCCCTTGGGCGGCATTTCTGAAATCACAGCACACTATTAGGGACGATAAAATCTTAGGCACGGCTCTATCGCACGATCTCATAAGAAGAAAGATGGTCATTTTTTTCTAAATGCCCTGTAGCCTCCTGTTTATTAGTATGGCGCGCAACACACCTTAAACAAGACTCTACAAGACACGGCTCGTAGACACTTCCTAGGACTGAACTGCTCTGATACCACTTTTGTCACGACCCGATAAGGGCCATGACGGGTACCCGGGGCTGACCGCTGAGCACCTCTCATTCTATTACTCATCCTGCGTGCATTCATATTAATTATGCTCATAATCATAGGAAAACTATTTTCATTTGAAACATATTTACGTTTATATACATCAGCCCTTCGACTATCAAAATAATACATGCATACGGTGAAAAACTGTGAGACCATACTACCCACACATACACATCTACGAGCCTCTACTAGAGTACTAGACATATAGACGGGACAGGACCCCGTCATGCCCAAAACATATATATATATATATATATATATATATATATATATATATATATATATATATATATATATGTAAAGAATAAGTCAACGGCACCTCGGAATAATGGGGTGCTCTCGAAGTCGACTAATAGCTCCTACGAGTCCGGATCACCTCCTGTCTACCCGTGGGCATGAACACGGCGTCTAAAGAAAACGAACGTCAGTACGAAAATTGTACTGAGTATGTAAGGCATGAATGAAATGAACATAATAGAGAAATCATAAGGCATAGGTTGAAGATATCACTTGCGTACCTTTTAAGTGCGGATACATTTCATACATTTATCATATATAAGCATATCATATGTGTTATTATAGCGTATACATCATCATATTATACATATACATCACCATCGTTAACCCGCGTCCGGGTAACCATCATATGCCGCCCACTAGTGGTGATCGTGTCTGGCCTTCTAGGCGCGGTGGAATCATAAGCGGCCGCCGCACTTAGCGGTGACATGTCCGGCCATTTGGGCACGGTGGAATCACAAGCACTTTCGCTCGCGGTGACATGTCCGGCCATTTAGGCGCGGTGGAATTATATCATTGTGCATATCATAGACTTATCATTATTATTCATCTCATCGGCATAACCTGATTGTATCATAACTTAGAATCATTATACATTTATTACCAAAGCATACGTTAGAACTTGAAGGCAACTATAGTTATGTCGGGGTGACATAAGGTCATAAACCCCTGATTACATTATGGAGTGATCGTAATCGTTGTATCTCACCTTGGAGGGACTAACGTTTTAAGGTGAGTGCACATAAGGAAAACATCAATAGATCATAGTTAACATCATTAGCTTTGTAGGGACATCATAACATGAACTCTAAAATCTTTAGACTTAAACTCATCATTATCATTATCATATTCGTAATGTATCTCTTATCTCATATGGCTATTCATGAACATAGACTCTTAGCTTTCTGAAATGTAGGAAGTTCTTGAAGAAGGAGGAAAATCATGCCATAAGATTCATGCCTTAGAAAGAAAGGACTAGCCTTACATACCTTTTTCGTTTAACTATTCTATCGCTTGCTCGCTCCCCTTCGATGCTCGCGTTTCTACCTTCAAGAGAATTCGCATTAACATTAGCTAATCGATTATAAGAACGTGCTTACTAAAGCTAGGAAAAATTGGACAACATTTCCTTTGTTTATACAACTTCCTCCATATTCCATATCAACTCCAAAACATCCATAACAACAATCACAATATCATAAACAACAATCATCATTCATTTACATTATCCTCATTTCACAATTTCACTTCAATTCCACTATAATCATGATCATAATTCACTATTACTCTTTCTCATATATAATACTCATCCCATGTTCTAAATTTCATTCATATCATATTTACAATCACAACATATCAATATCCACAACTCAATCCAAGCTTCTACTCAACAATGACACTATTGCCACATTTATGACCCATTTCCTATTTCCTTCTATAATCCAAGTGTTTCAACTTTTCAATACTTCAAACAACATGAAAAGATCATAAAACTTACCTTAGATAATGGAAGAATAAGCCTTGGGTGGAAATACTCTTCTTGCACGAAAACCCTAGTTCACTTCTCTTGGAATTTCTTAGCTTGGATGAACTTTAATGTGTCTCATACACTTGATTTTGTTTGTTTGATGAAGTTGATCATCAATTTCTCTTGGGTTCTTGTGGATGAAGAATAGAGAGAATTCTAGAGGGTTCTTGAGTTGAGAAGTGATGAAATAAAATGAATTAAATGAGAGAGAGGGTCTTATATCGTTTTAAAATCTGGCCCGACCATATTCTACGGACCAACATACGGTCTGTATAATATATACTGACCGTATGTCTCGCCGTAGATCTAGTCCAGTGAGATGTGCCATTCTGGGCTGATTATACGGCCAGACATACGACCAGTATAATTTATATGGCCAGTATGTTGGGCCGTATAATGCCCTGTTCTTCCGAAATCATTCTCGTCGACTCGTTTGATATCCAATCCTTATGGAACCTTCTTAACACTTGTTCAACACCTCATTACCACTCTAAGGGACGTTACAACTCTTTTTCAAAACATCATTAGACTCTCATTAATTCAATACTCGTAAATCTCTTCCGATACTTATCGTATGCCTTGCCTTCTCTTGGCAAACTTTCGCGTCTAGCATCGAATGTCTTTGAGATCTTATTTAGGGTCATCAAATGCTATTTCTTACTTATCAAAACATCGTATACGTCGTGCCCTTCGTTAGACTATTCACTGTACGCTAACGGGAAATTTCCAAGGTGTAACATTAGGCCCATTGTTAAATACTTATCCTAAGCCTCCAAATAAATCTTTCTAGAATCGTCCGAAATTTCGGCAGTATCTCCTCTATTTATACGCCTAGCCCAAAATCTCAATTCAGCAACTAACAATAACAACAACAATACCAACATCAACAATAATATTATCAACACCAAAATATTCCATAAACATCCCACTCGATGTTTTATCCAATTTCTCGAACCATAAATTCATTATACGCTCATTTAATAACTTTTCCTCCGTAAATAAGCTTAAATCAATACTAATAAGGAAAGATTCATACCTTTCACCCGCTATAATTGCAATATCTTCGATTATCACCTTGAATCCAAGCCAAGTTTCGCCACAATTCGATATTATAATGGCAGCTATGTGTTGTCCGAACTTAAATTTGGGGATTTCACTTAATTTGCGTTAAAATCTAGTGGACGGAAGTTGGGAGAATTTTCTAGAAAATTTGGGAAATATTTGGAGTATTCTTGGGCTGAAAAATGAGGTTTAGGATCAGATTTGATCCTTAAATAGTGGGTCAAATTCGGGTCGGGTCACTGCTAAGCGGTTCGTAGCGATCGTAGTAAGTCGGTTCTTCAGCAAAATAGCGTTTCTGCTCTGTCAGCCTAACTGGTAACGTCCATAATTCTCCACTTTGATGCCGTATCGACGAGCTGTTTGTTGCGTTAGAAACTAGATACGACGAAATTTATTTTAGGCTTTTACTTTGCTTCAAAACTCCTCATATAATAAAAGATATTCTTTCTCCAAGTTGGGCCAAAATTGCCCCTCATATTTTCTTTCAAGTTCCAACAAATTTAATTTCCTTAATTCACTTGCCCTTCAATCCTTCCATAGCTTACTATATGAACTAAAACCCTTATAACCATAAGATAGGCGCATATCACTCCCGTGTTCACAATTAAGCAGTTAACACCTACGGAACTCAACGTCCAAACTGCGAGGTGTAACACATATAATCTTCATCCGTAATCCTTGTATAACTTTGCTCTCCCTTGAGCTCATACTAAGCCGTCTACAGTCTTGATAACGTGAAATTTTTCAGGGTGTAACAAGTTCCCTCAAGCTCAAATATCAAAATGGGACATAACGCGAAATGCATCCAAGTGCATTGGGAAACGAACCAAATACACACCCAAGTACTAAACGACCATTCGGACCTCTAGGAATCGATGAAATTCCGAAAAGGGTCCGTTTACCCTAAAGTCAACTTCGGGTCAAACATTTTTCACTTAAAGCCTATATTTCCCAGAAGTTACCCGAATCTGATCTAGACACCTCAAGAAGCGTGTCAATGGTCCCCTCGGGTCAAAAGTGAGCTAATCAATGCTTGGGAATGGGTGAAAATACCAAAAAGACTATAACGACGAAACACGTCGTTACATCAGATACCAATTGAACTATCGCTCGTCCTCGAACGAAGAAAATAAGGAAATTAGGGAAATACCTGAATCAGTGAACAACTGGGGATATTGGCTACGCATGTCAGACTCAGTTTCCAAAGTAGCCTCTTCCAGAGGACGATGCTTCCATTGCACCTTTACGGAAGCAATTTCCTTTGACCTCAACTTTCGAAGCTGCCTATCCAAGATTGCGATAGGCTTCTCCTCATACGTCAAATTCTCATCCAGCAATATAGAATCCTAACGGACAATGTAGGTACCATCAGCATGGTACTTCTTCAAAGATCGAAACATGAAAGACTGGATGAACTCCCGCTAAGCCTGGCAATAATGCTAACTCATAAGCTACATCACCGATACAATCCACAATCTCAAACGGACCAATGTACCTGGGGCTCAACTTGCCCCTCTTACCAAACCTCATAACACCCTTCATGGGTGAAACCTTCAATAGAACCTGGTCACCAATAGCAAACTTCAAATCCCGAACCTTCCTATCCGCATACATCTTTTGCCGACTCTGAGCTGCCAAAAGCTTGGCCTGAATAACTCGCACCCTATTAAGGGACTCTCTGAATAGATCCGTGCTCCAAGGTCAAGCCTCAAACCCATCAAACCAACAAATAGGAGATCTACATATCTTATCATATAAGGCCTCAAAAGGCGCCATGCCAATACTCAAATGATAACTGTTATTGTATGCAAACTCTATCAAGGGCAAGTATTGATCCCAATGACTACTGAAATCAATAACACACGCTCTCAAGATGTCCTCGAGGACCTGAATGGTCCACTCGGACTGGCCATCGGTGCGGTATGAAAGGCTGTACTAAGATCCAATCGGGTACCTAACTCCTAGTGAAATGCCCTCCAAAATCGGGAGGTGAAGATAGTACCCCGATCAGATACAACAGAAATATGAACCCCATGTAATCTCACAATATCCCGAATATACATCTTAGCTAACTTCTCCACGGTATAGCAAACCTGAACTGGAACAAAGTAAGCGAACTTAGTCAACCGATCCACTATCACCTAAATAGAATCAAACTTGCCAAGGTTTTTCGGAAGACGCGTGACAAAATCTATATTAATCCACTCCCACTTCCACTCGGGAATGGACACCCTATGAAGCACCCCCACCGGGTCGCTGGTGCTCATACTTTACCTGCTGACAATTTCCATACTTAGCCACAAAGTCAACTATATCTCTTTTCATCCGACGCCACCAATAGTACTGTCTCAAGTTGGCACATCTTAGTCGCCCTGCGATGAATGGAATAGCTAGAGCTATGAGCCTCAGAAAGATCAACTGAACCAAATCACCAACATGAGGAACGCACACGCGTCCTCTAATCCTCAGAATGCCCTCAGAATCAATCACGGCCTCCTAGGCCTCACCTCTCAAAACCCTATCTCGAATCTTGCTCAACTGAGCATCCTCAAACTTATGAGCCCTGATCTGATCGAATAAAGATGACCTCGCCTCTATACAAGCAAAAATCCTACCCATGGCTGAAATATCAAGACGGACGAAACCGTTGGCCAGAGTCTGAACCTCTATGGCCAACGGACGCTCGGAGACAATCAATCGAGCTAAACTCCCCATACTCACTGCCTTGCGACTCAAGGCATCAGCCACCACATTGGTTTTGCCGGGATGATACAGAATAGAGATGTCATAGCCCTTCAGGAGTTCCATCCATCGGCGCTTCCTGGAATTAAGATCTCTTTGGGTAAACACATGCTTAAGGCTATGGTGATCGGTAAAAACCTCACAATGGACACCGTACAAGTAATGCCTCCAAACCTTGTAACCAAATATTACGACCAACAACTCCAAATCGTGGTTAGGGTAATTCTTCTCATGAACTTTTAACTGACGAGAAGCATAAGCTATCACTCTACCCTCCTGAATCACCACCGCACCCAAATCTATATGGGAGGCATCACAATAGACAAAGAAAATCCTTACTTTTCACAGGTAAGGCTAGGATCGGGGCTGTAGCCAAAAGAAGCTTGAGCTTTTGAAAGCTCTCCTCACAATCATCTGTCCACTGGAAGGGAACATCCTTCTGAGTCAATCTGGTCGAGGATGAAGCAATGGCAGCAAAATCCTTCACGAAGCGATGGTAATAACTGGCCAAACCCACAAAACTAGGAATCTCAGTATCAGTAGTGGGCCTCGCCTAACCTCTCACAGCCTCAATCTTCTATGGATCAACCACAGTCCCATCCTTAGATGCCACATGACCCAAGAATGCTACGGACACCAACCAGAACTCACACTTAGAAAATTTAGAAAATAGGCTATGTTTCTTCAACAACCCAAGAACGGTATGGAGACGGCTCTCATGCTCCACTCTACTTTTGGAATACACCAAGATGTCATCAATAAATACAATCACAAAAGAATTAAGGAACGGCCTAAAGATGCCATTCATCAAAGTCATAAATGCAGCCGGAGCGTTGGTAAGCCCAAAAGACATCACTAGAAACTCATAGTGGCCATATCTTGTCCGAAATGCTATTTTCAAGAATGTCCTCCGCCCTGATCTTCAACTGGTGATAGACGAAACATAAATCAATCTTTGAAAATACCGAAGCACCACAAGCTGGTCAAACAGGTCATCAATACGAGGCATACGACAATTGTTTCGAAAAGTGACCTCGTTGAACTGGCGGTAATCAATACACATCCTCATGGTCCCATCTTTCTTCTTCACGAATAACACAGGAGCTCCCCAAGGGGAGACGCTAGGTCTAATAAACCCCTTGCTCAATAAATCCTGCAATTGCTCCTTAAGATCCCTCAGCTCGGCAGGTGCCATCCGATATGATGGGATGGAAATCGGATGAGTTCCCGGGTCCACATCAATAGAGAAATCAAATATCGCGATCAGGTGGCATACCCGGCAAATCCGACGGGAATACCTCCGCGAACTCGCTCACAATAGGGATAGACTCAAGAGATGGAGATGCAACAGTTGTATCGCGAACATGCGCCAAATACGCTAAACACCCCTCACTTACTAACTTCTTCGCCCGAAGGAAGGAAATGACCTTCGTCGAAGCGGGACTTGGAGTACCTCTCCACTCAAGCCTAGAAATGCCCGGCATGGCTAAGGTGATTGTCTTGGCGTGATAGTCCAAGATCAAATAATAGGGAGAAAGCCAGGACATATATAATATAATATAAAGTCCACCATATCAAGAATTATCAAATCTACCTAAGTGTCATACCCCATAAAGTAACCAAACAAGACCGGTAGACTCGATCAACAACCACAGAATCTCCGACCGGAGTAGACACATGAACATGTATATCTATGCTATCACAAGGCAAATCCCAACCAACGGCATGAAATGTAGACACATACGAATAAGTGGATCCAGGATCAAATAACACAGATGCTGTTTTATGACGAACAGAAATGGTACCTAAGATTACAACATCTGAGGCCTCTGTCTCAGGCCTACCAGGAAATGAGTATCAATGGGCTCCACTACGCCCAGTCTGAGATCCCCCTCTCGCACTCTGAGTACCACCTCTAACTGGCTAGGACCCACCTCTAGAACCATGGGAAGTGTCGCGGCCTGAATGAGCACCGCCTCTCTGAGAAGTCCCACCTCGACCACCAGATGATACAGGAGTCCTCGATGGCTGATAATCCCACCTAGGTCGGGGACATCTGCTGGAAACATGAACAACCTCTCCACAAGAGTAACAGGTAAGAGGAGTCGAGTGCTGAAACACGGAAGCTGAAGAGCTAAATAAAGTAGCCCTGTCCACTGGTCTGGAGAACGAAATCTTAGGAGCTTTCTGCCTAGGGGGCGCACTAGAAGAAGCCGGTAATGCTGAATGCACGGGACGATCGGAATAGGGATGAGGTGGACTCGAAAACGGACCGGCAACCCTAAAATCAGAACCCCCAAAACTGCCAGTCTGACGTGGTCTCTTGTCACCACCACCAAAAGCATGGGCCTTAGCGCCCTCAGCCATAGAAGCATGCTCGATAATGGACTGGAAAGAATCCCCCATAGACTCCATCTAAAGACAAGGAATCTGTAGAAAGCCCACTATTCCTCCAACAAAGCGCCTGATCCTATCGGCCTCAGTAAGGATCAACGGAGTGGAGTAACGGGCCAGATAAAGGAAACAGGTCACATAGGACTCCAAGGACATGTCCCTCTGCTTAAGGTTTAAAAACTATTCCCTACGTACCTCTCTCAAAGACTGAGGCACATACTTCTATAGGAAGGCCCGATAGAACTGAGTCCAAGTTAAAGGAGGAGAACCCTCAGGTCTGCACGCTACAAAATACCTCCACCACATCTTTACATCACCGCGAAACTGGTAGGATACATAATCAACGCCGTGGGTCTCCACTATCCCCATACGGTGCAACAACTCATGCATATCAAGAATAAACTCATAGGCATCCTCAGATGAGGTACCAACAAACCTTGGCGGTTCTAACTTCCTGAATCTCCCAACCAGCTCCTGATCAGAAGCAGTCATAATAGTGCCCTTCATGGGCCTAATCTCATCACTAGGAGAGGATATCGCATCAATGCAAGAAGCCATAGCTGCAGCGAGATGTGCTACCCGCGTAGGTCCCTGCTCAGTGGTCTGCGCCCCAACCCTAGTCTATGAACCCCTGCCGGGTGTAGTAACACCGCTTGCCGCCTGTTGGGCATCAAGATGAAGCAATACTCTATCCATAGTGTCATGTATAGCCTGATCAGAAGTAACCTCAGGCTAGGTCTGAGCTGGAGCCACATCCTCGGGCTCGGGAGACGGAGATCTCTCTCGGCGCTATCCTACCGTCGGAGCTCTACCTATGGCTGGGGCAGCCCTGCTGCCTCTTGTTCTGCCATTCCCTCTGGCTGTTGCTCGCCCTCTGGTGCCAGCCGTAGCTGCGGGCTCTGGCACCTGACGTCAGGCCATAGTAGTTTGAGTCCTCCCCATCTGTGAGAGAAGAGATAAGAGATAAGAGCCAGCTACCAACTTGATCTTTCCAGATACCAATCTAAATAATGTAGCATGATGGAAAGAAAGAAAGTGAGATATCTTAAATGTCCTATAGCCTCCCGCAGATAAGTATGGAGCACATCGTACCGATCCACGGGACTCTGCTAGATACGCTCTTGTATTAAAGACTAGGTAACCTAGGGCTCTGATACCAACTTGTCATGACCCATTTTGCCTAGGCTGTACGGGTACTTACATTCCCACCTCGGTAAGCGAACCTTCAACCCAATAATGAATCAATACATAAAAGGAGGAATATTAAGCAATGGAATAGAACAAATAACGACACTCCCAGGGTCTAGTCTGAATAATACAAGAGCATCTAACGAGAATAATACAATCAGGAATACTAATACATAAAATGTCTTTGTCTCTAAAATAAAAATATGGCATATGATAGGAAGGTCTTCAAGGTCAGCGGACACCATGCTCACCACAAACTCGAGAGAAAGCTAAAGCACCGATCAGCCACGGGTCACGGAAGTGGATCCGACCTGGTACTCTACATTCATAAAAGAATACAGCAAGTGCGGGTCATTACAAACAACAGTACTGGTAGGTATCATCAGCCGACTAAGCATAGTTAACATAATCCAGAAAATAAAGCAGATAAGCAGGGAAACTAACAAGTATAAGACAATGCAATCAATTCCAATTATCCATCATCACCTATGTAGAACATCTAATCCCAATTGTGCCAATTTTAAAGGTACCCAATCCAATATCATAATGCAACACCAAACATAAAAATCAAGTCATGGTCATACGATGCGAATGGTTTGAGTGCAATGCTCACCGCAAATGCGGTGTACACATGTACTCCGGATGAAAATATCAATATCTCGGTAGCATAACCCAGCGTGACTCACGAATTCTAAGTGCCACTCGTCCCGAATATTTGCCCAACAGACAGACGGGACCCCGAATCTTTGCCCACGGGGGGTTCTCACCGGGCACCACCCTGGGGGACCCGCGGAGTCCATGAACTAACAATGATTTCGAAAATATCATCGGAATCGGCCATGCAATAACGATGCCAGAATAGATCATCGAACATCGGCCATCTAGCAATCACTCAAGTAAAAGAGTTTATCAAATATCAGTTTCATACGATCAACGATTCTGGAATTGATCTTTGGACATCGGTCTTCTCACAGTCACTTAAGTAAAAGAGTTTATCAAATATCAGTTTCGTACAATCAACGATTCCAGGATTGATCTTCGAACATAGCCTTCTTACAATCTCTCAAGTAAAAGAGTTTATCAAAATATCAGTTTACTCAATCAACAATACTGGATCATCACTAGGTATCGGCCATGCATCATGAATGAGTGAGAATGCGTGTATCATCATCAACAATCAAGTTCAATATCACAAGTACCAACAATGGGGTACACAACTAATGTATCATATCACAATACTAACAGTGGATATGCCAATAATATATCAATATCACAATACCAATAGTGGCTATGCCAATAATGTAACCGAATCACAAGTGCCAACAGTGGGTACGCCAACAACATATCCAATTACAAATACCAATGATGGGTATGTCAATTCTATCCCAATCAAGGCGATAACACATATTCCGATATCTATCAACTACTCATGGCATCAAACCAGCGCAATAGAATAATTTAAGCACATATAACGGGGTGGCTAGTCCCAACACTCAACAGGGCTCAACCTAAGGCAATATCTAACCCGACTTCATACCCGAAGGTTCACATGCTGTCTCTAGCAATATAATCTAAATATACGCTTCGCTATATGAAGTCTAACCAAAGGTATGCCATAACCTACCTGGATTGCCGAACCGCAACACCAACTCACTCATTTGCCTTGCCTTTTCACTGAAACTTAGACCTAAATTAGTCTAAGCATAATCGAATTCTATATTAGAAATCATGAAGAATGATACTAATATTGCCATAATTCAAATTAGGTCAATTCTAACCCCAGAAATTGGGGAAACGGGCCCACAAGGGCAAAACAAAAAATTCGGAAGCAAAATACCAAATTAAGTACTAGGTGATCATAACCCAACCACTAATTGTTGATTTAACTCAAGGATTAGCCTAATTTCTGATTTCAAGCAAAACCCCCAAATTGGGTATAAACCCTAAGTCTTTGATTCCGAAATTCAACGCTAAAAGTGGAAGATATATGATTAATAAGCTTAGATTATTCAATATCTAACATAAACATCACCAATTTATCATTAATAAGCCTAGGGACAGTGTTCTTCCAAAACCCTCTTTCAACTCCTATCACTATGGGTTTATTAAGGGAAAAGGGGAATCTAAGATGATTATGGTTAAAGGAAGAGTGAATAAATAAGCAAGATTTACCTCCAACATTCTCCTCTAAATATCCTTAAGAACAGTTCCCTCAAGCTTGAATATCGAAATGGGACATAATGAGGGTCTAAGGTCTTTTAACACTTTATTAATGCTACTGACTGCCCGTCACCCATCTCGGCTCGGGATGCTTGATAGCTGCCGCTAGCCTGGTGCCGCCACAGGCGACACTGGCCGCCGGCGGTCAAGCTTCAAACGCTAGGACCGCTTCGGCCCGGCGGGGTTACCGCCCAGCGGTACCATTGCCGCGGTGCTGGTGCTGCGAAAGTGGGCATCAGACACCAGAAAACTTCCCAAATTTCACAATTCGATCCGATTTTCCAACTAGTTCCCGAGGCTGTCTGCTCACATACCATACACGTAGACACATATAAAAACGTGCTATGAACACGCCCGTGGCCTCCAAATTCCCAACGGAGGTCTCGTTGACCGAATCAACCCCCGATGCCTTAATTCCAGTGTCGTAACCCAAGTCCCGAAATGCATCCAAGTGTAGTGGAAAACGAACCAAATGCACACCCAAGTACTAAATGACCATCCAAAGCTCTCGGAATCGACGAAATTTCGAAAAGGGTCCGTTTACCCTAAAGTCAACTTCAGGTCAAACATTTTTCACTTAAAGCCTATATTTCCCAAAAGTTGCCCAAATCCGGTCTAGACACCTCGAGAAGCATGTCAACGGTCCCTTCGAGTGAAAAGTGAGCTAATCAATGCTCAGGAATAGGCGAAAATACCGAAAATACTATAATGACCAAACAGGTCGTTGCACCATTTAACATCAAAAGTATTGTGCTTGCCAAATCTCAACACCACTGCCATCACAAGACTCACAACATCTTCATGTAGTTGAAACACATCCAAGAAAGCACCATAATTATTTTGCTTCACATAACTTAACACACATTTGCAGCTACACAATCGCATATCATGTATTCAGCCTACAAGGTTAATGCACATATTTCATCATGTCCCAATGAACTTTGAAGCCACAAATTTGCACAAGACCACATAAGTGTGAATAGCTTTGTCATTGCACTTAATTGCTTGACTCATGTCATTAAATGCTTGTCTCGTGTCGTTAAATGCTTGCCTCAAGTCCTCGAGTTCTAAGTTCAACCTTTCCTCATTTTCAAGAATGGTCTCCAACATGAGCATTATCCTCTCATTTTAAGCATTTGAGACTTCTTCTACTTCCATAGCCCTATCATTATCAAAATCAAAAGTAGAATCGTTATAGTGGGGGTTTGGGGAAGGGAAGGACAAATAAGCACAATTAGCCCGATGTTATATCCCGTATTTTGTACATTAGGATATTCCGAGCCAACCGCGATAAGTTAAGGACAAGACTATTCCGGTATACGAGGTAGAGACTTTTGACCTCCGATTTTGTTTTAAGGCACAAGTTGCTTATAATTTTATTAGTATGGAATATTAAGAAAGATTAGGGGTTAAAAGTTAATTAAGGGAAGT
This sequence comes from Lycium ferocissimum, assembly GCF_029784015.1. Classification (NCBI taxonomy): domain Eukaryota; kingdom Viridiplantae; phylum Streptophyta; class Magnoliopsida; order Solanales; family Solanaceae; genus Lycium; species Lycium ferocissimum. The sequence continues at coordinate 36,384,033 of NC_081342.1, read as the reverse complement.
TAATTATTTCATGAACCAAGCCATATGTGGCCATGTGGAGTGAGTGGGCTCCCACCCATGGCTTGGCCAAATTTAATTGATCCAAGCCATGAGTGGGGCATGGTCCACTTGTATGAATCATATATGTTCATACTAGATGACTAGCAAGAAAAATCATATTCATCTTTCACACTTAGAAACTTGGAGAAACATGGAGAAAAAGAGAGAAGACCATTCGGCCATGGCTAGTCGAGCATGGCACCTTGAATATTGATCAAAAAAAATAATTTTCTTCTAGTATTCCAACCATTGGAAGGTCCTTATTAACGTGGGGTAATTGTTGGAGCAATCAAAACATTCATTCTTGCAAAACACAAACCCTAGCCAAGTTGAGAAGTTAAGTGGAAAAGGTAAGGATTAATCTTCTTTTACATATGTTATGGATGGTTTGTGTATGTTGTAGTATGTAGAAATGGATGAAATTCATGAAATTTTGTGTGTTGGGGTGGTGGCCGTAAATGGGCTGTTTTGTATGGCAAGGAATGAACTAAATTTACTTAGTATTTTTGGTTGTTGTTGTGGATCCTATGATGAAAAATGAAGGTTTAATGATTCAAGTGGAAGTTGTAATCGTTGTGGGCTGTTTTAAACTAAATGTGATTCTAATATAGTTTCTTGTATTTATGAGAATAATGTTGTTAACGTGTGGATTGTTGGTGTAGTTTATGAATTTGGAAGAGAGGAATGTGTTGTTGTTGTTCTTATTGAGTTTGGGGAGGTTTCGGGTGGAGTGGTATGTTGGTTGGGTTGTTTTGAATATTGTGCGGATTGTTTGAAGTGTTCTTGAGTCTTGTTTGAATGGTTTCAGATTAGTACTTGAACGTGTGATCATTGGTGTTGGTTTGATTGTAGGGGGTTGAATTGAATATAAATGAAATGCCGTCGAATTATGTAAAAGGGAGTTACTAACGCTAAAATTTGTTTTGAATTAATTGTTGATGTTGTTAATATGATTGTTGGTATTGTTGTTGATGATTTGGCCGAGTTAAATTCTCGGGGTTTGTTGAATTTACAGGGGAAATGCTACCCGAATTTCTGTAAATAAAGTGATAGCTTGGGATTGAATTCCTAAGTACCTATAACCAATGTTTAGTATCTAATGACGTTGTTGTAGATCTTGGGAAGCCCGAGACTTAAGTTCGGATTAGCGTAGGAAGCGGACGAGGTATGTAAAGCTTACCTTTTCTTTCTTTTGGCATGTCTTAGATGTAAGTAAGATGTGATACGAGCCTCGGGGTAACTCTATTCATAAGATCCGAGCATGTCTACGATTCTTATTCACTCCTTGATGTTAGCATTCCTAATATAGTCGAGCTTTGGTCCTTGTGTCTTTTGTATGATTGGATAATAAATGTTGCATAAAGAATTTTGTTCCTAAAGGATTCTATGTCGAATAAGGTCCCCAACTTTCATAGACGGGCTCGGATCGCTTCGATACGGTCGTAGAGGATTCTATAACGAATAATGTCCATAACTTTCAAGGGCGGGCTCGGATTGGGTTGATACATGTCTATGATCCCTAAGATTCTCCTTAACATAGTTCTAGTGACATTTAGAACGAACTTAATACAGCTATCGTCCCGACCCTCGAGCGCTGGTTAGTCTACTTATCGGTTGAGTCCAAAATGATGATTTATATGCATATGGTTACTCACTACTCTGCTCGTGCATATAGTTGTTACATCTTTCGCCGAGTCCCGGGCCGGTTATGTCATCGTGCGCACTATGCTATATTCTGGAGTATGATGTGTTATGGTTCACCGAGTCCCTCGCTAGAGGGCCGGGTACCGTATATATATATTCTGGCGTTATGATGTGTTATGGCGTTATGATGTGTTATGGTGTTATGATGTGTTATGGCGTTATGATGTGTTATGGGGTTATGCTGTGTTACGGAGTTATGCTATATTCTGGAGTATGATGTGTTATGGCGCCAAAGACAGGGTGGCGACCATGTTCTGTTCACCGAGTCCCATAGTGGGCCGTGTATGATATGTGGTATTGACGTGCATGATTTGTGTTTCAAAAGTAAGCATTTTGATATTCTGGATATTGTACGCATTTTCTGTACTTCTTACTTTGGTTATACCCCGTCTATTGTATCTTATGCTTTATATACTCAGTACATATTCCGTACTGACCCTCTTTCTTCGGGGGCTGCGTTTCATGCCCGTAGGTACAGACGCTCGCTTTGGTGATCCGCCAGCCTAGGATATCTATTCTGCTACTTTGGAGCGCTCCCTTGTTCCGGAGCCTACATTTTGGTACAGACTCTTTTGTTGTATATGTATATGTCCATTCAGGGGTACGGCGGGGCCCTGTCCCGTCATATGATACTGTCGTTACTCTTAGAGGTCTGTAGACATATGTGTGGGTTGTGAATAGTTATTGTTCGGTTATGTCTGTGTGATTTATGTTTTGGGCGGTCCCATTCGCCATGGCAGCCTTATCGGCTTGCGTATGTATATATTTTGAGATGTTGTGTTCTATGACAGCCTTGCCGGCTTCCGTGCGATATATATATGTTCATATGCGACAGTTTGAGACGACGTCTACCCTTTGTCTATGTATAAGCTATTTGTATGTTGATTCTGTATAATAGGTGTGTACGCGTGTCTAGCTCGGGCACTAGTCACGGCCTACGGGGTTGGGTCGTGACACCTAATGACCATTTTGACCACCCCACCTATCACAAATACTCCACTCATAGGTTTGACATTGTGCGCACAATCCGCCCCCGGGAGAATTCAAACAACTTTGCCATGAGTGTGGTCCTCCACAATAAGGACAAGAGTCATCAAAGTTTGAACAACTACCATCCGACCAATTTTATGATGCCACTCACAAAAACTAAGAAAATAAACAAAGAAAATAACTACACAAAATATTCACAAGTTTGGACCAAAGCAAGTAAGATTAAATCCCAAACTAACTCAAATACGCCAAATTGCTCCCCAGCAATGGCGCCAAAATTAATAACGTCCAAATCCACTCCTTAAAGAGAAAGTGTACACGGTCGTATACAATTTAATTTACCCAATTATGAGTCGGTGTCGAATCCCACCGAGAACAATATAAAGGCGATCAAGCAGGTAAGGAATTTTCACTTTCTACGCTAACCCAAACACTTGATGTATTTTGATTTTGAGAAAATTACAACTAATGCGAAAATGTAAACTAACCTAGAAAGCAAGTAAAATGACCAATGGCCACAAGCATGGATACAAGGATATTTATATTCAAGTAACGATCCTATGTATTTCGCGATTTTACAACTAAGAGCGAGTCTATGTAAATAGATAATGATTTCTAAAGCCTCATTGAAAGTCTTCCAACCAAATCAATGAATTTCACTCTAAGCTTTTTCAAGCCTTAGAGTATGATATTAAGCACGACCAATTGAATCTCAAGTTAACTATCCTATTCCTAGCTCAAGTTATTAGATGGGGTTTAAAGCCCCAAATCCTTGTTAATTAATCTTTCCCAATCTCAATTTTTGTCTTCCGAGCTCAAATTGAAGTAAATGGATAAGTCTTGGGGTTAGCTAATCCCTTAAGAAACATTAAAGAACAAGATTAATTAAAGAAACAACGACCCACTTCATTAGAAATAAAAATAATTCAATACATAATCATAACGAGAGTTTCGATCCAAAAGTTTAACAATGTATATTTCCATAAACAAGTTTCAATACAAAGCAAGGAATCAAAGAAATGAAGTAAAGATTCAAGAAACTGCACAACCAAATCTTCAATTCTTCAACCCCAAAGTGTGGTGTAGGAACGCCTAGCCTTCGAGGCTTATATTTTTACGCCAAAGATGTGTTTTCAAGTAGCTAAGTCGGGGTTTATGTGGATTGGAGTCTAGAAAATGTGAAATGACATTGCTGTCCAGAACTGAAGCCCGTTGACCACAATTTCGGCTAAAATACCGTAATTGCAGTAGATTTGACTTTGACCAGGGATCGAAATTTCAGTCATTTTACCGCAATTACGATAGAGCTGACTTTGACCATGGACCAAAAATTCGGTCACTTCACCGCAATAGCGGTCCTTGATTAAATGTTGATTGCCGCAATTTCGGTCTTTTGGCCGCAATTGCAGCACCTGAAAGTATTTTTCCAGCTTTTCTTCTTTCAGCCCTTTTTCAATTCTTTTTTGTTCAATTCCACTTCATTTGATCTTAATTCCCTTTATAACTCAATGCACCTGAAATAATAATAGTATACACCATAAATAGCCTCATAGTATAAATAAAGGATACAAAAATCAAAGCAAAGAGACTAGAATAAGTGGTGAAATCACCACTTATCAACACCCCTAACTTAAAAGTCTTTGCTTGTCCTCAAGCAAATCAAAACCAAAAACTCAATGAGGACCTATCAATTCAAGCTCGAGTAGTATCACTATCATTTTCAAATCACATTCTTTGATTAAGCACAAAATTCATAACTTTGGTTGGTACAAATAACTAGGCTACAAGTATGTGAATCTTTAGCCCAATAACTTCCTCATTTCCAAATACTATTTTAAGATTGAAATAGAGTTTAAAAACAATCAAGCAACAACAACCAAGCCTCAAGAAGTGACTCAAAACCACTAGCTTACTAAATATGCTCATTTGACTCAATTTGGAATTTTTCAACATCACCAATCTATCATAATCCATATGCCTTCACAAGGAAGAGAGTCCCAGATTACTATATTCACAACAACAACACAAGGGATGTAAACACAAAATCACTCACACTCAACAAAGAAGTTCAAGTGCCAACAAGTACTATACCATAGGCTTGCCCTTATTTGCATTTGCCACTAACTCAAGAATATTCGGTTTGAGATCACAAAAGGACTTTTCAAGATTTTAATGTAGGCTTAGGGACATATAGGATAAGTATTTGGGATACAAGTGACTACACCCTCCTTGAACTTTATACAACATTTTTCATTTAACCCTTTGTCCACTTTTCTCTTCATTTCAGAACATTGCTCCTTTTTTTGCATTGTAGTTCCCCCAATTATTTCCAACACACAATTTTATTTTATTACTATGTTTTTTTTTTTCAAGTACTCCAATTTCTATTTTTCCTTACATTTTCCATTTCCTACATTTCTTTGACTTCTTCATATGACAATTATTTTCAAGACCACACTACAATTCATCACCACCTCTCAAGTAACATCAACACCCCCAACTTAGGCTTTTAGCCTCAAATTTGCATTTCTAATGTTCAAGGATGGAAAGGTTCAAAAGAGAGAATTTTGTCAAAAAGGTTAAAGGGTTGTAGTGTGGCAATCAAAGAAAAGGTCATAGACTCAAATGGGGTGACTAGTGATAATATTTGTGTTATGCCAGGCTAGTAAGACTAAAGAGGCTTTTTCAAAAATCACAAAGATAGACCAAGGTCATCTCTCCAACCAACATAACCAAGAGTAGCAACGAAAGATTAACTGGGCAAGTTCTAGATGATACAAATAAGCACAAGAATTATTCAACAAACACTCACCAGATATGGCATATGAACTAGTCAAGATGGATCAATTTCAGTTCCTAAGCAAGAACAAATAGCACAATATCTCATAATACAAAGTAAACCCCAACTAGTAGGTAAAGAATCAAAAAGTGAGCCAAAAAGTTGTCACATAGATCATTTTTTCCTATGCATCTTGCTTTTTCATTTTTCACAAAAAAAGAAAAGAAAACCAGAGGGGTATGCTCAATTAAATACTTCACATGCAAGAGACTAACTCTATTAGTACCAAACAAGCCATAATTTTTCACATTTTTGCTCAAAGGATCACCCACACCTAAACTACAAGACTAAAAAGCTAATAAAGAAAATAAAACAACCAAAATGACTAATCCACAACTATACCAATTATCTCAAAACAAGCCCGACAAGGGCACATGATCATCCATAAATGGTAAAACAAGTCCGGCAAAGGCACTCAATATCCATACAGAACATAAAAGCGCGACAAGGGCACAAGTCAAGCATAAACAAAATATAATGTGCTACTACATGCCAGCGCCATTGCCGGCAACGGTGCCAAAAGCACCACAATTAATAACGTCCAAATCCACTACTTAAAGAGAAAGTGTGCACAATCGTATGCAATATAATTTACCCAACTATGAGTCAGGTTCGATCCCGCAAAGAACAATGTCCTGGGAGATTTAAACAAGTAAGAAATTATCACTTTCTACGCTAAACCAAGCACTTGATAATATTTTGGTTTTGACAAAATTATTACTAATGCGAAAATATAAACCAATCTAGAAAGCAAGTAAAATTATCAATGGCCACAAGCATGGAAACAAAAGAAACTATGCTCAAGTAACGATCCAATTTATTTCACGATTTTACAACTAAGAGAGAGTTTACGTTAATTAGATAATGATTTCTAAAATCTCATTGAAAGTCTTCGGATTGAATTAATTAATTTCACTCTAAGATTTCACAAGCCTTAGAGTGTGATATAGAGCACAATCAATATAAACTCAAGTAACTTTCCTATTCCTAGCTCAAGTTATTAGATGAGGTTTAAAGCCCCAAATCCTTGTTAATTAATCTTTTCCAACCTCAAATTTCCTCTTCCGAGCTCAAATTGAAGTAAATGGGCGAGTCCTCGGGTTAGCTAACCCCTTAAGAAACATTAAAAATGAGATTAATTAAAACAACATTAACTCAATTCATTAACAATAAAAATAGTTCAATACATAAGCAAAACAAGAGTTTCAATCCAACACTTTAATATGAGTATTTCTATAAACAAGATTCAAGTGAAGAAAATAATTACTAGACACTTAGATGTTCATTACAAAGCAAGAAATTAAAGAAGTGAAGTAAAGGTTCAAGAAAGTGCTCAACCAAATCTTCAACCCCAAAGTTTGGTGTAGGAACCCTGGCCTCCGAAACTTGTATTTTTTGCCAAAGATGTGTTTCCAACTGGTTAGGTCGAGTTTTATGTGGATTGGAATCTAGAAAATACGAAGTGACATTGTTGTCTAGAACTAAAGCCCGTTGACCGCAATTTCGGCCAAAAACGCAATAGGGGTAGATTTGACTTTGACCAGGGATCGAAATTTCGGTCATTTTACCGCAATTGCGATAAAGTTGATTTTGACCAAGGACCAGAAATTCGATCGCTTCACCACAATTGCGATCCCTGACTAAATAGTTGACTGCCGGAATTTCGGTCATTTGGCCGCAATTGCGGCACCTGAGAGTATTTTTCTAACTTTTCTTCTTTTAGCTATTTTCAACTCTTTTTTTCTCAATTCCACTTCATTTGATCTTAATTCTCTTTATAACTCAATGTACATGAAATAATAGCAATATACATCATAAATAGCCTCTTATTATCAATAAAAGATACAAAAACCAAAGCAAAAAGAGACTAGAATAAATGGTGAAATCACCAGTTACCAGTATACGGTCAAGATGCTGATCGAGGGTGATGTAAAAGCAGCTGCATCTATCGAAGTGAAGGTCGTTCCTGGGAATGAACTAAGTATGCAATCAATCTTGGACTAAGGAACCCCACAGAGTGGTCCGAACCAAACATGACCTAAAAGCCTACGACATAAAACATGAGACCAAGCCTAGCAGAGACAACCAATGCATAGTCTTAAAAGAAATCGTGCGGTCCTCCCAGCCAAAGACAAAAAGGATCAGGGCTCCCTAGCTAACTGAGTATAATTTTAACATCACTGCCGTGGAGTTAGTAGTAGTAATGCGAAACATAATGGAGTCCAGGTTCCTGAGAGATATCTTTTCCAATCCGGATAAAAGAAACACTGATTTGTGGCGTCACTATCAAAGCATGCATGGTCAAACAAAAAAAGATTGTGCGAAGTTAAAAATTGAGGTAGCCCTGCTGATTCGGGCAGGTTATTTAAGGGAATATATCAATGATCAGAAAAAGCTCAACCTAATTAGGAACACAAATGACGAGAAACTAGAGAATGCTCCTGGACTAGCGCATACAATCTACATGATCCTTGCGAAAGATATGGTCAGCGGCGTCATGTATTCTGTTGTTAGCAAGACTGAAATGTCCATATCAACTGAGGAAAAAGATCGAAGGTCCCCTGGGGACAATGAGATCTCGTTCTCTAGCAATGATTGTGTAGAGCTAACATTCCCGCACAATGATGCTCTGGTAATATTTATCTGTGTTATAGATTCTCTTATTAAATGCGTGTTTTTCATCCAGGTAGCCCGACCAACATCATCCAGCTTCAAGTCCTCCAGGAAATGCCAATAACTAACATGATAATGCCAATCACTAAGGTGCTGGCGGGGTTTAACATGTCTAGCAAGACAACATGGGGGAAATTAGGCTGCAGGTCCACGCTGGATGGATTAATTAGGACATTACATCTGACATCATCGCTGGAGATATGACGTACAATATCATTCTTAGAAGGCCCTAGATACACCTCATGCGAACGGTCACGTCAAATTTTCACCAGGTAGTAAATTACCCACACCGTAGGAGATAAAGAAGATCAGGCAAGACCCTATTACAGCCTGGTAAATAGGGACACTGGCCGTATCAGCTAGCCAGGGAGAAAACACCACCAAATAACAACTACAGGACCGGAGTAACCCTTTGTCCCTGAAGTGAGAACAAAGGACAAGAGTCATGTTCAGACCAGAGAACGCAGCCCGAGTGGTTAAAGGTCCCTGAAGGGTTCAAAGTCCCGATAGACACAGACGCAACCAGCTCAACTGTTGAAAAGCTCGAGAAGATAGCGCTTTTGACCAATCTCCCCGAAAGGAAGGTATACCTGGGCTCAGGGCTCTCCCTTAAGCTCGGGCTTAAATTTATTAAATTCTTGAAAGATAACTTTGATTGTTTTGGTTGCTCCCATTTGAAAATAACAAGATCCTGCCAAAAGTGGCCACCGACACACTCAGCTTGGACCCGGATCATATCCCAGTGAAGCGAGAAAATTACCACTGTCCTTCAACAACGACGAATTCCTCAAAGAGGAGGTATCACGCTTGCTTATTATAGGAACAATCTAGTGAATGGTACGCCCAAATTGGCTTGCAAACATTGTAGTAGTTCCAAAAAAGCTTAATAAATTTCGAATGTGCATCGATTTTAAGGATTTAAACAAGGCATGTACAAAAGATTCCTTTCCCCTACCACACATTGATTAAACGATTGATGCAACGACAGGGCATGAGTTACTTAGCTTCTTGGATGCGTACTCCGGGTACACCAGCTTGGATTGCACCTGGAGGATCAATAAAAAACCTCATTCATAACAAACTATGGCAATTTCTATTATAATGTGATGCTTTTCAGCATCAAGAATGCGGGGGCAATGTATCTGAGGTTGGTAAATAAAATGTTTGAAAAGCAGATTGCAAAGTTGATGGAGGTTTATTGTCACGACCCAACCCCGTAGGCCATGACTAGTGTCCGAAGTGGACACCCATACGCACTTGACACTCAGAATTAACATACTAGACTCGCATATATATAAATAATCGCATATAGTCTCAGATGCACGCATAATAGCCAACATACGTCACAAAAGCCGGCTAGGCTGTCATAGTGTACGGAGTCTCGAAATATACATAAAGGCAAGCCGACTAGGCTGCCGCGGCGGGTGGACCGCCCAAAACATATATCACACACATACATAACTGTACAAACACAACCATAACCCACATACATGTCTACAGACCTCTAAACAGAGTAACAGAATCATATGACGGGACAGGGCCCCGTCGTACCCCTGAATGAATATATACATATGCAACAGAAAAGTGTATATACCAAAATATAGGCTCCGGATGAAGGAGCACTCCCAGAAAGCAGAAAAGGTGTCCTAGGTGGGTGGATCACCAAGCTGAGCGTCTGAACCTGCGGGCATGAAACGCAGCCCCCGAAGGAAGGGGGTCAGTACGGAATATGTACTGAGTATGCAAAGCAATAAATACAGTAACAGACTCATAATCAAAACAGAAGATACGTAAAAATAAGTACAATATGCAAAATATCAAATATTTAGCTTAAAAACATAAATCGTGCATAGGCTCTTAGAACGATGGTCGCCCGCCTGTCGATGGCGCCATACCACATCATACTCCAGAAGATTTCATATCTCCGAAACCCGACATAACATATCACATCATAACGCCATAACACCCCATAACGCCAAATATACACGGTACCCGGCCAAAGGGGACTCGGCGTACCAGACACATCATACTCCGGAATATATCAAAGTACGCACGAACATAACCGGCCCGGGATCCGGCGAAAGAAGTACTAACCATATGTACGAGCGGAGTCGTGAGTAATAATAATAATATGCATAAAATCATAATCACAACTCATTAAATAAGTAAGAAATCCATACTCGGGAGTTAAGGCGAAAGTAATACTAAGTCTTTCCCGAAGGTCATTAAGAACGAACATAGAAAAGTCGCGGGACCCACGGACGGGTGTCAACCCCATCCGAGCCCGCTTATGGAAGTTAGGTGATGTTATGCTTTATGGAATCCCCTACGAAAGTTTCGGGGCGATCCGAGCTCATCTACGAAAGTTACGAGCGTTCGTAGTTTCGAAATCTTTTAAAAGCAAAATTCTTTACAAAACCTTTGAAATTCAATCAAATGAAAACATAACGACCCTAGTTAGGCTACATTAAGAGAGTAAATCTTTAGAAGTGAATAAGACGCACATATGAGCTCGGATCTCGAGAGTGGAGTTACCCCGAGGTTCGTGTCACAACCTAATTAATTCTAGGACATGCCAAAAGAAAGAAAGAATAGGCTTCGCATACCTCGTCCGCTCGCAAGCTAAGTCAAGCCTCAAGTCTCGGGCACTCCAAGATCTACATAACGCCAATATACCAGCATTAGCTATAAGCATTTAGGCATTCAATTCCAAACAACCATCAAATTCTACAGAAATTTGGGCAGCATTTCCCCTCTAAATACACCAACCCCGAGATTTCAACTCGGCCAAATTCAACAACAACCACACCAACAACCAAACTACAACATCAATAATCCATTCGAAATGCATTTTTAACATTAGTAGCTCTTTTACATAATTCAACGACTTTCATAATATTCCAATATACTCACTTCAACTACTTACATACAAACCCATATCAACGTTTATACATTCGATTACTAATCCAAAACCATTCAAACAATATTCAAGAACGCTTTAAGCAATTCACACAATTTTTCAAACAATCCAAACATTGTTCCAACTTACCCGAAATTGCCCCCAAACCCGAGAGCAACCACATCCATATTCCTTTCTTCCAATTTCATGAATTACACTAACAATCCATGCATTAACAATGTCATTCTCTTAAGTACAAAATTTACATAAAATTCGCATTAACTTCCAAATCAACCCATAACCAACACAACACCACTTTGAGTCATTAAACTTACATTTTTCATCATAGAATCCATAACGACGACAACTAAAATACCAACGACAATTTGTTCATTCTCACCTACACAAAGGGGGACCATTCGGCCAACACCAAACACACACATATAGATGATTTTCATTCTTTTCTTCACACTACAACAATCAAAACATGCTAATTAGAATTAATTCACCACTTTCCACACAACCCACACATGCACGGCCAAACCCTATATACACGTGAACTTCAACTTGATTTGTATCATGAATTTCTTCCATTTTAGCATACTACAACACATATAAACCATTCATAACACATAAAACAAGATTAGAACTCACCTTTCTTCTTCAACTTCTCAACTTGCCTAAGGTTGGCCAAGGATGAAAACGAATAATATATCGCTTCTAACAACACTTCCACATTAATAAGCACCCTTCAATTAGCAAGTTTGCTTGAAGATTTTTTTTTTTTTTTATGGCTTGATTTTTGTCTTGAAATTTCAAGGGGGTGGCCGAACCCTTCTCTTGTTCTTGCTCTCTCAAGTTTCTTGATTTTTCTTGAAAACTCCAAGTGTTGAAATGGTGTATAAGATGACTAAGTCATCCTTTAAGTGGCCATATATTGATCATCCATGTGGCCATGGCCCACACCTAAGGTGGCCGGCCACATGGTGCCTTATTTTCTCTTTTTTTTTTTTTTGTTGAATTTTCAACTTTCCAAAAATAGAATACTTACTAAAAATGGAATTGTTCCCAAATGTTTCCCTAACATTTTCATTCCAATGAAATCATACACAAATTAAGCCTTTAGGCATACAAAAGTCTCTACTTCGTATCTCGGGATAGTCTTGTCCCCAACTTATCGTAGTTCGCTCATGTTGTCCCGTTGTTCAAAATACGGGATATAACATTTATATTGATGACATGCTCGTTAAGTCTTTGGGATTGGAGAGCCATCTGAATTTTTTGCGGTAAACTTTTGACATCCGCCGAAAGCACAACGAAAATTTGAATAAAGAGAAGTGTGTCTCGATCCTGGAATCGATGCCATCAATTCTTCAAATTACTGAAGAAATAAAATAAACATAAATGGATGACGAAATGCCAACAAGGCCTGAGGGTCCTCAAAAAGTACTTGTCATGCCCTTATGCGATGGCAAAGCCGAAGAACGGAGAGCAATTACTTTTTAACTTGTAGTGTCCGAGGTCACGGTCAGCACCGCTCTGGTAGGAGAAGAAGAAGGTACGTAGCTCCCCATCTACTACGTCAGGAAAACTCTAGCGAGGGTTGAATCTCATTACCATGGCCCAAAAGAATTGGCTCTGGCACTAGTTATAGCCACCCGAAAGCCCAGGCCATGTTTTCATTGCCATCCTGTTTGCATGATTTCCACATTCCCACTGCAAAATATCTTGCAGGGCATATGACTATTAGGTCAGCCAGCCAAATTGTCGCTATAGATGAGTGAATATGATATAACTTACCAACTCCGCTCAACTATCCAGCTTGGCTAACTGCACAAGCAATTTTGATTTGGACATATAGCCGTTGCCGCCATTGCCTAAGAAAGTGTAGGTATGGTTTAAAATTCTTTTTTATTGTTACTAACCATCATTTTAGGTATGGATTGGAGGACCAATGTGTTTATGGAAGAGCTGCCTGTAAAAAAAGAAAATACATGTTGCACTCTTTTACTTAGCTTAGTTTTTATCCTGAATGGGTTTTACCGAAATTTTTTTTAATGAGGCAATAGACAAAAAGCCTATTATGATTAAATCAAGTACGTAGACTCCAGACGGAAGAGCCCCAATGTCCAACGCCCAAACCCTCACCTTTCTCATTTGAGCACTAGAGGGGGATGGGGTAAGAGCATTCTTGAGTAGAGGTAACTATCCTAAATCACCAATGTAGTATCGCCACTACTCAACAGTGGGACTGCCAAAGTGCCCAGAAGATGGCCCAGCCATTTTAAGTTTTTTTTCTTTTACTTACTGTAAAAACTTGTAGCCCCACGAGAGTTTATGTATCGATAGGGCCAAGAGCCCTTTTTTTCAAATGGAATGCACATCCCACTCGTCACGTTTTGTCAGTTGGTATTGCAAACTAGTCTCCGAATCCCAAATTTTCCACCTCGAAGACATGACACGGCCTTCGTGCCCAAGAGCGTGAAGGTTCCACGAATCTTGTGCCACTAAAATGACATTGAGACGTCTTCCTCATCAACACCGACTATAAAGGGCCCTCTTTTATTATGAATCAGACTTCTGGATTCTATCATAAGATACGCGACCAGAAGTAACATGTTCGGGTTGGGTAGGCTACTTGAAACTTACAAATATCTTCAAAATGATAGTCGCAAATCCTAAACACATGTGTCCGAAAAATAAAGAACATAGTTCAGAAAGGGAATCAAAGCATAAGGATCCCTACAACTAAATCTCTCCTTTAAGAATAGGCTAATAACATGCCCAATCACAACATACCAACATAATAAATAGTTTGCAAGCGAAGCCGCTCTTACAAAATGTACAGAACCGTTGAAGATCAAATTAAATCAGCAATAGACTAATGTCAAAATAAATGCAATGACTTTGTTCATTCAGTACCCGGTCATACACTAAACTAGGTCATTTATAGCTCACCAAAAAATAGGGGAGGGGGGGAGGGGGTGGGAGGAGACCGCTAAAAATAAAATAAGATCTAACACCGAGAGATAGCAGAGTGAGGGGAGACAAAGGCTTTGCCGCTTCGGAGAGCAAAGAGAGGGGTTTCTCAGCATTAAGCCTCGCAAGAACACCTGGATCGGAAGCTTGAATTATCATTTGATCCATAGGAGTCGGAGGGACAGAAGTTTGCTTGTCTGCTTCCTTATAGCCATTAGCGAACCAAACCTCCTCAGAAGGAATACCTCGTCACTTGAAGAGATTGTGGCATTCTTGGAGGGAGGTTGGGCATGCAGATTCTCAAAGAAGTTTCCTCTAAGTCACGAGCTCTGGCAATTTGGACATTAATATCTTCTAAGTTAGCCTTTGCCTCTTCGAGAGGCCTCCTCCACGTGTGATAAATAGCATGAGATTTCTCCAGTACGAATAACTTTTTTTGATCTCGGAGTTGGTCTTAAAGCTCTATGATTTTCAGCCATCTTTTCCATTCTTCGCTTGCAGGATCCCATTGGACTCAGACAACTTGGTAATTCATCTGAGCCTGCTCTAAGTTCTTGTCCAGATAATGGCGAAGCCACCTTCCTGACTTATTATTCCCCTCCTATGCTGTGGCATTTTCCTTAGTTTTGGCAGGCAGGCCAGTTTCAAAAACCCAAAATTTCTTCTCTAGAGCAGACTCCCTTTGCAAAACTTCGCAAAAAGCCTTAATATTCCGACGACTTTTCCTGCAAAGAAATAAGCTTAGCGTGAAGATGGGCAGCCTCTTGGCAATGAGCTTTCCTCTTCTTCATGGTCTGCGCAAGTTGGGCCTCAAAATTTTCTACCTAGACCAACTCAACTTCCAAAGTGAGAGGCGCTCTCGCAACCGGTCACATTCGACCTACATGGCCCTTTTCTCCTCAAGGGTGCATTGAAAACTCTCAATCCTCAGTAAGTGAACCTGATAATGATTCGATGAATAAGTGCATAAAAAATAGGGGGAAAGCAATCGTAAAGGAAGGGTAAATGGTGAAATACCTGGGCAGTAGCATGTGCACCCCTTTGAGAAGGCATTCGAAGAACACTGCATCTATCTTGCTTTGATCCTTCTCGGTGGCCAGAAAGGACAACCTCCCATCGGGAAGCAAGATTACGGACCAGAGTAAGGTAGGTACCTACCAACTTGCTATCACTGTAAGATTGATGGGCCTCGGGGGTAGAACCTTGCCTTTGATTTTCTAACCAGACAAACTGTGGATTGGCAGTTGAGGGACAGGCATGGCAAAGAGTGTCAACATCGACCCGAGCCTCGGTTTCATCCTCAGCCTCGTCACTCTATAGGTTGACCATTAATGAGGGGGCTATAGATTTAAGAGTACTGGAACCCTCCTCGCCATCACCGAAACAATCTTTCTTCACACTTTTCTCATAGGCCTGAGAACCAGAAACAAGTCTAGCCACCCTGACCATGGCCACCTGCTCGTGGGTCCTCTTGTGTAGAGCTACACCCTGTTAAATTTGTTGAGCAGCTATGCCCGGGTCGTTAGACATCTTGGCAATAGAGTGGACTAAGGAACCCTAAAGCAAACCTATAAAGGAAAAGCAGGAATGGAGTAAAAGGTCAAAAATCAAAATCAACAATAGCAGATGCACAAATACAAGTAAAGGCCACAATTTGCTGTGATTCTTGTCTTCCAATGGTTAGCTGTAAAAATTTTTTTTGATAACCTGAACAGGGCCAAAATAGTCCATAATCTTGTGGACTCATTGGGACAAAGCCTCAAGTTGGGGGGCCTCCAAAGAACAGCTAAGGAGGAAAGACATATAAGGGTCAGGAAGGGGAAATAGATGGAAGGTAAAAAAAAACAACTGAAATAAAAAGGGGACAAAAGAACTTATGATTTAAATTCCATGACTCTAGGATCAGAGCCTCCAGTTGCTGGACGATATCGGGAGTAGCCACAATATTGAACCTTTTCGTCTAGCTGCGGTTGTTATTCCACACTGGAAGTAATGGCGTGCTGGCCACGCTTGCTTAAATTTATCACGCGTCCCCAGAAAAGTTTTGGGGCATAAATGCAAATTATATGGGGCGAGAGTAAAATGTTCCTGTACATGGAGTGATAAGTATTGAATACATGTAACAGTCCTCCGTACGTCCGGACTAACCTGGGCTAAGCAAACCATGTACTTCCGGCAGAAATTCAGTATGACCGAATCAATATTCCGGTTGAGTCTAAAAGAGAAAGGATAGGTATAAACAATTTAATAATCCGGTCTGTTGGAGGTTATGTTCTCATTGCTCCTCAATATCAGTACCTTTATTTCTTCCCAACCGTAATCCTTCTTGAAGATGAGAAGGTTTGCCTTTCGATAGATAAAGAATACTTCTCACAGCCCTATCCTGACTGCTATCAGATTTGGTGGATGGTAGGGGACCTGGAGGTCTTTGTCATAAGACCACTCCACGGAATGAACGTCCTGGCTAAGGGCCCAATGGCCTCAGCTCTTACGACTTTCTTTTTCTTATTCACAGCCCCCTCACTGAAAGGAGAACAACTGCTAGTAGCAGTCTACGATGGAGTGGGAGCATTAGAATCGCTGGGAGAAGAGGAATTAGTTAGAACGGCAGCATTGCTGGCTGGAGATGAATCAGAAGACATACTTTGCGGTGGAAAGAGTAGAGAGAGACAGTGTTAATAACAAAGAGCAAATTCGAGGATTTAAATGATAGATGGAATTCTTTTGGTACAAATACAAAAGGAAGGCAAAGAGAGTTTATAGGTGAGGACCTTTGAAAAGGTACGATTTATCATTACCTCAACATCTTTTGCCCGAGGATGCCCTAGTTAGGAGATGATACGTGGACGAGCTTATTAGACGAGGTGAGGCAGGTGAGCAGAGCATTAAATCCAAAAGATAACATGTGATCAATATAAAAACAATGTAGGCACATGTGTAAGATGCAAAGGTCATTGATAGGTGCATAAGTTAATCTTCGACTTCCCGGGCTGGTGAGACGAGGACTCGCAAAAGTGGAGGACTATCTGTATTGAGGAGATCCGGACGGACATGTGTGTTGTCATAAAAGAATTCCACTAGAGGAGGGAGAAGTATGGGTTCGAAATGGAGCGAATGGAGGGAGCAATTACAACGGGCACATTCGAGTCTGGCCGCTCTTCACAACTGGCTTCCACTCTCACCAACCTCCATCCCATCTCTCATTCTCGACCTGTATATCACTGTGTGACTGAACGTTGGCATTGTTGGCACGTCACATAGATTGCACTTGAAGTTGAAAAGTATAGGGTTTGTGTATAAATATACATTCTGGGTGATGGAAGCCCCATCTTATCTCTTACTCTTGTAACCTTAGAAACTTTTATTCTCTCAAGCTTGGAATATACTGGTTCATTCTTGACACTTTCACTAACTCTTTGCTCCATTATATTTTTGCTATTTTCTTACACTATCATCTACTCTCACCGAGTTCATAACGAGCATTAGAAAGAGTTTGTGATCGAATAGAATCCACTTTTCTTTAATCCCATTTCCTAAGAAATTTAATTTATTATCCTAAAATCACTTTTTAGCAATAAATAAAATTGTTCCAAGTTTATGCATTTCATACGGCCCACTTATTTGGCTCAAATCAATTTTTCAATCTTCAAAACATACTAAGTCCAACAAACACCCCTTAGAGGACTAATGGTTGAGACTTCAGAGTTTTAACAGTGTTGAGTAGCTGCTGGCTCAATAATTATGATCTATACATTGAAGGTTTGATGATTTGGCAAACAATGTACCTAAGACAATCAACTAAAGAAATAAGGAGGAAATCATTTGAAGAAACAAATATCCAATCAGAGCTACAAATGACTTAGTGAAGCAGTCGCAACATTCAATAAAGAACTGGCGAAAGAATTGGTCCTTACGCAACTAGAGACTCAGGCAATTCCATGATCCACTTAGAGGAGACGGAATATTGACTGATTCCTATTCATTGAAGAGAAGATTTTTAGTTATGGTAATATTCTACAATATACCATAAGTTGAATAATATGGAAATTAGCATTCAAGTAGGACAAGGAAGTCGACAAACATACAAGAAAAGAATTGAAGATCCAAGTTTTACAAGGTTTGAATTCCGGGTACAATTAGTGAAACCAAAATATTCAAGGATTCAAGAATCAAAGGTGGAGACCAACTACTATATATACACAACATGAAGCAGCACTGGAATTCAACCACAAATCCAACATTACTACAACCATCCAACGAGAGACAAGTGTGAGCACAGTCAACAACTTGTTCTCAGAAAGAGCCAACTGATCAACGAAGAATCCCGAGCTTTATGAAGATTTATCCGTCTAGTTCTTTTATTGTTATAGTTAGGTGCTGATTGTGGTTCCACTTATTTGCCTTTACAATTATTTGTGATAAGTGTTCTTTGGTAAATTGTTTCTAGGATTATAGACGGACTGTTCAAGGATCAAATCCCTTAAGTTTGATAAGGAAGTTGTAAATCTATTATCACTCCAGATTATAGTGAAGATGTTGGTAAATCCTAGAGGAAGATAGCTCGTCATTTTTTAATCACTTGAGCAAGGAGTTTTCCATGTGAAAATCCTGTGTGTAATTGATTTTATTATTTTTCTACAAATTCCTTATTAAGTAAACTGCTTCAAGAATCTGATTCTTGTAGTGCATAGGATTAGCCCGATCCCATCAAACTGTATAATAAATAAGTAAATAAACAAGCATTAAATACAAGTATGAGTTTTAAATTTTGGACAAAAAGGTTCGTTGTAAGCTAAACATACTTTTTCTATCCTCCTAAAAAAAGAAACTATCGGTGGCTAACAACCCCTCGCAGTCACTGGACCTTTACGACCTACTCGCATGCAACCTAATATCTCTATTTTCCTCCAGTCATATTACTCATGTTCAATTGTACATGATACTGCTATCGAAAAAGGGACAAATATACCCCTGTACTATGAGACAAGGTTTAAATATACCTCTCGTTATACTTTGAGTTCAAATATACCCCTGCCGTTATACTATTGGATCAAATATACCCCCCCCCCCCCATTAAGTTTGTCCAGGGATCCAATTCTACGTGCCATTGACATTTGATGAGGTGGATGTCACATGGCATGCCACCTCAGCGCCCCTAACCCATATTACTGCTACGCTCTATGTGTTCTTCCACCACTAAAATTTCATTCTCCTCCACCAATATTGCCACCATTACAGCCACATCCAATCCACAACTCTTTATCCAATTCCCTACATAGCTTAAATTATGAAACTAAGCTTGAATTATGAAACTAATTACTTTGTTTCTTATAGGTCTTGCTCTGTAAAGGTCAACTAGTCATTAGCTTTTCCTGCTTACCTCAATGATGGTTATTTTAGATCTTTTTTCTTCAAAAAAATGGCTCAACTAAGGTTTTGGTGTTTGGGTGATCAATTTCCGGGGCTATATTTGATGGTGGTAGAGTGACATTTTCCTTCCAAGAGCTTGTAATGTGTGCGACACAGGAGACTTCAAACTACTGTTCTTAGCAGTATTTGCCAACCTTTCCTCTTTTGACTTTTAATGTTTGCTTTTACGAGGATCACTCAATGCGATTTTAGTGGTTTGGTCAATAGTGCCCGTCTTCCATTCATGTATGTTTTACTTTTCAGGGAAGAATTATTTCAACATATTTGTTCTCAGCTCATATTGGAGTACTCTTACAATAACAACAACATACCCAGTGAGTCTCACAATGTGGGGTCTGGGGAGGGTAGATTGTACACAGACCTTAACCCTACCTTAGGTAGGGAGGCTGTTTCCAGAAGACTCTCAGCTCAAGAAAAAGCAGAGGAAAGGTTAGATAGGGGTAAACAATTCGAAGCAATTATGAAAATGAAAACAATGAAAGTGAATAAACCATGATAAACCATTCTGTGCAAATAGATACTCGCTGAAATCAAGGGACAAAAAACTAAAGATCAATGCAACTACTTGTAAGAAAAGATAAACGCGACTACCTACTAGCCTTCTACCCTGATCTGAGTCCTCCATACCCTCCTATCTAAGGTCATGTCCTCAGTAAGCTAAAGATGCACCATGTCTTGTCTAATCACCTCTCCCCAATACTTCGTCGGCCTACCTCTACCTCTTCTGAAACCGTCCATAGCCAGCCGCTCGCACCTCCGCACTGGGGCATTTGTGTCTCTCCGCATCATATGCCCAAACCATCTTAGCCTGGCTTCCCGCAACTTATCCTCGCGAGGCTACTCCTACCTTATCTCGGATAACTTCATTCCTAATCCTATCGCTCCTAGTGTTCCCACACATCCATTGCAGCATTCTCATTTCCACCACTTTCATTTTCTGAATGTGAGACTTCTTGACTGGCCAATACTCTACCCCATACAACATAGTCGGCCTAACCATCACTTTGTAGAACTTGCCTGTGGCACCTTCTTATCGCACAACACTCCGGAGGCAAGCTTCTATTTCATCCACCATGCACCAATACGGTGTGTGACGTCATCATCAATCTCCCCATTTTCTTGTATAATAGACCTAAGATACTTGAAACTATCTATCTTCCGTATGACCTGGGTGCCAAGCTTCACTTCCGCGTCGGCCCTCGTACAACATATCGGCGAACTTACACTCCAAGTACTCTGTCTTGGTCCTACTCAGCTTGAACCGTTTAGACTCTAGAGATTGTCTCCAAACCTCCATCTTAGCGTTAACTCCACTGCGAGTCTCGTCAATCAGGACTATCTCATCCGCGAATAACATATACCATGGCACCTCACTTTGAATTTGCCACCACGTCAATCCATCCATCACCAAAGAAAATAAAAATAGGCTAAGAGGGCGATCCCTCGTGCAACCCCATCATAACTAGGAAGTGCTGCGAGGTCTCCTCCCATGATCACTTAACACTGGTCTTGGCCCCGTCATACATGTCCTTGATCGCCCTAATGTACACCACAGGTACACCTCTAGCCTCCAAGCATCTCCATAGTACCTCTCGGCACTTTGTTTTATGCCTTTTCTAGGTCGATGAACACCATGTGTAAGTCCCTATTTCTCTCCCTATACTGCTTCACCAGTCTCCGTACAAGATGAATAGCTTCTGTAGTAGAGCGCCACAGCATGAATCCCAACTGGTTCTCTAAAATAGACACGTCTCTCCGCACCCTCATCTCCACCACTATTTCCCACACTTTCATAGTGTGGCTTAGCAGCTTGATCCCTCTGTAGTTGTTGCAACTTTGAATGTCGCCCTTGTTCTTGTACAATGGAATCATTGTACTGCATCGCCATTCTTCGGGCATCTTAGTCGTCGTAAAGATGACATTAAATAACTGAGTCAACCACTCCAGACCTGCCCTGCCTGCAGTCTTCCTAAATTCCCCAGGTATCTCGTCGGGCCCGGTTGCTCTTCCCGTACTCATCCTACGAACAACACCCTTAACTTCCTCAATCTTTATACTCCTACAATATCCAAAACCACGACATCTCTCAGAGTACTCTAAATCTCCCAACACCATGTCTCTTTCCCCTTCTTCGTTCAAGAGTTTGTGGAAGTATGACGACCATCTCTGTCTAATGGGAGCGTCCTCCACCAGTATCCTGCCATCCTCATCCTTGATGCACTTCACGATCCAAGTTACGCGCCTCCTCTCCCCTCGCACAGGCTAGTCGGTACAAGCTTCTTATCCCCCGCCTTTGTCCTCTAGTTACGCATACGGGCGTTCCGTGCTGCTATTTTTATCGCTGTAATCGCAACTTTGCCGCCTTCCTCGCCATTGTAATAACCCATCCAGTTGTTATTTAATATTTTGTGAAACCATTCCCAATTTAAGTCTAGGGTCGTATTTAATGGGCTTCATAATATGATTTAAGGGTTAGGAGTAGGAAAAATCAATTTCAGAGGGGTTTAGAAAATGCCGGGCCAGAAATTAAAAGGCGGACCACTATAGCGGTCAGTGGACCACCGTAGCGGCACCGCTATAGAGGCCTAAAGACCGCCGCAGCGTCACCGCCATAGTGGCCTGAGGATCGCCGCAGCGGACCACGCGGAATGAGTGACCCAAAAATGAGTACTTAGTCTATTTTCTCTGCTTTTCCAACATAAGACTCTTAAGGGGGCAGGCTCCACAGGGTTCCTCGCTGAAAGAAAAACCATGTCCCCCAAGAAAAAGAAAAACCCTTCCAATCCCCTTTTCCACCTTTCCCTACGAAAGATACTCGCTCATGGATTCGGATGGAGGTTAACAAGACAAGCAATTCTTGAAGAATCATATATCTGCTCGCCAAAGAGGTAGGTTATGATTTACTCTAGTTAGACTTTGATTAGCTAATCGTATATACGTTGGAGTTGATGGGGGAATGCATGCTAGGTCTTCGGATACCGGAGTTTGGAGAGACATACTTGTAATATAATTTAAAATAGTGTATCGTCAAGACTATGGTAATAAGAATTCAGAGTAAAAGGAAGTGATGTGGTCCCTACGGAGATGCCTTGCAATTACCTAATGCTACCCTAGGAGAGGGGAGGGGGGAAGAAGTAAATTCCGTGTGTATATCTTATTGTCGATCATTCATATAGTCATTTTCTTGAAACTAGGAGGGCGTATAAATTGAATTATATGAAGTTGTTTGCATTGCGCCCATCAAGGAATTATTTGTCAGCTAATTTTGTGCATTACAACTGTCGTGTTCTGGTGGAAACACAGATAAATAGGCAAGGCGTGAGTGTCGTATTGTGTTATCCGGCCTTGTGGCCGCGGGATCGAGCATTTAGATTACGTATGTGTATACGAATTTTTTTGGCCCGCGTCCGAGGTTCTTTCCGGAGCGGAGGTTATGCTCGGGTCCGAGGAGTATTCTGGAACGAGTGGTACATGGACACCATGGGTCCCCTGCAGGTCATGGCTACTAAGCAAAGACATCAGATAGCGTGTATGTACAGTGTATCGGGTCTTGCATCCCATTTTCATTGCATTGCATTCGCATAATTTATGTTCTGTATGTGTGTATTTCTGTCGTTGACATTGTCCATTAAACTGTGTGTGTGTGTGGAGAGCCTGGTGGGGGAGAGGTTACACAAGGTAAGTGTAGTGTTGGTCGTAGTTACTGATTTATTTCCCTAGATACACCGTAACATAGTAGTGAGGTGAATAGGTGGACTCTTTAAACAATAGGTGTAAAAGTATAGTACACGACGAATGTGAAACACGAGAGTTACTAGGTGGGAATTTAGTAGAATACCCCGTGGTTGGGGGGAATAAAAGAATCGAGCTTCGGGAGTAAAGAAGTAAGGGGGCGGAAATGGTAATGGTCTTTATTTAGAATCTGGAGGTTCATTAACTTATCTGCTTAATCTATTAACTTTATATTGTATTGCGTGAACTAATCTTAGTCGACCTATGATGCTTACCAATACGTGTGGTGTACTAATACTACTCTTGCTACGCCCTTTTGGGGTGTAGATGTGTTGCAGGTTTTAGCTGAAGTTTCGTCGCATGGGTCTATCGGATATTCTCCTTCAGCTTCGTCTATCCCATTCCCGGCGGAGGCTGTGTCATTTATCTTGTCTTCTTTTATTGTAGGAGCTCTTGTACTGGCCTAGAATAGATCCCGGGGTTTTATTTCGGATTTATTTGTATTGAAACAAGTCTGTAATAAATGTTTACGTTTAATTTATAATTTTTAAGGGTGATTGTCACATGCTTTTAAGTGTTGGGTTTATATTGGTCAGGATTCGCCTACTAGCTTGTCATATGGTAGGTGCCTGCACGACCCGTAGGTTGGGTCGAGACAGTTGGTATCAGAGCCCTAGGTTACCAGTCTCACGAGTACAAGAGCAAATGTCTAGTAGAGTCTTACGGAATGGTACGATGACGTCCGTACCCATCCGCAAGAAGCTATAGGACATCTAGAAGTTTCCCTTCGTTCATTCCTTCGTGCTACCCCAGTACGTCGTCCCCTAGTTGGATCCAATTGGTATCTGGTCGATTTCAATTGGTATCTTGACGGGAAAATTGGTATCTGTCGATTCCAATTGGTGTTCCTCTAATTCGATCCAAGGAAGACCTTCTATAAGGAGGTGTGTAATTAATTGTGTGACCAAATAAAAGTTCTATAGTAAGGTGGCGTGATAGACTGGGTGGTTATTCTGGGACCATTAGCGAAGTTAATAGCGTATTCCTATTTACATGCTAAGCGATTAAGTAAATACCTACGCGATTCGAGGGCGGCTGCGAAAAACAAAAAAGTTTCGATCAACGCGCGCCCGCCGGCCCCGCGCGCGGTATGGGGACCGCTACAGCGGGATCGTTATAGCGGGATTGCTATAGCGAAAAAAGGACCGCTACAGCGGCCCTTTGATTTCTGTCTGGACCGCTATAGCGGCGTTCCTACCGCCATAGCGGTACCGCTGCAGCGGTCGAGTGACTGCCACAGCGGTACCCCCTGACCAGTAGCCTCCCCTTCCATCCCCTGTTCTTCCAAATTTTGTAGTCCATCCACAAACCAAGAATAAATCAATCTCCAAAAGCAGACACATGCATAAAAATATCCGCCCAACAAGGGCAATTGTCTTATGAGCACCCTTAAACCGGGGCACCCGCGTCAAACCGACCAAAACAAAGATTATCCAAACAAATCAAAACCTAACCAAAGGGAAATTGTCTAAACATCCAAGCCCGACACGGGCAAATATAAACCAAAGCGAGATAAAAAGGGGGGGGGGAGGAGAAATCTGTAAGCCATTCCATGGCTAGTCGCCTCATCGCCATCATCCGAGCCCCTCCTCTTCCTTTTGCCCCTGACCTGTGACCCCTTGACCTTCCATGGGTTAAAAGCAACATCGCACTCCACAATGCGGTCCCCGAGCTCCGTAGGCACCCCGACATTACGGCAGAGATAGGTAATCAGGGAGGGAAACATCAAGCTCGGGCCGGCTTTGGCCATAAAACTTCGCCACTCCTCAATAACCTGCATACCCACGTTCACGAGTACACCATCCAGAATGCAAGCCACCACAAGGGACCGCGGGTAAGTGACATCAGTAGTATTGCTCGAGGGGCGAACCCGCTGGGCAACGAGGTTTAGCCACCTCCGGGCCTTAGTAGTAAAGTACAAGCTCTTAATAGCCAATCGCGAGACAACCCAAGTAACCTTCTTTCTCTTTGATTCTCGTACCAATATCCGTACCAGCCACGGTCCGTTACCGTCAACATCATTGGCCCGAAACTCATCCTGTGGTGGGTTGGACAGCCCATGAACGGCATTGATGGCCTCGGCGCTCACCGTCACTGCAACTTCCCGAATAGTAATGCTGAGGTGCGGGCGATCCGATCCACGGTCGGAAAGCATAGCATAAAACTCCCCACAACCCAGGTTTTCGATTGACATCACCGGGCTCCTCAGCTAACTGGGCCCAACCAATATGGTGTAAGGTCAGGTAAAATCCCGGGGCCATTTCTTCAACCCGATCCATGACAAGAGCTCTCTCATGAAGCAGGCCCTTGGTCTGCTGCTCCATAAAACGCCGCTTACAAGCGTTATTGGGAAAACGAATATATTCAGGAGGAGCCGGGGGTTATTGTCCCCCTTGTTGTTGAAATTGTTGTTGATCCGCCATGTTTGGGTGAGGAAGTTAACCTGCAAGGTGAAAAGCGGAGTTAGAATAGTGCAACGTAGAGAATTTACGGGGATAGTCCATACATGACATAGGAGAAAAAGCCCAAATTTGATTCTTCTGAAAACGGCTCACTTGCGGTGGTGGGGGCGGCGGCTAGCGAGCGGGCGCGCACTATAGCGGTAAGTGGGCCGCTACAGCGGCTAAGGCGTCACCATAGCGGTGCCTCGTCATTGTAGTGGGCTCGCTATAGCGGGCAGGTCACAGCTATAGTGGCCCGTTCCAGACTCCTGGACCGCTCCCGACGCCCCTCGCGGCCCCGGTACCGGCGCGCGGCGATAGAAGGACCGCCGCAGCAGTCCATCGCTTTAGTCCGTGAATCCTTTGCCCCACCCTTGTTCAAAACCCAAAATTTTCACCATAATTTTCCCGTGTAGTAGAGGATCAACTAGTAAGACAGCATGCATGATCTTTACAAACGCGTTCCACCCGATTTTCAACTAACTGATTGCAAAATTTTGAACAAGAACACCGACAAATTGCGCCAAGAAGCGAGACCCCCACCCGACACAAAAGACTGGCCACGATCAACAAATCTACTGTATAAAGTGTTGCCAATGCATTATGAACGTAAATTAACCCTTCATGATCCAAGAAACTACCCGCCCCAAGAGCCAGAACCCTTTTTTTTTCTTTTTCTAGAAAGCTAAATTTCCCTTCCTAGACTAGCAAGTGAAGCATGAGATTTTCAAAAGAAAAAGCTATATACAAGTTATAGGATAGTAAAGGAGAGCATTTACCTTGAAATAGAGGAAGATCTTGTCACACCCCAATTTCCGATAGGGTGTGATGGGCACCCGACCCTTACCTAGGGCCGAGCGAACCCGCAGACTCTCATACTCATAACCATGCTTGGGCCCTTGCAAGACATAACATACACACGTAATTAAAATTTTTCAGAAAAACAAACATCTACTCTCGTTTTTTCAAACCAAATAAAATACGCAATATAAGGCATAACGGTCCCGGCTTATATGACGCTTGCCAAACACATCGGTAACATAATACACTCTGAAACCCGGCATGACCGGCTCCAAAAGGGGGGCATATCTACCTCGACTCTCCGCCAAAATCTCTATCATAACCGAACACCCAAAAGCTCGACTCGGCGCAAATCGGGGAAATGGACTGGAAAACCAAGGAACCCCATCCAAAATCATCCGGGGTACTGCGTGGCTGGCCGACCCCCAAAAAGGGGTCGGTGGGAAAAATGCGAGCATGTAAAGAAATCTCCGAGGGCTCTGTGGAAACGGGAAATCGTAATAACCATATTTAAATACTTACATCACACACAAATCATCATACTCACCCAACGCTGTTTTTTGGAATGACGTCCGATGTGGGGTCTGCCTTCATCGGTGATCAAACTCGTCTCGGAGAACAAACTTCCACTATACATATCAAATCGGTCCAGGGCCGGGGCAACGTGGTCGCCCCTCGCGCCCGGGCCCCGCTCCCCGGGAAAATTTCAAATCTCCATCCCCGAACACAAAACTCATCACAACACTCCAAGCCAT
>NC_081342.1:36343968-36356591 GCF_029784015.1 Lycium ferocissimum | reverse complement strand
CCCTCCCCCCCCCCAATATTTTTTTTGCTTCTGCCCGATGACCGCTGTGGCGGTGCTTGGACCGCTGAAGTGGTACCGCTATAGCGGTACTATGGCTGCTATAGCGGTGGCAGTGTGACATTTTCCATTTTTGCTTCGTTTGCGTTTTTGTTCCTTCCTTTCCCATAACGATGGTCCGAAACCCTGTTTCACCTGACATAAGCTCCAAGACGTTAATCCCTACTTCATCCCACCCCGTCCGGGGATGAACGTAGTTTAATTGGTATCTGGTGTAACGACCGGTCCGATCGTTATTTAATATTTTGGGAAACCATGCTCAATTTAAGTCTAGGGTCGTATTTAATGGGCTTCATAATATGTTTTAAGGGTTAGGAGTGGGAAAATCAATTTCAGAGAGGTTTAGAAAATGTCAGGCCAGAAATTCAAAGGCGGACCGCCGTAGCGGCACCGCTATAGAGGCCTAAGGACCGCCGCAGTGGCACGCCGCAGCTCCGAGGACCCGCAGCCGGTCCACGCGAGAAACGCTTGTGACCCAAAAAATGAGTACTTAGTCTATTTTCTCTCTTTTTTCAAACATAAGACTCCCAAGGGCTCCTCCTAGGGTTCCTCATGAAAGAAAAACCATGTCCCCCAAGAAAAAGAAAACCCTTCCAATCCCCTTTTCCACCTTTCCCTACGAAATATACCCGCTTATGGATTCGGATGGAAGTTAAGAAGACAAGCAATTCTTGAAGAATCATATATCTGCTCGCCAAAGAGGTAGGTTATGGTTTACTTTAGTTAGACTTTGATTAGCTAATTGTATATACATTAGAGTTGATGGGGGAATACATGCTAGGTCTTCGGACACCGTAGTTTGGAGAGACATACTTGTAATATGATTTAAAATGGTGTATAGTCAGGATTATGATAATAAGAATTTAGCGTAAAAGGAAGTGATGTGGTCGCTACGGAGATGCCTTGTAATTACCTAATGCTACCCTAGGAGGAGAGGGGGGGGGGGGGGGGAGGAGTAAATTCTGTGTGTATATCTTATTGTCGATCGTTCATATAGTCATTTCCTTGAAATTAGGAGGGCGTATAAATTGAATTATATGATGTTTTTTGCATTGCGCCCAGCAAGGGCTGGGATTATGAATTATTTGTCAGGTAGTTTTGTGCATTGCAACTGCCGTGTTCAGGTAGAAATACAGGTAAATAGGCAAGGTATGAGTGTCACATTGTGTTATCCGGCCTTGTGGCCATAGGATCGAGCATTTGGATTACATATGTGTATACGGATTTTTGTGGCTCGCGTCCGAGGTTCTTACCGGAGCGGAGGTTGTGCTCGGGTCCGAGGAGTATTCCGAAAGGAATGGTACATGGATACCATGGGTCCCCTGCAGGTCATGGCTACTGAGCAAAGACATCAGATAGCCCGTATGTACAGTGTGTCGGGTCTTGCATCCCATTTGCATTGCATTGCATTCTCATAATTTATATTCTGTATGTGTGTATTTCTGTCGTCGACATTGTCCATTAAACCGTGTGTGTGTGGAAAGCCTGGTGGGGGAGAGGTTACACAAGGTAAGTGTAGTGTTGGTCGAAGTTACTGATTTATTTCCCTAGATACACTGTAACATAGTAGTGAGGTGAATAGGTGGACTTTAAACGATAGGTGTAAAAGTATAGTACACGATGAATGTGAAACACGAGAGTTACTAGGTGGAAATTTAGGAGAATACCCCGTGGTCGGGGGGGGGGGGGGAGGTAAAAGAATCGAGCTTGGTAGTAAAAAAGTAAGGGGGTGGAAATGGAACGGGTCTTTATTTAGAATCTAGAGGTTCAATAACTTATCTGTTTAATCTATTAACTTTATATTGTATTGCGTGAACTAATCTTAGTCGACCTATGATGCTTACCAGTACGTGTGGTGTACTGATACTACTCTTGCTATGCCCTTTTGGGGTGTAGATGTGTTGCAGGTTTTAGCTGAAGTTTCGTCGCATGGGTCTATCGGATATTCTCCTTCAGCTTCGTCTATCCCACTCCCGGCGAAGGCTGTGTCATTTATCTTGTCTTCTTGTATTCTAGGAGCTCTTGTACCCACCTAGACTAGATTCCGGGATTTTATTTCGGATTTATTTGTATTGAAACAAGTCTGTAATAAATGTTTACGTTTAATTTATAAATTTTAAGGGTAATTGTCACATGTTTTTAAGTGTTGGGTTTATATTGGTTAGGGTTCACTTACTAGCTTGTCATATGGTAGGTGCCCGCACGACCCGTGGGTTGGTTCGTGACTGCCATCTTATACAATTTCCTATTCGTCCGCTTCTCCTCGTCATCCTTGCTTTCTACTAACTTCGCAAATGCTACTTTCTTTGCTTCTACCTTCTCTTGAACTTCTCCATTCCACCACCAGTCCCCTCGGTGCAGGCAACGACTACCCTTCGAGACCCCTAGCACCTCTCTAGCTGCTTCCCTAATGCAACTGGCCGTCCTATCCCACATATCAGTTGCCTCCCCACTACTCTCCCAAGCTCCCATAACCCTCAACTTTTCCCCCATCTCCAGGGCACCTGTCATGGTCAAACTCCCCCATTTGATCCTAGGCTTGTCATCCACGACCTTCTTTCTCTTCCTCATCTTGATCTCCAAGTCCATTACCAAGACCTTATGCTGGGTCGTTAGGCTCTCACTCGGAATCACCTTGCAATCTTTACAGAGACCTTTATCGCCCTTCCTAAGGAGTAAAAAGTCTATTTGCGTCTTAGCCATTGAACTATGAAAGGTTACCAAGTGCTCCTCTTTCTTCGGAAAACTCGAATTGGCTACCACCAGCCCAAAGGCTTTTGCAAAATCCAACAGTGCAACTGCTCCTCCGTTCCTGTCCCCGAAACCACAACCTCCATGCACATCGTCATATCCCCCAGAAATTGACCCGATGTGTCCATTGAAATCTCCTCCTATGAATAGCTTCTCAGTGGGCGGTATACCTCCCACCATCTCGTCCAAATCCTCCCAAAAACATCTCTTCTCCTCCTCTCCCAAGCTTGTTTGAGGCGCATAAGCACTAATAATGTGCAAAATAAACCGTCCAACGACCAGCTTAATTGTCATCACCCTATCATTGACCCTCTTAACCCCTACCACCTGGTCTCTTAAGTCACTATCTACTAAAATGCCTACCCCATTCCTATCCCTCGACCTACTTAAGAACCATAGCTTATACTCGTCCACATCTTTAGCCTTGGATCCTACCCATTTAGTCTCCTAGATACAAGCTATATTAATCATCCTCTTCTTAAGAATCTTAACTAGTTCAATGGACTTCCCCGATAAAGTCCCAATATTCCAAGACCCTACTCGCAGACTAGAAACTCCCTTAACTCACCTACCCCCTCCAACCCTCACCCCCGTCCGAGAACATGACCCTAGTCTACCATCGTCTACCAAAGCCAGTAAAGCAAATATAAACTACTCAAATAGGTAAGAATCAATACTAAAACACAATTTAGCAATAATGTAGAAGAAAGTCTAAATACTACGACACGAACAATATAAGTAATGCAAGAATGTAAATTAGCTACAAGGATAAAAAACAGAGAATTAAAAGGTGCAACCGAAGGTACCAACTCCAGTTAGACAGAACCTGCTCACGCCGGTTCACTGTTCACGTTGGAAACACTGTTCATGTCGGAAACACTGCTCACATCGAAAACACTGTTCACGCCGTAAACTAGAATCTACCGGAACTGGATTCGCAGGCCCCAATAGGCCGAAAAAGGGGCAGGGAACACAAGAAAGAAGAAAGGAGAGAAGATAAAGAATATAGGAGAAGAATATTAGGGTGGGGGGAGGGCGGGATATAGGGCTGTCACAAACCCTAGGAGAGAGACAACTTACCTGGAGCGGCCTCCTGGAGGTTCTTTGGCTGGAGTTGGAGGGTGGGGGTGGGCGGGGGGCTGGGGGATGGGAAGAGGACCGTTGGGTTATCTTCTTAGAGAAAGAGAGAGAGAGAGAGAGAGAGAGAGAGAGAGAGAGAGAGAAAGCTTAATCGTTAGGTGCTATAAATCTTATGGTCAAACACATTCCTTGTTTGAGAATACAACAGGAAATTTGTATTTTTGACGATTAATTGCCTCCAAGAGGAATTTTGTGTTTTTGAAGTAATGGTGGCAATGTTGGTGCAGGGGAATGGAATTTTAGTTGTGGAAAATATGGGTTAGGGGTGCTGAGGTGGCATGCCACGTGGCATCCACCTCATCAAATGTCAGTGCCACGTAAGATTGGATGTCCACCTTGGACAAACTTAACGGAGGAGGAGTATATTTGATCCAATAGTATAACGGCAGGGATATATTTGAACTCAAAAGTATAACGAGGGGTATATTTAAACCTTTTCTCATATTACAGGGGTATATTTGGCCCTTTTCCGTACTGCTATTTAGCTTTTAATAAAATAGTTCTTAAATACGATTTTAAAAAGATATTTCGATTTAAATTGCTATTTCTGGATAAAACTAATATCTAAATTTACTACAAAAAAATAAATGCGTAGATTTTTAAAATCTTAAGCCAATTATTTTTTTTTTTTTTTTTTTTCATTCTCGAACGGATGTAATAGTTTAATTAGATTCATTTTGAATGCACATGTCATCTTTGCACCAACATGTTTGTTTTGAGTACGATAGTCAAAGCGAAAGAGAAGAGTTTGAGATTTAAATACCTTCTTTGACCCAAACCATCAATAAAACCAAATTCAAGAAGTAGTTTTAAGTTCAATATGCGCAAGTGGTATAAACTAATTTACATAATTAGGTATAGCTTGTAATATTACATGTCATTTTTGTTATAACTATTGCTAATTGTTAACTGGATAAACATGGTTACAAAGTTGGCATAATAATAGGTTAAATTACATTGACCGTGTAGTAAATCAAAAAACCGGAAATGAAATTCTTTCCTCCTTTTAATTATATAAAAAGGAAACTTTTGAAATTTGTAGTCTAAAACATGTCATAGTATTTGTGTGGCTAAACGATTTTTGAAACTTGTATTGTTAAACATATCATAACAATTTTTGTTGTTATAAAAGCTTCCCATTAACAATAAAATGAGAAATTTATAGTTACATACTTCCAAATATAGAAATATGAAGGGCGTTTGGATTAGCTGATTGTAAATAGCTGCTAAGTTGTAAGTCTTTGAAAAGCATCTTTAGGTGTTGAAACTGATTATATAAATAAGGAGTTATGTATATGGATAGAAGTGCTGAAATTGATAATAAGCAGATGATGTATTTGGTAAGAAAGTGTTGATAAGCTGTTCTTTTTTTAAAAATGACTTGACTGTTAAATTTTTTGCAAAAAATTATAAATTTAAAATTTCATTGTAAAAGAAAGGAGGAATGAAGAATATGGAATGAAGAGGAGGTTAGGAGTTTTATTTTGGGAAAGAAATTTTAAGAATTAGAAAAAATATTATGGATAAAATAATAAATTATTCAAACCGAAAGTGCTTATAAACTGAAAACCCATAACCCGGGGGACGACCAACTTATAGCTTTTAGCTGATAAGCAAAGTGCTTATAAGCACTTTGTTGTTTTCCAAAGACCTAGATAAACTAAAAAAAGTTTATAAGCCAGTTTGACTATTTTATAAACTTAGCCAAACACGCTCATTGTCTTTTTTTTTTTTAAATGAATAATAAGAAAATAGTAGTCCTTTCGTTTTAATGTGTTTGTTGAATGTAATTTTCTATTTAGTAACTCTATACACCCAACATTCTACGTGACATTTTAAAGACCACAAGATTCAAAGACTATTTTAATACATTACATATATCTTTAGTTTAAGACTGCAATATTCAAAAACCTTTTTTATTTTCTTTAAACTCTGCGTCGAATCAGATTAAGACAAATGAATTGAAACGGAGTATCAGATAAGCTCAAATGCAAGGAGTAACAACAACAAAGGGAATCCTTTCAACTTCTGTTAAAATTATGACCGAAGGAGCTGGTAAAAGTTGGTTTGAATATGTAAAGTTGAGACAGTGACAGATGAATCAAGAATAAGGGGTCTCCACCAGCAGCACCACACACATGCCATTCATGATCACTTGAGAATCAGAAAGGGCATTGGAGAAGTGTCATTTCCGTACTTTCTCATGGTGGACCTTCCTTTGCCTTTGGCTTTCTTCCATCTTAAAAATCAAACGTCTCCATCTTTCCAACTATTACACAAAAGCATATAATAGTATAAAAGAGAGCCACAGAGCTCCCTTTAGAAAGTGTTTGATTTGATGTCTTTTGTTTGTACCCTCTTTGTTCTCTTTTGAAACCTTTTCATATACTCTTTTCCATGGGTACCAGACGATGCTTTCTTTTGCAACTTTACAAATCCCATAAAATAGTCTTGCTCTCTCTTTTTAAATACAAAAGAAGCAAGATCTTTCCCACGCTATTGGAAGATAAAGACGCTAGGGAATTGTTGACTTCCCTATTAGTTCTTGTCAAATTTATTGACCGGAGAAATATGTAGAAATGAATTTAGAGTTGCACCACTCACTTCAGTCGCTAAGGTCTTGTTAGGTTTAAGAAAAATTAATCTCAGGGTGTCATCAGTATGGAGGATAACATTTTTCCAAAAATAGTTTTCAATTCTCCCATGTTCCGTTTTCAAAATTATTGAAAAATATTTTTATCTACGAAAACAAGTTCCTTAAAAATGAGAAAAATGACTTCTCTAGTGAAAGTAGGAAAAACAAGTTCTCCACAAGTGACATTTCATATTAATTGTGTCCTCACTACCCTCCAACACACCTCATCTTTATCCCACCCCTTACCCCTGATTCCCAGAAAGTGGTCTTTATAATTTTAGGCTAAGAATTTTATGAGTACAAGCACATAAAATGTTCGAAATGACATCTCACTTTCACTTAGGCATTTAGGATAATTTACCTGGATGCGTTAAATAGAATGGAAAAGAGGGACAGCATGTCCGAGATAATGGTAAATAAACTATTAAAGTACGAAATCAATAAAGGGATAGAAAATTCGAAAAATACATGAAGAGGCTCAAGGACTTTGTATTATAATGAATGATAGTCGTGTTTCAGACTGAGTACATAAAAGAATGTTGGAATTCGAACAGTATTTGTACAAATTTGGGCCTTTTTGACCGCTATTATACAGGAATTTGGCCTTTTATGGACCCTTGAACATGCTCTTGCCCTCACACGTAGTATTCTAATACTTCTGGTGTGTCCGAGGATAACTCTACAATTGTATCATATCAAACTTCGGCTCTTGCTGGGCTATTTAGCCTTGTTTTGCACCATTTAGTCCCCCCAGTACTCGAGTTTAAAGTATGAAGACTCGGACACTAGTCTTGCAACTCGATGCTCGGGGCTATTTCACCATTCAGATGCCTAGTGTTGTGCCTGCTTCGGCCGAATCTTCCGTTAATCTTATTCCAGAAAATGAACTAACAAGGATAGGCATACGAATATATATATTTAGATGAAAGAGACCCTAGAATTTCGATAAGATGTGTTAGACTTTCCCGGCGTGGAACATCTGATGCTCTGATTAGTTTTCAAGAGTCTGTAGTCATCATTCGAGCTAGCTGTGCCTATCATCTAAAAACGTTTAGTTAAACCTAAACTAAAAATTCATTGACCAGAGTGGAAAGTGTCACGCCCCAATCCTAGAGTGACGTGACCGGCACCCGAAGCCAAACTAGGCTCTAGCGAACTACTCTAAATCTGAAACTCTGGGGTGTGAACCCCAACTTAAACTGATAATGTCCAACCAGGGATTATATAAAAATGCTGGTTGTATCATCTGAACGGGGCATACACCCAAAATATATAACTGAGCAAGCCGAGAGGGCTGCTTTAATCGTACAAAACCAACAACATCCAACAGACACATACAAGCCGACAAGGCTATCACACTGGCATACTATATACAGGAGTCATCTACAAGCCTCTAGGGACTGTGACTGCACCATACAATATGAAATCAAAAAGGGAAGACTCCAAAGGTCCTGGCAACTCCGAATAGAAAGGAGTTCACCAATCAACTGATGTCAGATCCTGTCTATTGGGAAGGCCTATCAATCTGTCGATCTGTACCTGCAGGTATGAATGCAGTGCCCCTGAAAAAAGGGACGTCAGTATGGAATAATGTACCGAGTATGTAAGGCAACAATAACTGAAACTGAACTGCAACGATACAATCTGGAGGCCAAAGAATGCCTTGAATATCTCACCTGACCTGTCTCATATGAAATGCAATATAATACTATTATATATCTCACTGACCAAGTGGCCAGGAAACTGCAAAATCTCACTGAGCAAGTGGCTAGGCAATATGTCTCACCGACCCGTCGCCAGTGCACTGGCTCCCCACCGACCCGTAGGCTGCATATCTGTCTCACTGACCCGTAGGCCAAGCAAAGTGAAAAACATCTCACTGACCAAGTGGCCAGGCTAAAGAAAAGCATATATGTATATCATGCATATGCTGAAAAACACTGGTTCTTTAACATGTCTCTTTTGTCTCTCTATAAACTCAAGGACATAGGAAGGGGATGTGGCCCCTCAGGAAGAACAACATAACACTTGGAAACTAGACAACAATATGATAAGCTCTACTTTGACAAATCTCGAGTCATAAGGTCTATCACGCTCTTATCATATATGGAAACATGCCAAGAAAAGAAGGAACAACCTTAACATACCTTTTCGGTCTGCTATTACTTAACGCTTATTCTCCCGAGCTCGTAAATCTACATTCAAGAGAAATCATACTACTGTTACGCTTATTGACATATGCCTATCTCAAGTCTTTAAATAAAAAATCCTTTAGAATCTGCCAAAATTCGGGTAGCATCTCCCCTGTTTATATCCCTGGCTCGAAATCACAATACCAACAACCAACACAACAACAACACCAACACTAATAACAACATCATCAATACCAAAGTATTCCATAAAACATCCCACACGATGTTTATTCAATTTTCTCGACCTGCAAATTTGGTATACGATCTTTTAATAGTTATATCTTTGTAAATACACCTAAATCAATATTAATAAAGGAAGATTCATACCTTACCTCCGCTAGAACCGCAATATCTTCACTTTACACCTTGAATTCTAGCCAAAATTCACCACAATACGATATTATAATCGCAACTATACGCCGTCTGTACCTGAATTCGGAGATTATACTTAATTCGGGCTAAAATTTAATGTTGGGAAGTTGTGGAAGATTTTCAAAATATTTGAGGATTTTTCTGGGTGTTTGCATGAAGAAATGGGGGTAAGCCCCCCTTATATAGAGTTCCAGAAGCTGTCCAAACCAACTTAAAATTTGCTCAGCACGTTCGCGCTGAGTTACTGGGTCCTCCTCTACGCGTTCGCGCCACTTTCTGGCGCATTCGCGCAGGGTTAATTCCTTACTCTGACAGCCCATCTTAAAATGCTCATAATGTTTGACTCCGATGTCGGATTGATGCATGGTTTGTTGCATTAGAAACTAGACTTCCCGAGCTTCATTTTAGGCTTTTACTTTGCTCCAAAACTCCTCATATACTAAGAGATATCCTTTCCCTAAATTTGGCCAAAATGGCTCCCCCCCCCCCCCCCCAAAAAAAATCTTTTCTCCAAAGTTTCAACAACTTAATTCCCTTAATCCACTCACTCTCCAATGCTTCCCTAGCTTATTATATAAACTTAAACTCTCGTAATCATAGGGTAGGTGCATATAATCTCATATATCCTAGAAGGTACTCCAGTATCCACAATTATATTGCTAACACCTGACGAATCTTAACGTACCAAACTACGAGGTGTAACAGAAAGAGTGGACATCGAAGCCTTCCTCAAACATAGAACCACTTCATGTGAGTCACATTTCAGTTGGTTGTGAGAGGTACTCTTTCTGCTGTCTTAAGTCGATAACCTCCTTCGCAGTGTCACCTCTAACTCGGTACATATTTCCTAGTTGGGGCCGAGTTTCTCGATGTTGGGTTCTTGAGTCCTCGGGATTACTTTTCTAAGAACGAAGTCTTGGCTTTGAAGTTCTTAAAGTTGGAATTTTTTTGTTGTAGTACCTCTCTACACTTTGCTTCGGTACAATCACACGGATGAGTGTCATCTCCCGACGTCCTTCTAGCAGGTCAAGCCCAGATGTTATTTCTCTCTTGTTTGACTCCTCAGTGGTGTGAGCATATCTTAAGCTCAATTCTCCAACCTCGGTTGGGATTAGCACCTGTGATCCATTTGCAAGAGAGAAGGGGTTTCTTTTGAGCTTCTCTTAGTCGTTGTTCGGTATGATCAAAGACTCCTTGAAACTATTTTGGCCATCAACCTTTAGCTTTCTCTAGCCTCTTTTTCAATTTGTTTATTAGGATCTTATTGATTCCTCTACCTATCTGTTTGCTCTAGGATGGTACAATGTCAAATCAATTCACTTGATTTTCTAGTGTCGAAAAACATGGTCATCGTCTTGCCAACGAATAGGGGTCCGTTCTCACAACCTATTTGTTTTGGAATGCCCAATTGCCCAATGATGTCCCTCCGTATAAATTAAAATACCTCTTCTTCATGGATAAAAAGCTCTCGCCTCTATCCATTCAGAGATAATCAATCAACACAAGTAAGAAACAAACCTATCTCGGGGCAGTTGGTAAAGGTCCGGCTATGCCCATGCCCTATTTCATGAAGGTCCAAGGTTCTAGCATGGAATGTAGTGATTTGACAGGTTGATGTAGAGAATGGGAATATTGTTGGCACTTGTCATATTTCTGGGCATAATCCTTCGATTCGTGCTCTATTTAGGGCCATAGTATCCAGCCCTAATAAGTTTTTGCATTATCGATCGGTCACCAGAGTGGTTATTGTAATGTCCTTCGTGAACATCCGACATCACATATCTGTTATGTTCTAGTCCTAGAAATTTGGCTAAAGAACATTGAATGTCTTCATGTAAAGCTCGCCTTCAACAAGGTAATAGCGGGTTGCTCTGATCTTGAGTTTCCTACCAGGTTTCTAGTGTTCGGCAATGCTTCAAGCTAAAGTTACTTGGTGAATTGGTTACACCAATCCTGTGTGATTCTATTACAATTTACTGCATAGAAATCAATGGTTGAATGAAATAAGGGAACCACCGATTGTCCTCTGGCTTCTGTAATGTCTAATGTTGATGCCAAATTTTCTAAGACATCTGCCTCGATGTTATATTCCAAAGGAATTCGAGTGTCCTTCCAGTCCTAAAGCTGAAATAATTAGGTACTGACCCTAGCTAATCATATTTGCATCAGGGATTCCCATGCCTCGTATGTTCCCATGATTTGAAGGACTACTAGCTGAGAGTCACTCTTTAATTCAATGCTTTTAGACTAAGGTTGAGGGCCAATTCTAATCCGACAATCATAGCTTCATACTTTGTTTCATTATAACCAAAGAAGTGACAGTTAGTAGTTTGCTGAATCTTTTCTCTAGAAAGATTAATGAGGACCACTCCGAGGTTGGACCCTTTGGCGTTGGATATTCTGTCCATGAAGAAGAACTATCTTATCAAGGCAGGTCTGATTGCTAGCATGGGATTCTTTTTCCGCTTCTGGGAGTATTACATACTTAAGTCTGCCACAAAGTCCCCAAGACTTGTGACTTAATTAAAGTATGAGGTTGATCTAAGAGTTCAATTCACTAAATTCTACTGCCCATTTAATAACTCATCGTGAGAACTCAGGCTTATGCAAGATGTTTCGTACTGGGAAGGCCATTATGATCAAAATTGAATGACATTGATAATAAGACTTAATATATGAGGCCATAATAAGGTCTAAGGCTAGCTTTTCTAAATTGAGATATCTAGTTTCAACATCTAGCAAAGTTTTACTTACATAGTAAATGGGTAATTACATTCCCTTTTCCTCTTGAATTAGTACTACACTTACTAAGACTTCTAAGGCCGCCAAATATGTTAACAACCACTTGCCATCTCGTTATTTTGATAGTAGCAGAGAGTTGGCAGGGAACTTTTTCAAGTCCCACAAGGCTTGTTAACATTTCGGTGTCCACTCGAAGTTCATGTGGTTCTTACGTACTGAGAAGAACTTGTGGCATCTGTCCGAAGATCGAGAAATGAATCAACTAAGTACTGCTATCTGGCGGGTAAGTTTCTTAACCTATACAGTGCTCGACAATACGTCTAAGATTGCCTCAATTTCCTTTATATGATCATTAACTTCGAGTTCAAGAATCCAAGAAACTTTCCGAATGACACACCGAATTAACATTTTTCAAGATTTAGCTTAATGTTGTAATTTTTGAGGATTGCTAAAGTTTCCTTCAGATTCTCCAAATGGTCCTCTGCTCGGAGGGACTTTACTAGCATGTCACTGATGTACACTTCCACTGTCCTAATTTGGCCTTTGAAAATCATGTTGACTAGTCGTTGATATGCGACCCCTGCATTTTAAGACCAAAAAGCATTACTTTATAACAATACGTACCTGGATGGATAATGAATGATGTTTCCTCATGATCGTCTGGATCCACGCAGATTTGGTTATATCCCAAATAAGTGTAAAAAAATCATGACATTTCATGATGTCACAACCCA
>NC_081342.1:36284833-36343868 GCF_029784015.1 Lycium ferocissimum | reverse complement strand
GGATTAATGCTCAACTTGTCTGTTATACCTTTCAGATCTATACCTATCATATTGTCATTGGACCAAGTAAAACCGCTCATAATATCCTTTAAAAAGAAAATATATTTATCTCAGAGTTCAAAGTTAGTTTCTAAATCCTAAACTTTCTTCTCCAGGGCTTCCAATAAAAGGATGACCGGATCCAACTCTTCTATTATCGAAGTAGGTGCACTTGGTCTAGACGAAGGTCTTCTCAAGTCCTAGGTTCTTTCTTGATTTACCTTTAGGATTCCTTGAGTTGTCTTACATTGGTACGTTGGGTGGATGGTTTACTTAGATGGGTTCAGACATCTGTGAGTCCTCAGTGCCTTAAATTTGGTTGTTAAGCGAGGCCACTGGCTACAACTATTAAATAGCACTCTCGAGACATTATTTGTTCACTATATATATATATATATATATATATATATATATATATATATATATATATATATATATATATATATATATATATCCCTATGATTCCCCGTACGGGGAAATTTGATTGTTTGGTGCATGGTCAAAGGTACAGCTTCCCTTTGTGTGAATTCATGGCCTTCCCATGATGATATTGTATGTCATGGTTCCGAACATTACTACAAAAAGAGTCTCTTGATAACACCTTTGTCAATGGTTAGCAAGGTAATCTGGCCAGCTGTAGTCTCAATGGAGTTGTTGAACCCCGACAACACTTGAGTTGCTGGGACTATTTGGCCTGCCAACTATATTTCTTCCAATACTTATGTTCGGATGAGGTTCACTGAACTACCTAGATCAATTAAAACACATTTGATGTCAATGTAAAATACGCATAACATAATTACCAGGGCTTCGTGGTGCGAGAACATCTATCAAGTCATGTATTTCTTGCAAAAGGCAATGTTGTCACCGACAAGGACATCTCAACTCATTTTTCCCTGGGTGACGATCATTTAACAAACATTTGAGGATTGTGCTTGGAATCCTAAGTTCTCAAAGTGTGAGTTTTGGCTCGATTTTGTGGCATTTCTAGGTCATGTAGTGACCAAGGATGGGTATTATGGTGGATCCTAAGAAGATTGAGGTAGTTCATGATTAGGTCAGGCCTACTTCAGTGACCAAGATTCAGAGTTTCGTTGTCCTCACTAGTTACTATCGGCTTTTTGTATAGGGATTTTCATCTATTGCATCTTCTCTTACCAGATTGACTTAGAAGAATGTACTCTTTCAATGGTCGGATGAGTGCAAGGCGAGCTTTCAAAAACTCAAGATTTTATTGATAACTCTTATTTTGACTCTTCTCGTTGAGTAAGACGGCTTTATTTCGTATTGTGATTCTTCTCATATTGGCCTTAGTTGTGTTTTGATGCATAAAGCGAAGGTGATAGCTTATGCTTCAAGGAAATTAAAGGTGCATGAGAAGAACTACCCCACTCATGGTTTGCAGTTAGCGGCGATAGTATTTGTATCAAAGATTTGGAGGCACCATTTCTATGGCGTGCATTATGAGGTATTTATTGATCATCAGATTCTTCAACACATTTTCAATCAGAAGGATATCAATTTGAGGCAATAGAGGTGCTTTGAGATGCTCAAGGACTATGATATGACTATTCTTTATCATCCAGGCAAGGCCAATGTAGTGGCGGATGCCTTGAGTCGAAAGACGGTGAGTATGGGTAGCCTAGTATCGTTACGATTGTGGGGGAGCGACCTTTGGCTATGGATGTTGACTAATAGCATGGTTAAACTTGATATTTTGGAATCTGGCAAAAGTTCTAGCTTGTGTGAAAGTGTGTTCTTCTTTATTGGAGCAAATTAGAGCCCAACAGTTTGATGATGCAAGGTTGTGCAAATTTTGGGACAAGGTGTTGAAAAGAATAGCAAGGGAGGCCATTCTTGATGATAAAGGGGTTTTGAGGATAAAGGGCAACATGTGTTCCCCGGGTGGGTAATTTGACTAGATTGATCATGGAGAAGGCTCATGGTTCGAGATATTCTATTCATCTAGGAGCTACTATGATGTATCAAGATCTGAAACACCATTATTGGTGGTGCATCATTAAAAGGAGCATTACGAGATTAGTGTCTCAGTGTTTGTATTGTCAACAAGTGAAGTATGAGCACCAAAAGCCGGGTGGAATTACTCAGAGAAGGCTTATACCTGAGTGGAAATAGAGTGCATTGCTATGGATTTCGTGGTAGTGTTACCCTAAACTTTGGGGAAAATGGGTCATGGTGGACCGTTTGACTAAGTCAGCTCATTCTGTACCTATTCAGACCACCTACGATTCAGAGAAGTTTGCCAAAATCTAAATTCGGGAGATAGTTCGTTTGCATAGTGTACCTATGTCTATCATTTCGAATCGAGGCACTCAGTTTACGTCCCATTTATTGAGATCCATGCAGAAGGAGTTGGGTATACGAGTGGAGCTTAGTACGACAGTTCACCCTCAGACTGATGGTCAGCCCAAGCGTACTATTCAGGTCCTTGAGGATATGTTGCAGGCATGTGTGATTGATTTTGGTGGTCATTGGGATCAGTTCTTGCCTTTAGCTGAGTTTTCTTACAACAATAATTATCAGTCGAGCTTCGAGATGGCACCATTTGAGGCATTGTATGGCAGGAGGTATCGATCTCCGGTTCGTTTGTTTGATACATTTAAGGTAAGGCTTTAGGGTACATACTTGTTACGAGATTCCTTAGACAAGGTCAAGTTGATTCAAGAGAAACTTCTCACAGCTCAGAGTAGACAAAAGAGTTATGTGCACCGGAAGGTTCATGATTTGGAGTTCATGGTGGGTGAGCGAGTTTTGTTGAAAGTTTCACACACGAAAGGTGTGATGAGGTTTGGGAAGATGGGCTAGTTGAGCCCTAGGTACATTGGTCCATTTTAGATCGTTCAGTATGTTGGTGAGGTAGCCTATGAGTCAGATTTGCCTCCTGGTTTGTCGAGTGTTGACCCCATGTTCTATATTTCCATGC
Source organism: Lycium ferocissimum (assembly GCF_029784015.1). Taxonomy (NCBI): domain Eukaryota; kingdom Viridiplantae; phylum Streptophyta; class Magnoliopsida; order Solanales; family Solanaceae; genus Lycium; species Lycium ferocissimum. Next base: position 36,340,885 of record NC_081342.1, on the reverse strand, counting down.
TCAAGAAGTATCATTCTGATGGTTCTCATGTGATTTAGTGGGATTCGATTTTGCTTTATCCAAACTTGACTTTTGAGAAGGAGCCAATTGCTATTTTAAAAAGACAGATCCAGAAGTTTAGGTCCAAAGAGATAGCTTCGGTAAAGGTTCAATGAAGGCATCGTCCGGTCAAGAAAGCTACTTGGGACACTGAGTCGGATAGGTGGAGTATATATCCCTACCTTTTCGGTGATTCAGGTACTTCTTTTCTCTTTTATGTTTGAGGACGAACATGTGTTTAAGTGGTGGATGATGTAACGACCCGTTAGGTTATTTTGGTTATTTTGGCTATTTTACCCCTAATGACCTTCCCCTAGCTTCCTTTAGAGTATATTTGACTTGTGGAGATGGGTCGCATGATTCCTAAGGTATTTAGATGAGATTTGGGTGAGAAAATGAGACTCTTAGAAGTTCATAAGTGTTCGGTTGACCAAAGTCAACGTCAGGGGTAAACGAGTCTTTTTGAAAATTTTATCGATTCCATTATGTACGAAATATGAGTTATGACTTGGTTGAGTGGTTGGTTCGGTTTTCGAGGAACTTGGGGATATTTTGGACTTTTGGTTAAAAGTTTATTTTTAAGGGATTTGGAGTTATCCATGGTCAACACCGGGCTATGAAGATCTCTTTTAGAAATTTTGAGTGCACGAGTGAGTTCGTAGCATGCTTTAGAACTAGTTTACATGTTTGGTTTGTATCCGGGAGGTCTCGGATGAGTTTCAGGTGTCAGCTCAAAATTTGGAAGTTGCATCATTTCGTTGGTTTCTGGTGTGGCTCACCTACGTGTGTAGGGCCATACCTGCACAAGGAGGGTCGCAGGTGCGATTATAGGTCTGTTGGGCAAAGCCCACAAAAGGCTCGCAGATGCGAGGCCGCATCTGCGTGCAATGGTCCGCACCTGCGACCTTAGGCGAAAATAAGTTGACCTCGTATCTGCAAGGTCCGACCTCGCAGGTGCGAGGATTTGAGCGCACCTGCAGAAATCGCTGTCGGAATCCTTATTTATTCCCCATTTCGAGAGTAGACTTCTCATTCACATATTTGGATCTTTGGGGCTTGGTTTAAGGAGATTTTAAAGAGTTCTTGCATGATTCATCAATTGGATTGGGATTATTCGGAGGCTCTACGAAAGGGGAAGGCTTCGTTGTGATCATCGCACTCCAATTCAGGCATGTTGAGACTTTTGACCTTGATTAAAACGTCGTGGTTGGTTAAATTGGATTAGTACAGGGGGATAATTGGGTAACTAAAGGGAGTCCCGATACTTGTGAGGTGACGAGCACTTTTATCAGGTACCAGTGTCATGATATGGGTGTTTGTGTAATTTCAATTGTATAGTCCAGTCTCAATGCCATGCTTTGGGCATTAGCTGATAGAATAGATTGATTTTTTCCTGTGATTGGGATATGAGGTCCGTTATTTATTGCTGCTATGATTATTGCTATCTTATCTGTGATTGTATATTCTCATCACTCTTAAATACTCTTTTAAAAGTGGAAAAAAGATAAAGATTGACTCTTTATTACCTATCTTTGTTTCTATGTTGTGAATTCCACACTCTTGCTTCATATAGTATCTCATATGCTTTTGTGGATACATTTGTGATGTCTGAGGGGAAATGGTTTCGAATGGAGTGATGATGGAATTTTGAGCCAGATTGGCTAGAGACAAGTAATGTGAGCCTAAGGGCCGAGTATTGTGATTTGGAGCCTATGGGGCTGAGTATTGTGATTTGATGCCAAATGTGGCTTGAAACCTAAAGGGAAATTCCAGGTTGGTATATGGACCTCGCAAGTCCCCATAGGTCTCGATTCATAGAATTTGAACGTGTGTGTATCGGGAGGTGGAAAAGGCCTTGCATTGCATATCATATTATCTCATTGGTTTCCTTGTCTGTTCACTTACTTGAATTGTTGCCTAGTTTATCTTAAATGTTTATTTGGTTGCTTGATGGACTTGGGGATTTAGAAGCTTTACGTAGGATTATAACCTGAGATTATTGTGATTGTGGACTAATAGCGGTTAAGTGTGGAAATGGAATTCGTAGGCCAACCCTCGTCTCTATATTTTTGTTAGGTTCGGTCGATGATGCTGCTGAGTACACGTTGTTTCCCGTACTCATGCTACACTTACAGCACCCTTTTGTGTGTAGATTCTGTGCTCGGTACGAGTGGATCTCAAGACTAATCAGTTGCTCGTTGAGGTGGCTATTTCGGAGAGTGCGGGGTGAGCTACATGATGATCCGTAGCACCGAATTTTCCCTCTATCCCTTTATTTCCTTTCTTTTACTTTCTAGACAGTATTTCAGGTTATATCCCAAACTGGTATTCATTTAGTCCGTTCTTGTATTAGTGACAACAGATTTTGGGGGTTGTAACTCTGTCTTTAGGCTTTTCTATCGGCTTTGTTAAGACTTTAAATTTGCTTGTATGATTCCTTTTCAGCATTAATTTCCTTAGTAAATTGTTCTAACGGGTTGTGGATGGCTTACTAACTTGGTGGGAGTTCGTGCCTTCACGGCTTATTAAATTGGGTCGTGACACAGAGATAGGCAACACATTGTCGAGTTTCTGGTTCATGGAGTAATATCATGCCATGAATTCCTCTATTATGGGTTCCGCTACACCGTTTCCCTTTTCCAAATATCTCGGCCAAGTGGTGTCCCCAGTGTGTCGCTCCGTAGGAAGCACACAATTGTCAAGAGTTTTTGAATTACTTTGGTCTCCATCCCTTTCCTGTACCCCTTCATCTTTAGTGTCTCCTTCCACATTGAAGAGATTATCTTCATTTGGGGTTCCACCAGGGTTTGAGAGTTCAGCAATGTCTTTAGCCCTAGCAGCATTTTAGGGAGTAGAAAAATGTTGTTCGTCAACATTTGTCTCGATAATTTGTTGGACTTAAAACGTTTTGATGAATGACAAATGGTTTCGACCGAAGGAGTTAGGCTGGACCAAATAAATAACATAGAATATGTCCTAAACTAAATGAACCGGGTACATCAGTTTCACGGTTCATTCGAGAGGTTGACTGCTAGTAGAACTCTTTAACCAGATGAGTCAGATAATAATAAAGAATTAGAAGAATATGGGAGTCTTTGAGAATATCTTGGATAATCTTTGCACGAAATAGAACTGCTAAATCTTTGCATAAGTCTAGTTGTGAAGCAAGGAGTTTGCCCCCAACTCAAACACTTCTTTCTTAAGTAATACTTATCTTAAAAGTTTTTGACTAAATTGCTTTCAATTGTTATAATAAATATCCAAGTCCTTTGTTGAAGAGACACGCACACCTATACAGAAAGCTACACCAGAAACAAAAGCATATAACGAAGATCATTCTTAAACTTCTATGTAACCATTCAAGTGCGTGACTGATACGAATGTTACACCTCGAAAAATTTCATGTCGTAGCGCGGTAAATAGGCTAACGTAGGGTAAGATGCATATGATGCCCCTACAAGTGAAAAGGGGTACTTAACGATTCTAATTAAGATTCCAAAGACATTTGAGCCAAGAGAAGAAAGTTTGTTGAGGAGGGCGAAGCACAAGTCGTGTTCGAAAATATTTTGGAAAGAATCGAGCTAAGGTTGATTTAATAATGTCTTGAGGAAGAGTTATAATGCTCCTTAGATGGTTGATGAAGTGTTAAACAAGTGTTAAGAAGGTTCCATAAGGATTGCAGATCAAACTAATCGACGAGAACAAGTTCGGGAGGAAGGTGAGTTATATGACCCATTATACGGTCTGTATAACTTTATACGGTCTGTATAATGGCCCATATAACAGTCACAGTGAGGGGTCATCACTGGATGACTTATACGGACCGTATAAAATTATACGGACCGTATAAGTGTCCGTATAAAAAGCATTACGGGCCAGATTTTTCCAATTATAAATATAAGATCCAAGTCTTATTTTCTCATTTTATCATTTCCTCCACATCTCTCAAAACCTCTAGAATATTCCGCACACTTCATTAACATAGATTCAAGGGAAATCAAGGATCAAATACCAAAAACTAGTAGAATCAGGTGCAAGAATGCTAACTAGGGTTGATGGAAGCTAGAAATTTCTTTGGAATTGAAGTTAGGGTTTTCTTCAAGTGAAGAATTTCCATCCAAAACCCATTCCTACACAATCAAAGGTGAGTTTTATGTTCATTTTATGCTATTAAGAGTATTGAATGGTTGAAAGACTTGGATTATGGAAGAAAGTAGAAAATGGAGTACAAATATGAGAATAGTGGAATTCTTGAATGGTAACTTGATTTGAATCATAGTTCTTGACATGTTATGAGTATAATCTTGTTATTAATGACATTAAGGGTGTTGAAGAAGCATTGTATGTGACTGAAAATGACGTAGTGTGCTAGTCATGGATATGGATGCCTTTGAAATGGAATTGTGAGAATTGAATGGTGTATATCTCGATGAATATTATTGATTATGGTATTGCAGTGTTGTTATTGATATTTGGAAGTTGGGTATTATATGGAGAAAGTTATAGAAACAAAGGAAATGGTGCCCAATTTTCATTAACTTTTAGTCGTTTTAGCTTAAGCTTAAGTATATTATCAATTATCTAATCTTAGTACGAATTCTCTTGAATGTAGAATCATCGGCTTCGAAGGGGTATGTAAGGCTAGTCCCTTCTTTTCTAAGGCATGATTCCTACAACATGACTTCTTTATCTTTCCATGACTCTCTTATATTCCGAAAACTATACGTCTATGATTTTTAAGAGCTTCTCATGCGATAAAGATAAGAAATGTGTTATGAATATGACAATGATGATGATGAATCTAAGTCTAGAGACTCTAAAGCTTATGATATGATAGTCTTATAAGTTAATGATCCCTCGATGTTATTCATTGTTGTTAGGCTCTCCTTATAATGCTAGTTCCTTCAAGGTGAGACATGATGATCACGACTACTCCATAATGGGATCGGGGGTTCTCGACCACACGTCACCCCGATAGAGTTGTAACTTTTACTTGAGCTCCTATGCATGCTTTATGATAAGTATATGATGATGATATTATACCGTGCCTACATGGCCAAGCAGACACCGCTAAGGCGGGCGGCATATACACCATGTCTAGATGGCATGGGCAGACACCACTAGTGGGCGGCATGAGATGTTACCCCGGATGCGGGCTAACGATGATGACACCATACCTATATGGTCGGGAAGTTACATACTTATGCTTACATGATATGATGTTGTTTATTATATGAGTTAGCATGCATGACTCCGCCTTAAGAGGCAATCAGTTACAGGTTACCCCTTTGCCTTATATTCTTGCATCTCTTTATCATGTTATTGTGTATGCCTTACATACTCAGTACATTGTTCGTACTGACGTCCTTTTCTTTCTATGGACGCTGTGTTCATGCTCATAGGTAGATAGGGTGGCGGCCCAGATTCTTAGGAGCTGCTCAGTAGATTCACAGGAGCACTCCACTACTCTGGAGGTGCCATTTGTTGATACATTCTTTTGTATACATATTTGGTTATGGCGAGGTCCTGTCCCACCCTTATGTCTCACTACTCTAGTAGAGGCTCGTAGATACGTATGCGTGGGTAGTAGTTGTCTCGTGAATACATAAGTGGATACTTTGTATATCATTTTTGCAGCCGTGAGGGCTTATGTATATATATGTGTATTGCCTTGTAGATTATGTGTGTTCAGGTTGGGTATGATAATTGTCATAATGAGTGGTGCTCGGTAGTTAGCTCCGGGTACCCGTCATGACCCTTAGTCGGGTCGTGACAAAAGTTGTATCAGAGCAGTTCCGTCATAGGGTGTGTCTACGAGCCGTGTCTAGCAGAGTCTTGTTAATGGGTGTGAAGCGCGCCACATTTATAAACAAGAGGCTGCGGGGCATTTAGGAAAAATGACCGTGCCTTTTCTTATTAGATCGTGCGATAGAGCTATGTTATAAGATTTTTTTTCCTAATAGTGCGTTATGATTTCAGCGATGCCGGTAAAGAGGAAAGCCACAGCTGCCCAGAAGGGAAAGGCCACGACAGCAGGGCTGATAGAAAGGGAGCCACCAACGAATATAGAGGAAGGTGAATCCCATAATGAGGCCCCATCTCATACCTCTCACACTCTGCCTATTCTAGAAGAACAAGGAGGGGTCTCTACTCCAGCTCCTATGGCTCCAGTTCCTCCACCGGGTGCTTCAGGTCAACAGATGACTGAGGCCATTCAGTTATTGACTTAGTTGGTTGCCGCTCAGGCTCAATGGCAAAGTACGGGTCCTGGTGATAGAGCCACTAGTGCAAGGGCCCGTGATTTTATGAGTTTAAATCCCCCAGAATATTTCGGGTCGAAGCCGGATGAAGACCCGAAAGGTTTTATAGATGAAATGTCGAGGACGTTGAGAATCATCCATGCCTCCGATCTTTGAATCTGTGGAGTTGGCATCTTATAGACTTCGTGATGTAGCGGTCCTTTGGTACAATAATTGGATTTCTTCAAGAGGAGAGGATGCACCTCCCCCTTGGTTTGGCAAGAGTTCGTGAATGCTTTTATCCGTCATTATTTGCCACCCGAGGTCCGTCGGGCCAGAGCAGATCAATTTCTGAATCTGAAGTAAGGGAATATAAGTGTCGGGGAGTACAGCCTTCACTTTAATTCATTGGCTAGATATGCTCCGACTATGATGGCCAACATGGGAGCTAGAGTACATAGATTTGTGAGTGGCTTAGGGCCACATTTGTTCAAGGATTGCTTAACAGCTTCGCTACCGGAGGAGATGGACATTTCCGGTATTCAAGCTCATGCCCAGAACTTAGAGGAGCAATAGTAGCTACGCCGAGGTGAGCGTCATATTGATAGAGGGCACAGTAAGAGGGATAGATCCATTGGTGCTACTAGTGAGTATAGAAGGGGTCAGTGGCAACAATATTCCAGGTATTCGGGCCAGTCCGCGACTAGTGCACCTCCTCGGTTTGCAGGCCGGAGATTTGATCACCCCATTTATTTTGGTCCGAGTCAGAGTTCGAGGGTTTTAGGTCCTCAATTTGAAGGTGATCCTAGTCAGAGGAGACCACCGGTACCGCGATATACTCAGTGTGGTAGATTGCATTCAGGCCAGTGTCGCCGAGGTTCAGATGCTTGCTATGCCTGTGGTCAGGTTGGGCACATGATGCGTGATTGTCCATCGATGGGTGGTAGAGTTGGGGCTCAGCCCACAGGATCAGCAGCTGGTTCTTCCTCGTCCATGCGCCCGATAGGCGTACTCCCGACTCCGGCAGCCGCGGTATCGGGAAAAGGGGGAGCATCCGGGCCTGTGGCACCCAACCCCATATTTATGCTTTAGCCGGACATCAGGATCTTGAGTCCTCCCGTATGTGGTTACAGGTACACTATATGTATTCTCCCATGATGTTTATGCATTGATTGATCCGAGCACTACCTTTTAGTATATTACTCCGTATATTGCTGATCGTATCAGGGTAAAACCCGAGCCAATAAAGCCTTTCGAGGTATCTACTCCTGTTGGTGACCCAGTAATAGCTTGGCAAGTGTATAAAAATTGTGTGGTTGTGGTATGCGATCACCAGACTACAACTGATCTAATTGAACTGGAAATGGTAGATTTTGATGTGATTATGGGCATTGATTGGTTGGCTTCTTGTTATGCTAATGTTGATTGCAGAACGAAAATAGTTCGATTCCAATTTCCGGGAGGACCCGTGCTTGAATAGAAAGGTAATACAGTGCCTCCAAGAGGTAGGTTTATTTCCTACCTTAAGGCAAGGAAGATGATTGCTAAAGGCTATATTTATCATCTAGTTTGAGTTCATGACACCGAAGCAAAGCCGCCGACTTTTCAATCCATCCCGATAGTAAATGGATTTTCAGATGTATTTCCAGATGAACTTCCAGGCCTTTTCTCGGAGTGGGAGATTAAATTTGCAATTGATGTGCTACCAGATACTAAACCTATATCTATTCCTCTTTGTAATGGCTCTGCTGAAAGAAAGTTAAAGGCATAACCGAAGGATTTGCTTGAAAAAGGATTCATTAGACCCGGTTCGTCATCGCCATGGGGAGCACCTGTCTTGTTCGTAAGAAAGAAAGATGGTTCTTTATAGATGTGCATCGATTATAGGCAGTTGAACAAGGTGATGATAAAGAATAAATATTCGCTTCCAAGAATCGATGATTTGTTTGACCAATTACAGGGTGCCAAGTGGTTTTCCAAAATTGATCTGAGATCGGGATATCATCAAGTAAGAGTTAGAGAAGAAGATATTCCCAAAACGGCTTTCAGAACCAGATATGGCCATTATGAATTTCGGGTAATGTCATTTGGGTTAACTAACGCTCGGCGGTGTTTATGAATTTGATGAATAATGTATTTCAGTGTTTCTTAGATCTGTTTGTGATCGTGTTCATCGATGATATTCTAGTATACTCTCGGACAGAAGCAGAGCATGCAGACCATTTGCGTATTGTTCTTGGGATTCTTCGAGCTCGGGAGTTGTATGCTAAATTTTTGAAATGTGAGTTCTGGCTGAATTCTGTAACTTTTCTAGGCCATATTATTTCAGCTGACGACATTCGAGTTGATACTCAAAAAATTGAGGCTGTGAAGACTTGGCCAAGGCCTACAATGCCTACAGAGGTCCGTAGCTTCTTGGGATTAGCAAACTATTATAGGAGATTTGTGGAAGTATTTTCTTCTATTTCTGCACCATTAATGAAGCTAACTCAGAAATCAGTAAAATTTCAGTGGACTGATGCTTGTGAACGCAGTTTCCAGGAATTGAAGGACAAATTAACTTCAACCCCAGTCCTGACACTTCCCGAAGGACCAGATGGTTATGTTGTGTATTGTGATGCCTCTGGTGTTGGGTTAGGTTGTGTATTGATGCAGCACAGTAGAGTTGTTGCTTATGCTTCAAGGCAGTTGCAGAAACATGAGAAGAATTACCCGACCCATGATCTCGAATTCGCTGTGGTTATTCATGCGCTAAAAATGAAAAGACATTACTTGTATGGTATACATGTTGATATTTATACAGATCACAAGAGTCTCCAATATATTTTCAAGCAGAAGGAGTTAAATCTACGACAGAGGCGGTGGTTAGAATTATTAAAAGATTATGATGTGAGTATTTTATATCATCCTGGAAAGGCGAATATAGTAGCTGATGCACTTCGCCTCAAGTCAATGGGTAGTTTATGTGAGGTCCCTCCGGAAAAGAAAGAATTAATCCGTGAGCTTCACCAGCTAGCTAGCCTAGGAGTTCGTCTAATTGATTCAGGCAATGCAGGAGTTGATGTTCATAACCTAGTTCGTTCATCCTTAGATATGGAGATGCGAGAGCACCAATATGAAGATCCCCAGTTGAGTTACTATAAAGATGCATTCCTTGAGAAAGAGGAGTCACCATTTGAAGCTTTTGCAGATAGAGTTCTTAGGTACCGAGGCAGGCTGTGTGTGCCCGATGTAGCAGGACTACATCATCAGATTCTGGAAGATGCTCATTACTATTGTTATTCTATTCATCCAGGAGCTACAAAGATGTATCACGATCTCGAGCTAATGTATTGGTGGGATGGAATGAAGAAGGATATAGCAGAATTTGTAGCCCAGTGTCACAATTGTCAAAAAGTGAAAATCGAGCATCAAAAGGCATGAGGATTATTGCAAGCCATGAAAATTCCAACTTGGAAATGGGAAGTAATTAACATGGATTTCATTGTAGGATTACCTTGTTCTCGGCGTAAGTATGACTCTATATGGGTGATTGTTGACAGACTCACGAAATCTGCCCATTTTCTTCCAGTCAAAACCACCTATTCGGCAGAAGATTATGCAAGGTTGTATCTTAAGGAGATAGTGCGACTTCATGGTGTCCCTGTATCTATTATTACTAACAGAGGAACACAATTTACAGCTAAATTCTTGAAGTCCTTCCAAGAAGGTTTGGGTACTCAAGTGCGTTTAGACACGCATTTCACCCTCGTACGTACGGACAAGCTGAACGCACCATTCAGACCTTGGAAGACATGTTGCGGGCATATATATTAGACTTCGGAGGAAGTTGGGATGAACATTTTCCACTTATTGAATTTGCCTACAACAACAGTTATCATTCTAGCATTCAGATGATCCCGTATAAAGCTCTGTATAGAAGGAAATGTAGGTCGCCAATTGGATGGTTTGAAGTTAGGAAGACACAACTGATAGCTCCAGAACTGATTCAGCAGGCGGTGGAAAAGATCAGGGTTATTTGAGATCGATTGTTGACAGCCCAAAGTCGCCAGAAATCTTATGCGGACAACCGTCGGCGAGACTTAAATTTCCAAGTTAATGATTGGGCATTCCTGAAGGTATCACCGATGAAGGGCGTGATGAGATTTGGTAAGAAGGTAAAATTGATTCCTCGATATGTTGGACCTTATAAGGTAGTCCGCAAGATAGGACAATTATCTTATGAACTGGACCTACCTCCAGAATTTGACCCAGTTTTTCACGTGTCAATGCTCTGCAAATATGCTGGGGATCCAGCTAGAATCATGCCAGTGGATGATGTTCAAGTTACAGAGAAGTTGTCTTATAAAGAAGTATCCATTACCATATTAGATAGGCAAGTACGGAAACTTAGAAATAAAGAGGTAGTCTCTGTTAAGGTCTTGTGGCGAAACAATAACCGAGAGGAAATGACTTGGGAAGCGAAAGAGAACATGAAGTCCAAGTACCCACACTTGTTTCCACCCCCGGAAGAGATTCAAGATGAGGCGTCATTATTATAAGGTATGTAATGCTTTCTTTTTAATGGTTTTGGTCGTGTGTGGCCATATTTTTCTTGCCATTGTGTCGTAGCCCTGTGAGGCGATATTATTATGGGTTATTGTGACAGGATGGTAGTGCCATATTGTGGCAAACTCTAGCAAAATTTCTAAAGAATTCCCGAGAACATAACATTCGAGGATGAATGTTTTTGAAGGGGGGAAGAGTGTTACACCTCAAAAAATTACATATCATTGTGCGGTAAATAGGCTAATGCAGGGTAAGATGCATATGATGCCCCTACAAGTGAGAAGGGCACTTAACGATTCTAATTAAGATTCCAAAGACATTTGAGCCAAGAGAAGAAAGTTCGTTGAGGAGGGCGAAGCACAAGTCGTGTTTGAAAAGATTTTGGAAATAATCGAGCTAAGGTTGATTTAATAATGTCTTGAGGAAGAGTTATAATTCTCCTTAGATGGTTGATGAAGTGTTAAAAAAGTGTTAAGAAGGTTCCATAAGGATTGGAGACCAAACGAATCGACGAGAACAAGTTCGGAAGGAAGGTGAGTTATACGACCCAATATACGGTTCATATAACTTTATATGGTCTGTATAATGGCCCGCATAACAGTCACAGTGAGGGGTCATCACTGGATGACTTATACCGACTGTATAAAATTATACGGACCGTATAAGTGTCCGTATAAAGAGCATTACGTGCCAGATTTTTCCAAGTATAAATATAAGATCCAAGTCTTATTTTCTCATTTTCTCATTTCTTCCACTTCTCTCAAAACCTATAGAATATTCCACACACTTCATTAACATAGATTCAAGGGAAATCAAGGATCAAATACCAAAGACTAGTAGAATCAAGTGCAAGAATGCTTACTAGGGTTGATGGAAGCTAGAAATTTCTTTGGAATTGAAGTTAGGGTTTTCTCCAAGTGAAGCATTTCCATCCAAAACTCATTCCTGCACAATCAAAGGTGAGTTTTATGTTCGTTTTATGCTATTAAGCGTATTAAATGGTTAAAAGACTTGGATTGTGGAAGAAAGTAGAAAATGGAGTACAAATATGAGAATAGTGAAATTCTTGAATGGTAACTTGATTTGAATCATAGTTCTTGACATGTTATGAGTATAATCTTGTTATTAATGACATTAAGAGTATTGAAGAAGCATTGTATGTGACTGAAAACGACGTAGTGTTGCTAGTCATGGTTATGGATGACTTCGAAATGGAATTGTGAGAATTGAATGGTGTATAGCTCGATGAAGATTATTGATTATGGTATTGTAGTGTTGTTATTGATGTTTGAAAGTTGGTAATTATATGGAGAAAGTTATAGAAACAAAGGAAATGGTGCCCAATTTTCATTAGCTTTTAGTCACTTTAGTTTAAGCTTAAGTATATTATCGATTATCGAATCTTAGTACGAATTCTCTTAAATGTAGAATCGTCGACTTCGAAGGGAACCATATAGTTGATAGAGTTAAGGAGACAAAGAGGTATGTAAGTCTAGTCCCTTCTTCTCTAAGGCATGATTCCTACAATATGACTTCCTTTATCTTTTCATGACTCTCTTATATTCCGGAAACAATACGTCTATGATTATTAAGAGTTTCTCATGAGATAAAGATAAGAAATGTGTAATGAATATGACAATGATGATGATGAATCTAAGTCTAGAGACTCTAAAGCTTATGATATGATAGTGTTATGAAGTTAATGATCCCTCGATGTTATTCATTGTTGTTAGGCTCACCTTATAATGCTAGTTCCTTCCAGGTGAGACATGATGATCACGACTACTCCATAATGGGATCGGGGGTTCTTGACCTAACATTACCCCGATAGAGTTGTAACTTTTACTTGAGCTCTTATGCATGCTTTATGATAAGTATATGATAATGAGATTACACCGTGCCTACATGGCCCGGCAAACACCGCTAAGGCAGGCAGCATATACACCATGTCTAGATGGCATGGGCAGACACCACTTATGGGCGGCATGAGATGTTTACCCCTAACGCGGGAGGCCCGGACGCGGGCTAACGATGATCACACCGTACCTATATGGTCGGGAAATTACATACTTATGCTTACATGATATGATGTTGTTTATTATATGAGTTAGCATGCATGACTCCGCCTTAAGAGGCAATCAATTGTGTTACCCCTTTACCTTATATTCTTGCATCTCTTTATCATGTTATTGTGTATGCCTTAAATACTCAGTACATTGTTCGTACTGACGTCCTTTTATTTCTATGGACGTTGTTCATGCCCACAAGTAGACAGGGAGGCGGCCCAGATTCTTAGGAGCTACTCAGCAGATTCACAGGAGCACTCCACTACTTCGAAGGTGCCATTTGTTGATACATTCTTTTGTGTACATATTTGGGTACGGCGGAGTCCTGTCCCGCCTTTATGTCTCATTACTCTAGTAAAAGTTCATAGATACGTATGCGTAGGTAGTAGTTGTCTCGTGAATACTTCAGTGGATATTTTATATATCATTTTTGCAGCCGTGAGGTCTTATGTATATATATGTGTATTGCCTTGTAGATTATGTGTGTTCAAGTTGGGTATGATAATTGGCATAATGAGTGGTGCTCGGTAGTTAGCTACGGGTACCCGTCATAGCCCCTAGTTGGATCGTGACAATGAAGGACCAGATTGAAGAACCTGTTTCATCTATATGTTTTACAGTGTCTTCAATTCTAGTTTATTGTATTAGGAGTGTTATTGAGTTGTACTTATTTCCTGCTTACTTATAAGCATTGTTTAGGTATTTTCCTGAAGAAAGATTAGCTTCAATTTAGGGGTAACTTGGAAGGGCCGCAACTTTCTTTTTTATTGTCGTAAGATATATTAGAGTTAGTTCCAAGATTGCAATTATTTTGTAATCCGACTTTAGCTGCAATTTAGTGATTGTAGGGGCAAGGGATTAGAAGTAGTCTCTTAGGTTGCAAGTTTTTGTAATCTGAATTCTGTTGAGACTCATAGTTTTAGTTAAGTTTGGGTTAAATCCTACAGAGGTGTAGGTCGTGTTATTTTTCACTCTTGTAAGCCGGGTGTTTTCCACGTAAAAATCTTCTGAAGTTACTGTTCTAATTTTTTTCTCTCGTAAACTACTGACAAGAAACAGACAAAATAACATAGTTCATTACATAGGTGAAAATCTGGTATAACCCAATTCATTCCCCTCTTGTGTTATCAGGCCGTGCAAACTATCAATTGGTATTAGAGTGGGTTATCTTCAAGAGGCTAACACCTTAAGAACAGATCAAGATGAATTATGCACCACCAATTGAACACAGCGGAGGTCAATAAACTCATAAGCCTCTATTGTTCAATGGAAAGTACTATGCTTGGTGTAAAGCTCGCATGGAGGACCATTTGCAAGCCGAAGACTGTGAGTTATGGGATAGGGTCATTGATGGACTAAAATATCCTACTAAAAAGGATGCTGATGGAACTGGTGTAAGGAAAGAAAAAGTGAGTATGATGAGAATGACTATATGGGAATAATGCTAAGGCCAAAAATGTACTTGTTAGACTTTGTATTTATGCATTTGGATTCGCCATACGTTAGTTGTCTTAGTTTTGGATACCGGGGTTTGTCTTTAAGGTCATATGAGGTTGGACATGCTTAACTTATGCTTATAAGGGTTTAAGTTCATGTTTGGTAAGTTGCAGAAGGATTAGAGAATGTTGAATCGAAGCGGAAAGGTTTGTCAAAAGTTGTTTCGGGGAAATATAAAATATGGACCGTATAATATGAGATATGGTCAGTATTTTGAGATATGGACCTTATTTAAGGATTTCAAAATTTTCCAGAGAAGACAGTTTTGGAGGTGGAGATATATGGCCCATTTTACGGACCGTATAATTTTATACAACCAGAAAGTTGGTCGTATAATGTTATACGGCCAGGAATACGGACCATATTTCTTTATGGCAAGGGAATTTTCTGATTTTATATATTATGACCCCACTTCATTTTAAGTCATTTTTAACATAACACCAAGTTCAAGAAAGCTCTAGAAATCTCTCCCGGCATATTCAAACACTTCTCCAATCATAAATCAAAGATCAAAGTGAGGATCAATGTACTTAGGGTTTCAAAGTGTGGTTGAAACTTGCCTCTCCTTCTTGCAGGATCTAAGATTTGAAGGAAAGAAATTGGAGGAAAGGTTCAAACATGAACTTGATGATATTTTGAGTGGTAAATTAACTTGAGCTATGATTGTTAGTGCGTTTTGAGCATAATTTTGTTATGAGGGATAATAGTAATGTTGAGGAAGTGTTGTACACAAGTGTATATGGGGATGCTCAATGGTATATCTTTAAATATGGTGAATATGAGGTTAAAGGAGACCATATGGAGTTGTTATGTAAATTTTTGGTTGTGGATTTTGTGGTAATGATTAAGGAATAGGGGAAAGGCTTTCTATTTCACTTTGGAATCGAGTTATCATTGATATACAAGCGCCATCTAAGTCGTATATGTAGTTTTGGTTATAGGAGTGGCGCTCTAGTGGTGATAAGCTTGTTGTTGGATTACTTGGAAGACTTGATCTATGTTAAGGTTGTCCCTTTCTTTCTTCTGGCATGATCATATCAATATGAACATATACAAATGATATTCATAATAACTCCACTCTGAGAAATACTAGGTGCTTATGTTCTTGATCTTCTTATGATGTTATTGATCTTATCTCGTGATTATTGATCTTGTCTCATGATTATTGGTCTTGTTTATGGTTGTTAATCTCATCTTATGATTATTATACTTTCAAGGTGAGATATGTCGATGATGTTGTCACGACCCAAGCCATGAGTGGCACCCACACTAATTCCCCTAGTGGGCGAACCATCCCCTTAACCAATCATCATATAATTAATCAATTTTAACACATTCAAGGAAATACTGATAACAAAATCTCTAAACTGTCTAGTCATGCCATAAATAAATAAAGGTACGGAAGTCCTAACTATTACAACCCCAAATCCGAAAGTCATCGTACAAGGACTCTAAAATATAACTGTCCAAAGAATGAACAACTCTTTGAAATAATCATAAATGTCTGAAATGAAATAGACATCCAAAATAAGAAAGATTTTCAGGCGGCCTGGCACGGATAGGAGCTCACCCTCAAATCTGTCGGAAACTGGCCTCACGCTAAATATGAGGTCTGGTAGACGTTTCTGGATCATTATCTGCACTCAAAAGAATGCAAGAAGGTAGTATCAGTACAAACACTATGTACCAGTAGATATCATGGGCCGACTAAGATTAGTATCATGCATAAAATCACAAAATCAATAAAATAGACAGATAGGTACAACAACACATAACCATATGAAACTATCAACAAGTATCATCCAACACCGAAATAAGATAAGCCCAAACAAACAGTAATCTGTAAAAGTAACTCAACCCGTGTCATTAGCAACACAACCATAACTCACGAATTATCTAAACTCTGTCACATATCCGTTCACACATGCTAAATGGTAATGTTTGCCCAAATAGCCATGAGTCCGAAGCAATGCAATAAATAATAAAAGTATCTCAACCGTGTACACACATGCTAAATGGTATTGTTTTCCCCAGATAGTCATGACCTGCAGGGGACCCATGGTGTCCATGTACCACTCGCTCCGGAACTGACCTTGGATAATGAGCCCATAACTAGGCCACATCCTCACCCCCTGTCAAACGTGCCTTTTCATTTTTATATGTTCTTTCTCAATTCAATGTATTTCCGTTCCAACAATCAATAAGGAATTGTGAACATTCAATAAATCAATATCAAAGAACATAGGTCACCATGCCACAAGTCGTATCAAGACTCAAGAATCAATTCATCAAAAGCATGAACAAGGGTTACTCTAAGTCAACAAGAAGAGTATTTTTTAACTCCTTCTTTATCACATAATAATGGTTAATCACATAATCAATCAACCGATAGAAAATAAAGGAATTTCCAACCAGACTTATGTTTGAATCCCTAATCATGCTTCTCTTATCAATTTCATAACATATACAATCAACTAATAAAAGTCTAACTCAAGTAGACCCTAACCTAGCTCAAATCAGAGCTGGGACAATGCAATCACTTCGCAATGGCTTTCCCCTTTTGCAAAGCTTCACAACGTTCCAAGTCTAGCAACCACAACGCTAAGTAAGTAATGGATCATCTACTCAACAAACAACAATTGGGGAAGAGAACCCAACTACTTCTACCCTTTTTAAAATGGATGAACTATCGGTAAGCGTGAATTCATACTAATATTAACCCTAATAATCATATACTATCCATTCATGGGTTTTCCCCTCAATTCCACCCTTTTCAATCAATTTTTAGGCTAAAGCTTCCTTTTTTATTGGAACCCTAAGTCTCAATCAACAATTTCCACCATTAATAACCAATTTCTCATCCTAGGAAGTGATAATCTATACTCCTAGATGATTTAACAATAATAAATCAATAACCCACCAATTATTCAAGGGTTTGCAGTTTCTAGGGTTCTAACCTTTTCTTCTACCATTAAGGGACCCTTAATTCATGTAGGACTTAAGAAGATGATGGAATGAACAAAGTAAAGGGTCGAGATTTACCTTTTAAGAGTGTTTTAGCCCTAGCCTTAGAAATTCACCACAAGAGTTCTTGGGAACTGTTTTGGAGTTATGTTAGGAATGGGTTCGGAATAAAGAATATAAAACACTGATTCTACCTTCTGTCGACTGCTGCAGCGATTGATGTCTTGCTACAGTAGTCTCTCTATGGCGGACCTCATTTATTCTCCGACTCCCCGAGGAGGCTAGCCTCATCCTGCTATAATGAACTAGCTACAGCTGTCCATTTTGATCAGTATCTCAGGTTTTTCCACTAGTTTTTCACCCAAAAATCCCAACACCGATCTGAGGCCCTACAGATGCAAACCAAACATGCACACACATATGAAAACACGCTGCAGACTCACCCGTGATCTTGGAATTCCCAACGGAGGTCTAATTTTCTAAATCGCCCCCGCAACGACCCAACGGGTTGTTACATATATTAGCTCCATAATGGTTATCGGAGGTATACCGACCTTACTTCACTCCGATAGAGTTGTAACGTTTCTTTGAGTTCACATGCATGCTTATATATATATATATATATGCAATTTTATGACACCGAGCCGCGCTATAGTCGGCTGGGTACGGCACCTATTGTGCACACCGCCGCAGTTGGGTTCGGTAACACCAAGCCTATCACGGTCGGGTATGATGACACCGAGCCTTATTATGATCGGGTACGGTATGATGATGATATGACTTATATATATGTATGAAAATGTTTTTCTAAAAAGAAAAGCATGCATGTCATCCGCCTTCTGAGGCATTCAGATGTACAGGTTATTTCTCTTTATCTCATGTTACTTTCATATCTTTATTATGTTGTTCTTCATGCCTTACATACTCAGTACATTATTCGTACTGACGTCCTTTTGTTTGTGGACGCTGCGTTCATGCCCGTAAGTAGACAGGGAGACGGTTCAGACCCTTAGGTTTCATTCTTAGCACTTGTATTGGAACACTCCACTTATTCCGGAGTTGCAGTTCAGTTTGGTATGATTCTTTTATGTACATTCATGCATGGCGGGGTCCTGTCCTGTCTTTATTATGTTATGCCCTCCAGTAGAGGCTCGTAGACAGATATGCACAGTTAGATGTCTTATGACCTTCCCGGTCCATATTTTGTTGTATCATTATCTTGATAGCCTTATCGTCTTGTATATATTGGGTTTAACTTTATGACGTATGTATGTATATATATTTTGGGCTTGTGTCCCTTTCCAGTTCATGCTATTTATTAGTTAACATCATGGCCCACTTGGATACTATTATGTGATGCACATATGTTCTGTAGTAGTCGGTAGGTTAGATCTAAGTGCCCGTCATGGCCCTCTGGTTGGGTAGTAACAGTCCTTATCTGTGGTCTTGGACAAGATGTGTACAATAGGATCTCTGGTTGTAAAACTGCTAAACAGATTTAGGATACTCTAGTAAATGCTCACAAAGGACCAAGTCAGGTTAGAATGTTTAGAAAAGCCATGCATGCTCCTGAGTATGAAAACTACAAGATAAACCAAGTGGAAAAATTCTGAGATTTTCACTAGGTGCACATCTATTGTGAATGAAATGACATCACTAGGAAAGGCTCTTACTACTGAAGACTTGGTGGACAAAATTCTGAGGACTCTACCAAAGATATTCAAGATGAAATTAATTGCCATAAGGGAAGCCAAAGACATATCAGTTATGTATCTAGATGAGCTAGTTAGAAATCTGAAGACTTATGAAATAGATATGAAAAACTCCAAAACTGATGAAACAAGTAAGGACTTGATATGGGCTTTCAAAGCTAACGATAGTGATGCTTCAGACATGGATGATAGCTAGCTAGATAGAAGTTTTAAGAAATATCTGAAGAAAAAGGGGAAGGCTAAGAAGAAACAGGTAGAGAAGGACTTGGTCCATCACAAACACAAAAAATGATGAACAAAGGTTATGATGGCAGGTTGGGGAGGAAGCTCAAATGAAGGTTCTGATACTGACAAAGCTAATGAACAGGAACTGATGGCATAAGAAGTCTCAAATTCAAAAGTGGATGACAATATTGAGATAAACCTTCTTGAACTAAAAAATGAGCTCGATTTGTCTTCAAAGAAAAGATTAACCTCCTTAATGTTCACCTTGATAGATGACTTTCATGATGTGAGATTAAGAAAGAGATCAGTTATTGAGTTTCTACTAGTTTAAAATATGAATTCATATATATTGAAACTAGAAAAGATAAGGCTAAAAAAGAAATTGCTCTTTGAAAGAACAGGTACATCAACTTGATTCATTTGTTTTAGCCATAAAATTTTAAATCAAACTCACAGTTACTAAAAAGGTAAATGAGTTATTGATAACACCAGCTGAAGTTAGAAACTGAACTGAAAAAGGTCAAAGATGATCTACAAGGAAAGCGAAGAATCTAGACTTTTGAAACTAGATCTTGCTAAGGTAAAGTGTGATCTTGATAGTGCCAGTTGCTAGAACAAGTCTAGTGAAATCCTTACTCAGCTAAGTAAGCGTACTCATACTATGACTACTGACATAGGGTACATGGATGAACTTTCTATGAAAATTTTTGAAGGAAAATTATGTACACAATGTGGTCATACAAGACATCTCAGGGTTTAATACCCTATTGTAGTGAAACTCTTAGAAAGGTTCATTAATGCTACAAAATCCAATAGAAAGAATGAGATTGTTAGGCCAAAAGGAACATTTGAAAGGAATAGTATAAAGATTGTGTTGCGTAGTTGGGCAAAAAATTAGTTTATCCCTTCTCTCAAAGAAAGGACCCAAGCTTGGCTGAGTGCCTAAAACTAACCTCTGATTTTCATTTGTAGGTTGAAGTGAAGGGAAGCAAGTATAAGTGGTACATGAATAGTACTTGCTCAAAACACATAACTAGAGACAACTAAAAATTCCTTTCACTTGCAAATTTCAAGGATGTAATGTGGCTTTTGAAAATTGTAAGAAAGGTGAGATTATTCATGATGACTTAGAGTTGGTGAAAACCACCTAGTTCAGTGGTATGGGACACGCATAAGATAATATAGGTGAACACATTGAAGAACCAGATTCATCAAATACTGAACAAGTAGGCACTCAGATAGGGGAACCCTAGATGAAACATGTGGATGAATCTGGTCCATCACAAGAATCTCAACAAAATTATCAAGAAGATGAGAATCAATAGAAAGTACCTTCAGTTAGAATTGGGGATGATTAAGATTGCATGAGTATTCCTCAATGATTGGATAGAATTAATGTATGAAATATGCCTTAGTTGGAAATATTCTACTCAGTCTTGTGCAATCATTTGAATGTCCTTATACCATGATAGTTACATTTTCTCACTTAGTCTAATGATATTACCCCTATTGTCTCAGTTGAACTATTTTGTATTGAGGAAACTTTAGATAAAGAACAGGGTTCATTAGTTAATCCAGGTATGTGCTCTATCTCTTTTAATTAATTGCATCTAGGAAATGTACAAAAATTTAGTGACGTGCTTCACGAGTCAGTTTCTTATCAGATAAGTTCAAAGAGAAGCCACCTCATCCTCATATTGAAAAATCACTTTAAACTATCAAAACTCTTCAAGGTTCAAACCGCACATAAATCACCATAATCCCACTTTACCAAGACTTCTTTCTTTACTTGGACTAAATTCCCTTGAATCATGAGAATGAATCCACTCACATGTTCCTTGTGTCAGAAAAAATAATTATGCAAATCAGTGAGGTTCCCTAAATTTCACAAAGCTCAAATCTATTGTAACTCTAGTGACCCAAAATCTCACTTTATCGAAGTGTGTCTAACACAAAGGTAACTTTCTATATAACTCCATTGTTTGGATGAATCTTAGTAGTTTTATGATGATAGGTGGAAAGAACTAATAGTGTTTCGAAAAGATGAAGTGGCTAGACCTACTTCTTAGGTCAAGCTTGAAAAAGAACATGATGTTGGTGACATGGGGAATAGTTTTGAGGGTGTTCATGAAAATGAAATTATTGAAAAAAGGTGCAACAAGTGACTGGGAATATTGCGCGACCCTGTGGCTAAACCTAGTTCACCCTTTGGGTTCAATCTTTGTGATAAATGACAAATATCTAAGGAGGAGGATTTATTCCAAGAAAATGAACAAAATTAAATTGAGAAAGTATTAGTAAAGGCATGAAATAGGTTCTCCAACCTGGTCCATTGGAAGGTGACCAAGAGGAGGATACTCTAATGGGTACTTGAGACTGAGAATGTCACTGTTATTTAGGAGTTGCACTAGATGCTGAAAAAGAAATATTCATTTGCTTTAGTATTATAAACCTAGTCCTTCCATGTGCCTGTTTTCCTTAGGTTGTCACTAGTTTAGGCTTTCCTTTACAACTACCCCTTTGTAATCTTTTCGATTGTCATGGCTTGGATTGTAATGAAATTGCAGAGGGTGAGGTGGTTCTCACACTTGTGTATGATAATATTTTTCCTCTTTTCATTCATGTATTTTTCTTGGATGGCTAACATCCTTAGCTAAATGTTTGAGAAATTTTGATAACATTTATGATTGTATTTGTGATAGTCCAGTGACCATGAGCATTACATTGCTAACATTCAACTGCTATTTTGAATAATGGACAGATTTTACGATGATTCCAAAAGGGGAAAGATGTATACTTGTAATATTTATAACCCATTACTCTAACCTGGATCATCTAAGTGGTTCATTTGCTTTCTTTCTATACTTTGGACTGATTGGAACAGGTTATAAAGAGGGAACAAAGAACATGAATTTGTCATCATCAAAAGGGGAATTTGTTGGACTTAGAACATATTGTTGGTTGAAAAATGGTTTGGACCAAAGAAGTTTGCTCGACCAAAAATAACATGGAACATGTGCTAAACTAAATGAACCACGTACAATAATTTTATGTTCGGTTTGAGAGTTTGACTGCTAGTAAAACTCTTTGAATGGAGGAGTCTGGGATAAGAACAAAGGATCAGAGGAATATGAGAGTCTTTGGGATTATCTTGGATAATCTTTGCACGGAATAGAATTCCTAAATGATGCATAAGTCCAGTTGTGAAGCAAAGAGTTCACCTCTAACTTAAACTCTTCTTTCTGAAGTAATACTTATCCTAATAGTATTTGTGTATAACTAACTTGCTTTTACTTGTTATTATAAATATCCAGGTACTTTATTGAAGAGACACACACATCTATACTGAAAGCAATAGCAGAAATTAAAGCATATAACAAATATCATTCTTAAATTTCTATCTAACAATTCGAATGCGTGGCTGATACGAAGGACCGGATAGAAGAACATATTTCATCTATATGTTTCACAGTATCTTAAATTCTAGTTTATTATATTAGGATTGTTATTGAGTTGTACTATTTCTAGCTTTCTTAAAGAGTTGTTAAGGTATTTTTCTAAAGAAAAATTAGCTTGAAGTTAGGGGTAACTTGGAAGGGTTGCAACTTTCTTCTTGATTGTTGTAAGAGGGATTAGAGTTAGTTCTTAAGTTGCAATTGTTTTGTAATTTGAATTTAGCTAGAATTTGGTGATTATTGTAAGGGCAAGAGATTAGAGGTAGTCTCTTAGACTGTAAGTGTTTGAAATCTGAATTCTGTTGAGGCTCACAGTTTTAGTGAAGTTTGGGTTAAATCCTGCAGAGGTGTAGGTTGTGGTTTTTTCATCCTTGTGAGGCGGGTCTTTTCAACATAAAAATCTCGTGTTGTTACTATTCTTATTTCTTTATTCAGCCAGCTACTCACAAGTAATAGATAATGTAACCTGGTCCATCACAAAAGCGAAAATCTGGTATAACCCAATTCACCCTCCCCCTTGTGTCATTAAGTTGTGCAAACTATCAAAAACACAATATCATTGAAGGATTAGTATAGTTTGGGATAATCGTTGTTGCTAGACCAATGGTGGGCACCAAACTCTTTAGACTAAAATTTATTTATTAGTAAAATCGATTGAATTTGTTTAAAAATGGTCTAAAGCATGTAGCT
The DNA here is from genome assembly GCF_029784015.1 of Lycium ferocissimum. Classification (NCBI taxonomy): domain Eukaryota; kingdom Viridiplantae; phylum Streptophyta; class Magnoliopsida; order Solanales; family Solanaceae; genus Lycium; species Lycium ferocissimum. The sequence goes on along the minus strand of NC_081342.1, from coordinate 36,317,450 downwards.
AATATAAAAATAATATAAAATCCCTTATTATGGGGTCCAAGCAACAAATAACAATCGAAACAAGGAATGAAATAATAATCAATAAGCAAAGAACTAAGTAGAAAAAGATAAAAAAAAAATATTCAATCTCCTGGAACCAGTGAAATAGGTTGTTGAAGGACAACATTGAGTTATTGTGGATTACAGAGTCAAGAAGAGGGTGTTTCGGTATTTAGGTGGAAAAATTAGATGGGGTACAATTAGGGGATAATGGGGGTCTTATAGGATAGACTACATTAACTGATTTTCCTAACCCTACACGCGTTAAAACCGTTATTTGGATGGAGATCCTGAACTCTTAATGGGATTAAATATAATGCTCGGGCTATTAGAGTTCCACCCTTATGCACATTATCTTTCTATCAAAATGCCATGTCTCTCTAGATGGACCATCTTAACTTCTATGGACCCGAGAACGAAGGAAGGGACAAAAAACACACATTTTCATTAATTGAAGGTTAAATGTGCTTTGCCGAATATCACAAGTACTAAAATAAAATTTACCAACAATTTAGGGACCAAAAGTGCTATATTCCCTACTTTTTATATGGGATAAGATGTGGAATAAGTGTGCGTGTGTGTGTATATATATATATATATATATATATATAGTTACCTATTATAAGAATGTATAAAGACAAAATGCACTAAACATATGTGGTCTTTACTTAATGGTTCAAATATTACAAGTTTACTCTTTACGTTATAAGAAGTAAATTATTAGTAAATTATTATTCATTGTATAATAATCCTAACATTATAAACCTTGCATAACTAGACTGTACTTTGTAAATCTTCCAAATTTACACTTTTGTTTCAAGCAAGACCTCCCCTGGATGTTTCCTTTGATAAAATAATTGCGAATGTTCAATCAACTGAGAATGCTGTCGAGATTGATAAAGCACTTCTTGAATAAATATTCCTCAAGCGTGTGAACAATAAATTTCAAGGGTCTATTTTGGAAGACATGACAAGGTTTCTTACTCATGAATTAATATATGTACATATTGCCAATAAATTTCTTTCTTATCAAAAGAAAGTTGATAATGAAAAGCAACCTCTTGAGTAAGTTCCTGATTGGAATATGAATTGATATTGTGTACGTTCATCCTCAATCAATGGATCTGTTTGATCACAATATTCCAAGGTAAACGTCATTATCACACAGGAAAAAGATGTACTAATTCCGATCATGACCATAGGTTTTAATTCCTCCAAGTAAGATCTAATTGAACAAAATTTAGAGGTAGAAATAATTAAAGAGGAGGATGGGGATGGACAAGAAATTAAATGAAATTATTCTGCAATAAAGCATATCTCTGAATTTCTATTTTCTCTAAATTCAACTTATAGCCATATAATTTGTTAATATAATTACATCCCTTTCAATTTATCTTGTTACGTTTTAATTAACCCATAATAATTGGCTATTATATATAGCCTGTTTAACAAAGAGTCTAGAAAATTAAAAAGTCAAAACAAAAAAAATTGATTTTAATGGAAAATTAAGGTTTTTGCTGCTTCAAAGAGGTAGCAGAAGCAATTTTTCAGCTTTGGAAAAGAAGATGAAAAAATAATTTTTCCTTAGAAAAAGCAAAACCTATTTTTTATTTTTTCAAGAAAAAATTATACCCTTAGCAAAAAATTTTATTAATCAAACTATTTTAACTGTACGAACAAAAACTAGCCTCATACATTATCGACAAAATATCGTTGGCCCAAGTCTCATAAATTTCTATTTGGTAATTTTATTACTAGAACTAAATTAATTTTCAAAATATAATTAAAGTATCTTATAATAAATATGTCAAATAATTTATATATTGAAATAATACATGCTTTAAAGTGAATGTTTACATACTACTATTTTTCTAATTTGACGCTCAAAAACAGTTTTTGTAAAAAGTTCATTAAACGAAAAAAGGGAAGATTTCAATCACATATGAGACCTAATCTGTACAAAATACGAAGCTTTCCTCTCCTTATTCAGCAGTTATATAAGAGCACTTTGATTATGAAACCTTTTTGAACTCAAAGGATGAATCTGGACTCACTTCAATATTAGCAATGCATGAATCAGGACAAAGAAACAACCAAGTTTAACAGGACGATCGATAAAAAAGTCAATCATCACAAATCAAGCTGCTAGCTTGTCAAAAGAGTCTCATTTCCAACACGAGAGGCTACCGCTTGAAGAATCTAACGATGAAATATAAAAGGAAAAATATGTAAGTTGCACCATAAATTTGTTCAAAATTTTAATTCACACATCTTAAGTTTAACAGCGATCACTTTCTCCCTATTTTTGTTTAAAGTAAAACCAGTACCACCCTAAAGAGTAATTTCTCCTCCTTGAAGCAAGTGAGAAGAAAATGGTTTACTCCCTCCATCCTAAATTAACCGTCACTTTAGCTAAAAAAAAAAAAAATTGTTTCAAAATAATTGTCACTTTACGAATTTATGACTAAAGTTGACAATTATTTTTAACTATACCTTGAGATTAAAGAAGAATGCACAATATTTAAGAGAAACCAATCCATCTACTTTTACTAAATAAGGCTAACTTACTTTCAGCAACAACAACCAAAAAATTCCAAAAACCTAGAAATAATCCAACACCCATTTAGCACAAAAAAGCTCAAACTATCATCTTTTTGAAAAAAATAATTTTGATTGAAAATCGCAGTTAGCAGGAGACACAATACACATATACCGAATACCCAGAAAAAATTATAAGAGCAATATAGCACAAGATCTCATCTCTTCTAAGAGTTTCAAATTAGATGTCCCATCTTAACTGCAACCACAACAAATAAAAAACATGCAACAAATTAAACCCTTAAGATATTGTGCTTTATTTCATGCTTTGATGCTTCGAATAGGTTGATATTACCTTTTTGTACTTAGACAAAAAGGTCTGGTTGAGACCATAAGGGTTTGGGAAGGTTTTGGAGCGAGGTCTTGTTTTAGAAGGCTAAAAGGCTAAACTAGGAACCTGACCCCTCTTTTTGATTATTAGTGTGTCATTGTGTGATGTGAAACTTCACATAAGTTTATATTATGTTTTTGGACTTGTTGGCATGCTTGGGTTTGGACTCGAAGGGCTCGGGGGTATTTTGAAACCATTGAAACCTAGTTGCCAACAATGAAATCTGGTACTGGTGCCTTCATCGCGATCGCGAAGGCCTTGGCGGTTACTAACGTGATGTGCAAGTGGATTATGCACAGTGAACATGATACAAGGGACACGACCGCAAAACAGGATTTGGTCAGACCTTGGTCAACTCTTCTTCGCAATCACGAGTGGTCTGACCACGATTGCATATGGTGATCAAATATTTATCATGTGCGATGAATGCAAGAAGGCACTGTAGCCTATAAAAGTTGAGTTCAAAATTTTAGCAACGTGATTTAGGGCATATTTGGAATTTTGGAAGATAAGCTCTCAGGTTTGAGCTACGAAAAGGTAGATATATTCAGCCTAATATTGAAGGTAATAATTCCTCCAACTAAGCTAGTGACTTTCCATAATTTTATGTAATTTGAACCATGAAATCTTGTACATCAGACTTGAAATGGGGAATCCTGCCCTAATCTTAATAATAAAAAATCATTTATTTGACTTAGAATTCAATATAAAAATAAGATTTTAGTTATGGTAGAATTCGATATAAAAATAAGATTTTAGTTATGGTATTAAATTCCTTAGCTTACTGGTAACACATCTTGTATTCATTTTGGAATTTCGGACAGTTGACCCGAGGGCTATGTTTGAGTTGACCAAGAGTTGACTTTGACATCGATGTGTCTTATAATTATGGGAACGATCCCTCTAGACTAATTTGGGTCTGTTATTAATGAGTTTTAATATATTGAAACTCGTACTCAGGTCAACTTTGGCGATTCAAGTAACTGTTTGACTATTGAATTTAAGTAAGTAAGGCTTTTAACTCTTAATTTTCTTGATTTTTCATAAAACCATGTGTTATGTGTTGCTTATGTGCATTTAAACCATCTTAGTCCATGTGAGTTGGCAAGCATGAGCTTGGTTAGGTAGATTGAAGTATCTAGTTTAGACTATATGGGTTGTATTGTGTGTTATTTACACCTCTTATTGATCTGAGCATTATGTGATAATTGTTTAGCTATTAGCATTCTTTATCACTTGATAGAGCATGCACAACCTGAGCATGTTGATGACATATGGCTAGTTAGCACATGTTGATGATACCGGGTAGGCGTGAGGTCGTTGTACTATAAGTCAAGTAGACAGACCGATAAACTCAAAAGATAAGTAAGACATAAGGTTGATGATGCACTGCATGGGATAAGTTAGACAAACATACTATGCCCCATAGTTGTTTGTCATAAATTATATGTTGTCTTTACACCTGTAATCTGTATTCATGTTTTTATTTGATTTGCTTTACTTATATTTCTGTAGTATACCTTGTTACGGTTCACTTTTAGGTGGGTGCATAAAAGCTATTAAGAGGTTGTGGACTCTATTTAGATTTTTATATTTTTTAGAGTCGCCACCTAATTTATAAGGAAAATTAGGAAAACCAAGTTAAAAGGGTTTAGTTAAACAAAAGGAGAATCCTTTTAAACCAGAGTTCGAGGTAAGAGTTCTGGTGATCCCCTAGGGAAGGTTTTAAGCACCCTAGTATTAATGATCCGTAGAAAACGGTTGACCTACGAGCTTCAATGTGTGATTAATTGTGATTATTTGCTAAAAATGTTTTCTTTCTGGCAAAACTATGACGTCAATATCATAACTCCATCTTTTTTTGGCAAAATATCTTTAAGGAAAAAGAGTTGGTTTTTCTTTGGAGAATTTTTATAAGATTCAAATGATCATCTTTGCTTTCCGAACCAAACACACACTCAAGGTTTCCCTTAGGTAGAGTTCAGCTTATTTTAGTCCCAAGTGTTATGTCCCATTTAATCCTTACAATTTATTTGAAAAGTTGAGTGTATTCCTTTTGTAAATATACCATGGGTATACAAGAAAATAAAAAAAGTTATGCATTTTTTGTTTATCTTTCGTCAAATTTTAGGCCAACCATATTCTACTTTAAACTTTTACCCCAAATAAAGGTTCAATGTACTTTTTTCTTGTTTAAGTGACATAAGGTTTAGGCTTGAGCCCCAAAGGTTTAGAATTGTAACGACCCGAATGGTCGTTATAGTGTTTTGACCTATTTAACCTTGTTGACCCTTCCTCGAGTCCCGTTAGTATGATCTATGACTTAATGAAGTCATTGTCTTGGTTCCCACAAGGTTCGAGTGTAAATTGAGTCATTGATGGCGAAGCTAGTTAAGTTAACGAGTTAGAGTTGACCACGGTAAACGTTGGGTTAAGATGACCATGCATCAATGTTTTGGAAGTTCCAACAAGTTAATATGTTGATTTTGAACTTGTCCACAAGTTTTGGTGAGGTTCCGAAGAGTTTCAGATGGGTTTGGGTTTTGTCACACTCGTATTCGATGTTTTTGCCGTAGGTCTTTGGCTACAAAGGGGTCTGGATTGATCAAACGACCTTTGTTTTTTGTGATATTTCAACCATTAGATCCGTATCGTAATTACGAAGCTATAGCAAAAGGAATCGTCACGTTTCGCCTCCGTATGGGGGAGTTATGCCTTTTTTTGTTCGGGCTGCTCCAGCAAGTTTCTTTGTAGTGGACCCATGGATTTTTATTCTGGATTATGATATGCTCGTTTGGTTCTGATTTTGGTATGGATGTTGAATGCCTACTTTGATATAAATATGACCATTGATTGAATTAAATTGGGGATTAGTGACTCTACCTAGGGACAGAACTTGGACTTGTGATTATCAGGTGAGATTATTGAAACTTGACTGACTTGTGGTTTAGAAGCTTCATCTTAGGGTGTGACTCTGTTATGGGATATTCTGTGACTTAGATTTGAGTATTAAGTGCCTATCTGTTTATCTTGTTGATTTTATACTTATATGCGTGAACTAATCTTAGTCGGCCTATGATGCTTACCGGTACATAGTGTTTGTACTGATACTACCTTCTTCGCACTTTTTGAGTGCAGATTGTGTTCCAGAGATTTCATCCAGACTACATCTCTAGCTTGAAGCTAGTTTGCTCGATCAAATCGGACGGTGAGCTTCTACCCATGCCATGCCACCTGAAGATCTCTCTTTCCAGATGTCTACTTTCATTCCATACATTATTTGTTATTATGTTTGAGATATACTTCATTCTTTAGACATTGTTGGTTAGAGTCCTTGTACGATGACTTTCAAATTTTTGGGGTGTAATAGTTAGACTTCCGCACTATATTATCTATTAATTATGACTTGTTTTGTTTATTTATTCATTCACTTATCTATTGATTGTTAATAAATGATTAAAGAAGTTGAAATTGGCTAATGAATAATAGGTTAACAGGTAAGGGTTTGCCTACTAGTGATAATAAGGTAGGTGCCCGCACGATCGGTAGTTAGGGTCATGATAGTTGGTATCAGAGCCTAGGTTCGTGAATCTCGTTGTACAAGGACGTGTCTAATAGAGTCTTGCAGATCGGTACGAAGAACTCCGTACCTATCTGCGAGAGGCTATGGGACATTTAGGAAACTTCCACTTCTTTTATTCTTTCATGCTACTTCAGTCAGATTGGTATCTAGACGATTCCAATTTGTATATGCACTTCCTTGTCTTATTCTTCCATGAATGGTGGAAACCCCTTTCGTAAACTTTTATACGAGCAGTTTGTGTTATGGCATGGCTTGGTATGGTAGTAGATGCGTCTTCCTGATTCGGACGCATGATCCAAGTTCAGTTTACAGTTGTGACTTGAAGATTAGTTAGATGGGTTGTAATTTAGACCCGGTTATTTTGTTTGCATAATATTGTAAAGAAAGGAACATTGGATAGATTAATCTTCACTATTAGGAATGGAATAACTGGTATTTGACATGCTTATTAGATTAAGGGTGCAAGTTGTACTAGATTGAAATGTATATAAATTAGACCTCCGCTGGAAATTCTAAGGCCATGGGTGAGTCCGTAGCATTTTTGTACATTGACCTGCATGTTTAGTTTGTGGTTGTAAGGCCTTGGATAAATAGTTTGGATATCGAGTGAAAACTGAGTAGAAAAACCTTGCTTACTGGATAGAAAGGTCCGTTGCAGTGGAAGGGGGACCGCTGCAGTGAGACCGTAGTAGCGGACAATACGTCGCCATAGTAGGAATCTGGAAAATGGGAAAATCCGCTATAGCGGGGCTTGACACGCCATAAAGAGTTCGCCGCAACGGACGTGGTGACCGCTGCAGCGAATGACGAGCAGTTGTTCCAGATAGTTCTTAAGATAAAACCCTTAAAAACCTTGTCATTTCCCTTCATAGTTCTTTAGGCATATGTGAGAGGTTTTGAGAGCCTTGTACCTATTGTGTAATGATTCAGCTAGTTCCTACTACTACTGGGTTATTTCTCGGTTGAGTTAATAGAATGAAAAGGGAAAAAATTGCGCGAATGGTTGTGGTGTTCTGGTTCGACGAGTACGACATCAAGTGATAGATTAATGATGAAGTTTGAATTAACTCGAGTTCTAGAGAGCATTTAGGGTGAAGTGAAGAGTTTGTGAAGTTGTTTTAAACGGGGTTAAGTTCCCCTAGCTTGTCTTATGATTGTTTATTGTCTTAGGCTTAAATTAATGGTGCAAATGTATGGGGACTAGTTGGAGAAGTTGAGTTTTTACCTTAGCGTTGAGAATTGAATAATAGGCTCTAAATATTAGTTTAATTGGTAAGTCTTTCCAATAGTAAGATGGGATTTCATGAAGTAGTAAATCATAAGCTTGAATCTCTAATCTAGACTAAGATTTGATTAAGGAGAAAAAGGGGGATCGTTCGAAACAAGAGCTAAAAATTGGAGAGTTATGTTGAGGTTGTACAATGTGAGGTCAGAAAAGGGTTAAGTATGAACTTAGTGAAGCAGGTGTCTGAGTCCTGATTTGTTGAGATAGATATGAGGAATAATTAAGAAATTCATGATAGTTGAGATTTGTCTAAGAGTTGATTACTGTTGTGACTTCTTGATAAATACTAAATTTGTCATAATGTGAGAAATATAGGGATGTTAAATAGTTCTGATAGGACGAGATGTTATGAAGATTGTCCTAATGAATTAGTCTCGAGGAAAAAGGGTAAATGAGTTGGTAGAATAGATAAGGCTGTTGGGTTTCACGTGGTCCTTTTGTTGTATTAAGTAAGTGATAAAAATAGAGAGGTTTGGGTAAGTCCGTGATAAACTGTTACTTGTCTTGAATGACTGATAGGTAATAGGTTAACATAGTTAGTATTAAACAAGGTGTGTTAAGATATGAAATCTTAGTTTACTGATCTAAGAAAGATTTGTTGATTGCATTGGTGATCATAAGGGTCTAGAGAAGTTGTAATCATTAGAGGTATAAATTGGGATTAGTATGATCAAACTTCGATATATTAGATGATGCATATGTGTTGTAGCAATTCCTGGGGGAGGTTCGAGTACAGAAATATGGAAATTGGGTCGTTTAGTTAAGCTATAAGAAGCTTTGATAGATAAGATGAACCGATAGTGGTTAGGGCGCACTTGGTGCCGTTGAGGCTTCCGTGTGGTTATAATGCATGTCCTTGGGTTATCGTCAACCTACGTACTCTCCTTCTTCTTTCGAGGACGAACGATGGGTAAATTGGTATTTGATGTAATGACCAGAATGGTCGTTATAGTATTTTGACCCCTTTAACCTTGTTGACCTTTCCCCAAGTCCCGTTAGTATGATCTATGACTTAATGAAATATTGTTATCCGAAAACCAATGCAGAAAACAAAAGAAATTGTCTGAAACATCCAACCAAACATAAGATAAAACTATGTCTTAAAAACAAAAGCCTACAAGGGCAAGGGAAATCATACTAAATGGGGGGGGGGGGGAGTACACTAGGCCACTCCTCTGCTGGTCGCCCATCACCTCCGGTACTGGAACTGCTGGAGTCATCCTTTGTCGAGCCCGGACCCCCTCAGAAAGGAGAACTGCTGGCCATATCACTTAGTCACCTTAGGCAGCTTCCTCTTAGGGTTCAAGGCCTTCAGGTTGCCTTTGATGCCCTTCCACATCTTCGCAAACAATTTGTTCTGGGCTAGTCTTTTCTTCTTCTCCTTGTCCAAATCTTGCTGGAGCTCCACATGGGCCTAGGCCAGAGAACCATACACAGCCTGCAAGGTGTCCAAGGACTCTCGTATCTTGGTCTGCGTCTCCATGTACCCTTTCACCGCACCTCCTGGGTGAAATAGACAACATCAGGACAAGCACCAACACTAGAGGAACCGACGTCCATGGAAGGCAGCGTGGACCCCTCCATCCTACTCCTTATGGCTGCCAACTCGACCGCCATCTACTCTAAGGGGCCCTGGGGCTGCAAAGGGCCAGCACCATCTCCTTCTCCCTCCTGACCCTCACTCTCCTCGTCATCCGAGTCTTTTTCTTTTTGTTGCAAGACTACGAACCCTTTACCCTCAATGGGTTAAACTCCACATCGCACTCAACTGTCTGGTCTGCAGGCTCGGTAGGCATATTGGCCCGCTGGCATAAGCGCGTGATAAAGGAGGAAACATTAGAGTCGGGCCAGCCTTTGCCGCAAAAGTCCTCCACTCCGTGATCACCTGCTTACCCACATTTATGGGCACACCATCCAGCACGCAAGTAATCACATAGGCCCGAGGGTAGGTGACATCAGTAGTGTTACTCGAAGGGCGAACCCTCCGGGAAACTAGGCCCAGCCACCTTCGAGCATCGACAGTGAAGTAAGTACTCTTGATCCCGGTCTAGCTAACACCCCAAGTGACCTTACGCCTCTTGCTCTCCTTTACCAGCATATTCACCAACCAAGGGCTATTACCGTCATGGTCCTTAGCAAGCATCTCATCCTCGGGGGGATTGGGCAGCCCATAAATGTCATTAATAACCTCCGCCCCGACTTTCACCTGGACTCCCCGAATTGTGATCTCCGGGTCTGGAGAGGTCCAATAAACAGTGGGGAGCATGGCATAAACTCCCTGACCCAGTTGGCGTTACAATTTTTGAGGTCCCGCACCAACGTGTTCCACCTAATTTCCTGTAGCCGGTTGTAGAATTCCAGGGCAAGCTCCTCCACCCGGTCCATGATAAAGCCCCTCTTATGAAGCAGCCCCTTGCTTTGTTGCTCCATGTAGCGCCTTCGGCACTGAGGGCTGGTGAACCTGGCATAAATAGGAACTGATGGTTGTTGTTAATCGGCTATGACTTGATAGGACTGTGCACCTATAGAAGGAAAACCACATTAGTCCCATGATACACCAAGTTCAGTTAGCTATAGGGCATGTATAACCAAGACAAACCAACAAAACTCAACCTAGGTAGGAGAAATATCAAAAATCACATTACGGCGACCCCTTCGCCGCAAACGCGTCTCTAGATAACCGTAGTGGCGTCGCCGTGCTCGTGAAGCCCAGCGAGAAAAACCCCTATTCATAAAAAATGGAGGACCAAAATTTTGGCTAAATTTCTACAGATCTCGACATAGATCGGGTAATACATTAGCATGCATGTTGTTTACACCCCATGAAACATCCTTTTAACAACAAACAGACCCAAAATTTCAAGCATTATCAAAGACACTTCTACCAAATGCATCGACTGCCCAAACAAGCTTTTCCCCCCATTTTCAAGCATATCTTAGGTACTCAGTTATGATAAGACTTTCTGAACATCGAAATAACATGCCATAATTCGAAATCTCCTTCCCATAAGGAATTAAAAAACCCTTATTTCAGAATCCCAACATTTCTACACTACCCAGCAACTTTAGCATGGAAATTTTTGTAATTTTGGGGTCTATCAGCCTAATAGTGAAGTAGAAGAGAGTACATACCTTGAGTTGGCAAAAGATTGCAACATTTTTCTCCAAGAAATTTGACCCTTGCAGTTTTTCCCCAAAATTTTCTGCCATTTTCTTTGTGTTTTGAAGTATAGGAGTGGAATGTAGTGTGTGGGGAGTTTAAAAAGGGGAAGCAGGAGAATATTAGGAGACTAAGGGAGTGAATGAGGAGAATAATCGTGGGGAGTTGAGAGGTTTTCGAAAAAGGGGGAAGTACGAAGTGGGAAGGTGAAATATCACCTCGACCATTTTAAATTCTGCCTGATAGTTCTGCTGCAGCGGTACTCGATCCGCTGCAGTGATACAGTTGTGGCAGGGAACCAAACCACTGCAGCGGCCACCGTGTTATTTCAGCTTCCGAATCGCGATAATGGCCCGTGGTCCTACCTTTCCAGCCATAGGGTTTTAAAATCACGTATGAGTCCTAGGTCCCCCGATTATTTCGACTTCACAGACTAAGATTTCCAAGTCCGGTGCCTCGTCCTCTCAGTTGTATGGTAGCTTTAGGCACGCATTTTCTTACGGCCAAGGTATTGATACCCAGTGGCAAGTGAACTCGAGCAAGGATTTAAAAACTTATGATGTGGCATGGGATATGTAATTTTATAACGTTCCACATAATATAACCTTGCGGCCCAAATCCGCCCAACGCCATTTGGGGACGAATGATTATTTAATTGTCATCTGATGTAACGATCCACCTGGTCGCTATTAGACGTTCCGCAGCCCGTGTAAGAAAACACAGAGTATCGTCATAAGATATTCCCCCGGGGGAGATTTAAGTGTAATATTTACTCATAGTTGAAATTAGTTAGGAGTTAAAGAGTTGTGGGCTCGGGGAGTATGTTCTCGCAGCAGCGGGTAACTGATCGCCATAGCGAGCCCGCTGTAGCGGAGGATTCATCCTCCACAGTGGTATGCGCAGACCAGAACCCGTGTTTAATGATCTTATTTTGAGATTTTAGAACTTTTATCCATAAACCCCTTTTCTAAGTCGTCATTTGGGTATTTCCAGAGTAAAACACTTGGTGACTAGGTAAAGGTGTCTCTCCAAACATCCTTCGGGTTATCTTCCTTAAAGATTTCTCTATCACGGGTTCCGGCTCCAAGACGGGATAGTAGATACTCCATGAACGATCGTGAAAGATGCTCGGCAATGAGGTAGGTTATAGTTTACTTGAGTTCGACTTTGATTAATAAATCGTATATATGTTATAGAATTGACGGGAGAAAGCATGATTAGGTCTTCAAACATGGAGTTCGGACGGATTTTTGTTTAGGTTAAGATGAATGCGGATTTCTGTAGGCATTGTGCCATTAAGTACATACGTGAAATAAGATACGTAGTTAATATGCCAAAAGGGGAATAAAGTAGTGGTTATGGTTTATTATTGATCCAGTTAGATGGTGGGTATGTGCAATTACCAAATCGGCCAATAGGGTCTTGTTGTACCATGGGTGGGGGAGACCTGTTCCTAAATTGTGGGTGTTCTCATTGAGTATTTATGTTGTCATTATTCTATGTACTGAGCATGCAGGAATCGTTAGTATTTACTTTTTGTTGATTCGGAGTGATTCCTTATTCGTATTATTGACGAGTCGAGTCTGAGTCTGGGTATGGCTGTTGCATGATGACGCGTGTTCTTACTATATGCAGCTTCGTAGAGCATCCCCATTGTTAGGAGGGTGATGTATTAAGTTTTTTTGTGTCTCGTGATAGGGTGACTTGCATTCTTGATATTGATAAATTGATTCGTGTGCCTTGATATGACTTGTGACGTGGTAATTTATGCTCCTGGCTATTGATGCTTATTTATTTACATTCCTTATTGATTGTGGAATGAAAATACTTTATGATGAGAAGGATAATATAAATATGAAAAGGCACATTTTACAGGAGGTGAGGATGTGGCCTAGTTATGGGCTTGTGATCCGAGGTTAGTTCTGGAGCGATTGGTACATGGACACCATGGGTCCCCTGCAAGTCATGGCTAATGGGTCAAACATTAACATTTTGCATATGTGTATGGATACGATACTAACGTTTATTGCATTTTACTTGTGTGTTCATCTATTTGTGGCGGAGGCAGAGCAGATCTCGGTTTGATGTCATCTAGTTATGGTTCATTCCGATAGGTTCCAATTTATTTACTCATGATTGTGAATATGAGGTGTTGACAATTAATCTCATGGTCCGTTAATAAATAAATAAAGATAAGTTGACCTGACCCCGTTAGTGTGGCTAATTGTGGGAGTATGTTGATTTGTTACCATTGATTGCATTGACGTACTGTTCTTGTTTAATATTTGATGAGCGGGTTGAGTCTGGTGTCCATTGTGGAGTAAGTGTTTGAATGAGTTTAACCACTAAACTTTGATTAGGTTAGAGTAAGGGAAATAAGGTAGTCCCACCGTGTGTCGGCTGGTTGGAAGGTTGAGTTTTGTTCTGTACAAATTGATGTAGTACAATTGGTCCAGAAGTCTGTCTTAATGTAATTGTTGTTGTCTGTTGGTCCTTACTTTCTTGTGTTACATTGACATGGTAATGGGACACGAGTATGTTTATATGAGAACTGTTTAATTGTGGGTATGAATTAAAAAGGGTGTTGCGACTATACTCATCTGTTTATTCTGTTTGATTTTATATCGTGTTGCGTGACTAATCTTAGTCGACCTATGATGCTTACCAGTACGTGTGGTGTACTGATACTACTCTTGCTACATCCTTTTTGGGTGTAGATGTGTTTTAGGTTTTGCTTTTAGGTTTCATAATTTCATTGGCGGATATCTTCCTTCAGCTTCTGTACATCTCATTTTGAAGGCGGAAGGTGTGTCTTTTACTTATGTTATCTCTCTGTACATTAGAAGCTCTTGTACCGGTTAAGACTAGATCCTTGGAAAGTGAAACTGTTTTTATACTATTAAAAAAATGCGTTTGTAATGTTTATTACATTTACTATTTCCTGCTGCATTTGTTTTCAAAACAACGTTACAAAAGGGTTGGGTTTGATAAGGGTTCGCCTATCGGATAGTAATATAGTAGGTGCCTGCACGATCCGTAATTCGGGTCATGACAAGGGTACATATATCCGGTATAACTATGTATATCTCTTGTCCTAGCAGTTTGAAATTGAAGAGAGAGGATAGAAAAATTGCACAACTACACTAATTCTAACATCAAGTATATACATCCATTTCAAGAACATACATCAGCATGCTTAAACTTCTTACTTAACATGATTTTTACAAAATGATTAACAAACAACCACAAGCACCCCAAATCTTATTTTTTCAGCTTCGCAGGAAAGGAAAAGATACCATAGACTGCATATGACTCAACTATAAACCTGCATCAAGTATATATAGGATTCAGTTTTGAGTTTAGAGTTCTACATAAAGGGACATGGATGCTCAACCAATCTGAGTCTCAGGTAAGCTAGATCAATCATACATACTAAATCTTAGTGAATGCAAGAAGAAAGAAGACTCCTTCAAAGACCCAAAAAACCATTAATCATACTATTTTGGTAGTTCAAAGAAAACACAAAGGAGGAAAGGCATATGAAAACAGTCATTTGAAAGAATAGTACATAGCATACTCTTTAAGTATCAACCTCTAACACACATGTATACACTCATACATATCCAGTATGCCCGTGCCTAGGTACGTTCATGACATTAACTTAGGAACAAATAACATATAGCAATCTGGTTTGGTAAATGGACTAGGGTCAGAACATTCACATCCTTAGTGATCATATACATGCAAAGTTATTCTCCTTAAAGCTGTAACACCTCGTACCTCCTAACTAAGTTACGTTCATGATTTGAGACTTACAAACCAAGACAGAAGTGTTGGGATTAGAAAATTTTCCTCAGAATGGTAAAAGTACGTCTACATTAAAATGTGTGGGCCATACTTCTTGAACGTACCTCACATGGGAAAATAAGAAGTCACTGAAATTTGACAATTCCAGGTATGGGCAAGTTATACGGGCCGTACATTTAAGGCGTACAATTTATACGGGCTGTACTTTAATGTACGGGCCATACTTTTCATCACGTACCTCACAGACTAAAAATCGTAGCTTCTGGAAATTGACATACGAGGTACGTCCATAATGTACGGGACGTACAATAATGTACGGGCCGTACATTGTGCCCGTACTTCTTCTCGCTTCAGTAAAAGTATAAATACGTGGGTTCAGTTTTTAATCCCACTTTTCATATTCTCATTCCCTAGTACGAAGTTCTTCTCCTCCTACTATCAAGATTGATAAAACAAAGTACATTCTATGTTTTGATGATTGTCAATCTGCTCGAGAAAGACATAGAGACCTGGTTCGCGATCTGCTCTCTTTGTATGTTGTACGATCGGTAACGTAACAAAGCCGCACTACCAATCGCACAAGCTTTGTACAATAATCTTTGCCCATGCTTTAAGTCAAACATGGGATGAGTGGTCTCTATCTCACCCACATGTTCCCCAATATATATACAACTTGTTCCAACATATTGTGTATCACTTGAAAACCTAAACTATCTTGTGTAAATCCTTGCCGCCTCAAGTTCTCAAGTGATCTCAATAACTAAGCCACTTACAAGCTGAAGAACCTGACCTAGACACAAGATTATGTCTATGTTAATTAGGTTGCTGTGAGTCTTTGTTCATTTGTTCTTTAAATTGTAAACCTACTTTTCTTTCAAGAAGCTGTTGTAGGTAGGTTAAAATTCTCATTAGTTGTTAGGAGGTTTACCTATTTAAACTATTGAGTGGTGCCCTTGGCTAGAGTTAGTCAAGTGTATTACTTGGTTTGGATATATTTAGTCAAACGTGGTTGTGTGCTTGGCTAAGGGTAGTCAAGAGTTGTAGCTTACAATAGGTGTATTGTAAGGGTGAGGGATTTATGAGAGTTGAATTGCTAGATTGCAAGAGGTTGAAATCTGAAGTTTCTCAGTGTAGTGAAGTGAAATCCTACGTGGTAGGTCGTGGTATTTAATCCATTGAGCAAGAAATTTTTTGAGGTAAAATCTTGTGTTATTTACTTATTGCACTATGTGAGAGAACTGGTAGACAACCAGGTCTCTCCATACTGTTTGGTGGACGTACAGCTTATAACAATTGGTATCAGAGTAGGTACTTTCTAAAAGGTTAACACCTAGAAATAATCTATGAAATGGCAGCCCTACCAAACTTAGAAGAAGGTCAATCTTCCACCAGACCACATAGATTTAACGAAAAATATTATGGGTGGTGGAGGGCTAGGATGCGTGACTTCATTATGCCTGAAGACTTAGAGCTGTGGGACATCATTTTTGACAGTCGTCATGTCCCTGTAAACAAAGATGAAGCTAGCTTGGCAACCACTCCAAAAAAAAGGGAAGAATATACTAAGGCAGACAGGAAGGTCATGGAGAAGAACTATAAAGGAAAGAAGATTCTTGTCTGTGGTATAAGAGCTAATAAGTAAAATTGAATCTCATCATGCACAACTGCTAAGGAGATCTGGGAAGCTCTCCAAACTGCCCACGAAGGAACAACGCAGGTGAAGAACTCCAAAATTGACATGCTCACCACAGAGCATGAGTTGTTCAAAATGAAAGAAGGTGAATCTATTCATGATATGCACACCAGGTTTACCTCTATAATCAATGAGCTCAACTCTTTAGGAGAAGTTATCATAACTACCAAACTAGTGAGGAAGCTGCTTGGTGTTTTACCTGATTCTTAGGACAACAAGGTACATGCCATCCATGAAGCCCAAGAAATCACCAAGCTGACGATTGATGAACTCATTGGAAATCTCAAGACCTATGAGATGAAGATGACTCTGAAAAAAGTAGAAAAGAATGAAGTAAAGAAAGACAGGGATCTAGTTCTTAAAGCTGCAAAAGGAGATAGAGCGATGAGGAATCTGAAATGGCCTATCTCTCACACAAATTTCATAAGATGATTACGAAAAATAGGAGAATTCCTAAGATAGGAAGCTCCAGTAGAATCTTTAAAGGAAATGATTACTGCTGTCACACATTTGGAAAACCTTGTCACTTTATGAAAGATTGTCCTCAAAACAAGCAGGAAAACTATGACAGAATTGGCTGGAGGAACCAAGTTCCCGATAGTAAACTCAGAAGAAAAGAAGTTGCTGATGAAATGGTGAAGCAAGCGCTTGATGCATGGGGAGATTTCCTAGTGAATTAGAAGGTGAGGAGGATGAAAGGATCACATCAATGATGGCTATTGAAGATAAAGCAACAAAGTATGATTCAATCTTTGCACTCATGGACGAATCAAATACAGATATAAGGATAATGATGAAGACAAAGAGGTAAAATTTCTTGAGGTTAAGAAAAACTTAAGAACTTACTCTCAGAATAAACTCTATTATTATCAAGCATGTTGATTGATGCTTATCATGATATGATTGTTGAAAAGAGTGAGTTGAACCATGTGATCGATGAGATAGAGCAACAAAAAGACAAATTGTGTGTGTCCATTGGAGAAATGAAGGAACAAATTCATGAGACAAACCAACGAAACATCATATTAGAAAGTCAAGTAAGAGAAAGGTGTGGAGTTTCTCTCAAAGGGAAAAGGTGAAGAAAATGAGTCTCACTTGGAGCGTGAAAATGAGCTAAATAAAGTAAAATTGTGTCTCACTGTCGAGATTGAGAAGAATGAGCAGTTAAAAGATGATTTAAATAGGGTCGATTTTGATCTTGACAAAGCTCTAAAACGGACCTAGTCCTCCGAAGTAATCACCTCTATGTACAAGAGTAAGGGTAGCGGTGGAGATGGACTTGGTTTTGAGTAGGAGAAGATTCCCTACAACTCCCACAATATATATATTTCCACAACAGAAATCTGGTTGTGCACTCATTGTGGGCAAGCAGGCCATTACAAGAAGGCTTGTAAGGCAAGTAGTGAAGTTTTCTAGAGAAATGAGAACTACATCAAGAAGGGAGTTGGCATGGAAGGAGCCGGTCCTCAGAAGAGAAGTGGTCAGAAGAGAATGGTGGGAACGGGTCCTTAAAAGAAATGTGGTAGGAGTGGGTCCTCAAAAGAAACGACCTCAGAAGAAGAAAATTGTGGTCCCATGTGGGCTAAGAGGAGGTTGATCCATCCTTTCTATAACCACAAGGGACCCAAGCTAGTTTCGGTTCCAAAGTCTAATCAGTAACGTCATTCATTAGCTGGAGAGAGAGAGGAACCAGTCAACACGATTAACGATCAGTGACAGCTTCAAGATTCATGAACTCAGCTAAAGAAATCTCTTCTCAAAAGCCATCACAAGAGTTTCTTTTTAAATAAGCAGTCTTCTAGTGGTACCCAAAGCATCCACAAAGGAAACTGCACATCTGGTCTCTCTTTCTTGCTTTCAAGAGATAATCCTAGACCTTGCATGATGTGTTGATATAGATTACTGGAGGGACAAACATACAGAAGGGGAGGAAATGGTAGCACCTGGACTTGATGAATTCAATTGCTAAAGTGTCAGCATGAAGAATGGAAATCCTTGAAAGGCATCTAACAAAAATGGCTACGACAGTAGGAAGGGTAGAAATGCATGACAGGATCAAGATAACTCACGCACAAGCAACGCTGCATACTTCAGAGTTACTGCCTGATAGCTTAAAAAAAAAAACACCATCCAGAGACCTGGGCTCTGTGACTCAGGTTAGTAGTCCCTTCAATGCTCACATATGATTGTTAAATTGCTAAAAATATTTCAAAACAATCTAGTGACCTTTTTCTTCAAAATTCAAAATAATGTCCCATCCAATCTGTTGCTCCTCCCCTTAACCATTCAGCTCCTCTTCTTTTCTATAGCAAACTAAATTGCCATATCATCCTTCATAACACCTTTCTTGTTTCTCTCTCTATTCTTTCATACAATCAGACTGTTAGTCTTCCTTTTAACATCTCCTTCTTATACAAGTTTGTCTGAACCACTTTATATTCCCTTTTCGTGTCAAGCTTTTGCTAAGTATCACCAACTATCTTTCAAACCAGAGCAAATGGATTCTAAGTTATCATTCTCAAAATACCCAACCTCCTCTGATCAAAACACAAATGCATATAACCCAAAATCCCACTTACTAGGTGCTTCAAAAGGTTATTCTCAAATACTGACTCTGACGGAGACATCCTACTATGCTTCGTGCGAAATTAGTCATCCAGAATTTTGGAGCAAAGGCTGAATGAGAAAAGAAATTGAAGGGAAAAGGAAGAAGAATGTATTCTGATAGAGAACATATTGCTCAGAAGCCTCCAAAAATAAAAATGCTGGCCAGATAAGCGAGAAAAGGGTTGTCAACAAGTGAAACAAGTGAATTTGATAAAGCAAGCTATTCATCCATTGCAGGCAGACAGAGTAATAAGAAAGTTGCGGACAATGAGAAATCTCCTCTGCTGAGGAGTAACTCCAAAAAGATGACAGAGAGTGGAAAGGAATGTCATTTTAGCACTATGAATGAAAGCAATCAAGGTAAAAAATCAATAAATAAAAGCAGGGAAGAGATGAGAGGACAGGAACGTCATGCTCAGTTTCCTCCATGACAAAAGAGGAAGATGTATACCAATGAGACACCTGATCCATCCAAGAGACAAAGAAGTGACATTGATACAAAGGGAAGAAAAGTAAGTATGAAAAAGTAAAGAGTCCTGTTTGGAAGGGTTTTAGATACTAACCTCCTTAAGGAACCAGAAATGAAAGAACAGAAGGAAATGGTGGAATTTTAAAACTGGATGTATCTCTTTACTCCACCCACACCCAGCGTGTACGAGGCTGAGGTAATTGAGCTATATGAAAACTTATGCAGGATTGATGATGGTACTCTGGCCCTAACTGTGAATGGGAAAGTGTTTGTATTGAATGAGTCAATACTTTTGAGTATTTTGGGAGTAAAAACTGATGGCGGTACGAGTCATAATACGAAAGGGATCCACTGGGTTCAAAAATGTGATAGTTAAGGATGCAAAGTTTGCAACCAAAGAAAGTCTTTCCAAAAGAGAGCTCAAAGCTGAGTACCAACTGGATTATGAATTTTTTAACAAGGTACAGAATGGAAGAATGATCTACTGTGATGCTAGCAGACCTGGTCTTTCTGGAAGCTCTGGAAACATCTAAACCAATCAACCTGTCAGCCATCATGTTTCAGCGGATGATTAAGGTGGCAAGCACAATGCAAGGAAAGTCCGGTCTTCCTTATGGGTTCTTTATATCTAAGGTATTGATAGTCCTTACACTATCTCTCTCTTAATTCAACACCAAGAAGCAGTAAATGCAGAAATCCAACAGCTCAGGGCAAAAAACACCCTTCTGAAAGCTCAAGTGACTGAACAAATAAGAAACTCTGATTCACAAGATGAAATAAAAAATCTGCTGACTGAAAGGGATCAGTTGAGGGTCACAATAGATGCGCTCAAAGATCAGATAGTGAAGGATCAGCGCGCCAATTGTGAGAGAATTGACAAACTCCTTCAAGTACTAAACTGACTAAGTGATCTTTCGTAGTTCGTGTCCTTCCAAACCTGTCATCCTTTCTCTTAAATCTTGTTGTTGATAACTCTCTTTGGGGTCTTCCCTGACTTCTGACATAGTTGCAGTTTCACCTATTATATTTCTGCACTGAATTGATTACTATCTGTATGTTCTTGCTAATCCCCATTAGACAATCTCTCTGTAATTATGCTTTATTGCTAGCTTACTCACCTCTATTCTTTTCATGCTTTGTTAACCCAGTGGCTCTGAGTTAATTTGACTGAGTTAATTATTTTTGATGATGCCAAAAGGGGAAAGGAGGTGTTAGAATCCTTCTATGATTAAGGGTTGTTTGAATCCTTATGTGATTAAGGGAGAAGAAGGTGCTTGATGTTTGATATATTTTGAGTAAGGGGGAAATAGGTGTTTGAATCCTGTTGCTAGGATGACATTATGTTTAAAATTGGTCTATGTCACAGGGGGAACAAGGGGGACATGATTCTCAGGGGGAACATTGTGTCTAAGTTTGTAATCATCAAAAAGGTGAAAATGGATAAAACAAAGTACATTCTATGTTTTGATGATTGTCAAACTGCTAGAGAAATAGAGAGAGACCTGGTTCACGATCTGCTCTCTCTGTACATCGTACAGTCAAAAGCAACAACTGTAAAGTTACACTACCAACTACAGAACTGTGTAGCAGTATTGCGGCCCATGCTTTACGTCAAACATGGGATGAATAGTCTTTATCTAACCCACATGTTCTCCAATATATATACAACTTGTTCCAACATATTGTGTATAACTTGAAAACCTAAACTATCTTGTGCAAATCCTTGCCATCTTAAGTTCCCAAGTGCTCTCAAGAACTAAGCCACTTACAAACTGAAGAACCTGATCTAGACACTAGATTATGTCTATGTTCTTTAGGTTGTTATGAGTCTTTGCTCATTTGTTCTTTAAATTGTAAACCTACTCTTTTTTCAAGAAGCTATTGTAGGTAGCTTAAATTCTCAATAGTTGTTAGGCAGTTTACCTATTTAATCTATTGAGTGGTACCCTTGGCTAGAGTTAGTCAAATGTATTACTTGGTTTGGATAAAGTTATTCAAACGTGGTTGTGTGCTTGGCTAAGGGTAGTCAAGAGTTGCAGCTTATAATAGGTGTATTGTAAGGGTGAGGGATTTATGAGAGTTAAATTCCTAGATTGCAAGAGGTTGTAATTTGAAGTTGCTCAGTGTAGTGAAGTGAAATCTTACGTGGTAGGTCGTGATTTTTAATCCCTTGAGCAAGGAATTTTTCACGGTAAAATCTTACGTTAATTACTTACTGCACTATCTGAGAGAACTGGTAGGCAACCAGTTCTCTCCATATACTGTTTGGTGGACGCATAGATTATAACAAAGATAAACAAAGATAAGCCTATTCCAAACCTTTCAAGTGAATTCTAACATGTATCCATGGATTCTAAACAAGAATCCATTGTTCCTAACCTAGGGTTTTCAAAAAAATTAGAATTCAAGATTAAGACTTTTGGATTCTTCTTTAAGTTTAGGCCATTAGTTACAAATTTTGGAGTATTAACAAGTATGTAGGGTTTCTATCTACATGTGGAACATCATTGTACTTCTTCACGCCACTTTCTTCCATGATTACACAAATTTTTACCAAAAACTAGGGTTCTAGATAAGTTCATGACAACCCTAAGTACATGTACCATGATATACCATGTTTTCTTTAATAGTTCGTTATTGTGTTCTTAATATTCTCTTTTGGTTATTGAGAATCAGTCCGTAATCCATGAAAACCCATGCTTTTCATTCCATGGGTTCTTAAATGCAAGATATGAAATTTTATGTTTTTTTTTCATGAACTTCTACATGCTTCCATGTTTCATACAAGTTGTACTGTATATCTCTCTTCATGTTAGCATACAATCATGAATCATGTTTACAATCATGTCTATATAATTCATTGACTACTAAGCCACTTATATCCATGTTCATGTTTTGGGAGTTGCACAGATTACCGAGAAGGTTTAATACCTGAAACTACGTATGCCAGGGTCGGATAAGGATCGCTCCGCCCAGTTAGGATGATTCCTTTATGTTAACCCATTGCGGGTTATTGGCCATTCATGTCATGTTCATGTCTTGTACCGCAGTAAGGTACAGGATAGCTTAGTTGATCGGGAAGAGATCAGATACCACGTGTTTATGTGGTGGTTACATGTCGGTTATACTAATGCTCTCCCATAGATATCTTTATAGACTTAAAATGTTTACTCATGTTGCATATATATATTCATGTCAAATGATACTCATGTTCATGTTCTGTTTACAGATACAGTTTCAGTTCTATTATTTCATATGCCATGCTTATTTTATTCAGTTGCTTTACATACTAGTACAATTCGAATGTACTGACGCCCCCCTTTCATTTTCCTGGGGGCCTGCATTTCAGGATGCAGATTTACAGGACGACAGATTAGCTCGTTAGGACTTGGCACGTATCAGCTGTTGGTGAGTCCCATCTCATTCGGGGTTTTATCTTTACTTATATTTATTTCAGTTATGCAGATAAAGTATGCTGGGGGCCTTGTTCAGGTAAACAGTTCAGTAGTCAGACTCATGTCAGAGGTTTCATAGACTAGACTAGTTCAGTAATGTCATGTCAAATATTCAGAGTCGTATAGACAGTATTGGCTCAACATTTATTATTTAATTTCAGACTTATGATCATTTAACCTATGCTTCATTCTCACCATGCATGTTTATATTATATTCCACATCAGTACATGGCCCATGTTGATTCAGCAAGCCATGTGGTTTGCTCGGTCACATACAGCAAGGTACCGAGTGTTGTGTTACGCCCAGACCATTGTTCGGGGCGTGATAAAAGCATACCAAATCATTATCTCCTTGTTCAAGTACTTTTAAGGAAGACAGTTAAAGAATGGACAAGAGGAGGAAAAGAAATCAGATTGTAGACTTCCCCGGGATGTTTGAACTATTCTAGACAAACAACAAGTTTCAACCAAGAAAAAGCCACACTGAATAAGCATATAAACAAGAATACATAGGATAATGTAAATAACAAGCTTATGCCTCAATGGGTTTGTTTAATGATAAAAATTGTCTCATGCTTAGCCTTTAAGGAAACCAAACTTAATGTGCATAGGAACATGTTAGAAACAGGGTGATGTAGATAACTGTCGCTAAATTGACTTATCATTTTGATTATCCTGAACATAGAGCAATTTAAAGAGCATGAGGATTCAAAACAAAATAGGCTGCTTAACATGTTTCTCATTATCACAAGTTCAGGGTTTCATGAAATATCATTCTTAAACTAAAGAACACATTAGAGATGCAGTAAGGCTAGCAATTACATAGTTCTATTATAACCAACCATTTAGACACCTAAGACATTTTAAACAGAACATCCCTTGTTAGACTGGTTTTAAATGACAAAAGCAGGCAGGTATCAAACTCATCTAAGTTTAGGATTCTACTCAATATGAGTATAGGCATACAAGTTGGTTTCAATGCAAGACATATTATCTTTTAAGCTAGATCTGGATTATCAAATCTATCATATGCATATATAGGAGTCAAATTGATGTTCTATAACAGGCAATAGTTACTAGATATGTCAACCAATCATATTCAAACTAACTAACTAGACAGGCCCCATATGCACTAATCTTGATTAGCTTTAGTTGCAATTAATATAGAGCATTAGGTAGAACCATTCATTAGCAGATAGTCAGGTAGGCTAACAGTGATTTGAAGCACCAAAATGAATTCATAGGCATGTTTATTATACATAGTTAGACAAAATCTCAACCAGAACAACCTATAATTAAACTGATAGATTGGCAGATATCACACATAGCATGAGTTTGAAAAATATTAACTTTAAACAAACTTATAAACATGCCAGTGACTAAGTAGTCTGATTAAAACACACATTCAATTGGAAAGAAACTAGATTAGGTTGGATCTTGTTAACATTCTTAATGACTAACTAACCAAACTAACTCAAAAACAATATTCAGAACATCGACACTAATGTCTTGACCACTCTAGCAACATATTGTCATATTAAGGTCACATTTAACTAAGTAGAAAATAAAAGTTAGGTAAACACATATATATGTTACTACCACTCATCAACAACAATACAAGCTAAGTAATCATGCTTAGACAGGCTAATAACTAAGCTAAGCTAAATCTGAAACTAAACTAACCACTAAACATATATAAACTACTATGAACAGGCTAATGACTAATTAACACATAACTATGAGAGAACACACAAATGAACTAGAAATTAAAGAAAATAGCTAAAAGGAAGAGTATTTACCTTTTCTATGTGCAGCCTATATTGAGATTGGAATTTGGAGATCCTTCTTGCTCCTTAGCACCAATACTTATCCACAAACATGAAATAAATTAATTTTTTTAAACTTAAACCTAATTAATTAAAGGTTTCAGCAAAAATGCTAAATCCCTATTTAAATTAGGTGTTCTTTGCTCAGGTTTGAGACTTGTGTGTATATCGATGAATGTCCGTGTTGAAGTGAAATATGGGGTTCTTTATAAAGAACCCCATAAACTCCTAAAAATTGTAGAACTATTGATGTGGGACACAAAGGATTCTCTTGAATCCGTGTAAACCAAACACAACCAATGAAATTCGTTTGTTTGAAATACCAACAAGACAAATCCCATTAAGAGATTTGTACTCGTTTGACCGTGATTTGCAGAAAAGAAAAAGGGAAAAGGAGGGTTATACCTTGTTTGGTTGATTTGTGGTGGAGTAAGGAAGAGTTAAATGCTCTTTCTCCAAATGGTCATACGAGGGCTGCAAAAGCTGAAGACTACTGCGATTTTGCCATTCACGGCCACGGTGACGCGGAGAGAGAAAGGGGGTTTGAGGTGGCGGCTATGGTTTCACCGAGAAACTCTCTCTTCACAACAAATGAGACCTTAGAGATCTGTTTGTTTGTGGAATGTATAAGTGGGATGGTGTTGGGCCGGGTCTTGGTCCAAATGGGCTGGATTCAGCGGATTTTAGTGGGAAAAGAAATGGCCCATCATATATATATATATATATAATATATATATATATATATATAGATAGATAGATAGATAGATAGATAGGTGTATAGATGTATACTCGTGTATATTCATGTATATATGTATATATGGAGGGCCCAAATATGCCCTTTTTCACAAATAGCCCAAATTAAATGTCCATTAATTGAACATTCCAATTAGGCTAGCATTATCATTAACTAACCAATTAATTAATAATAAAAAAAGGGCCATGTTCATGAAATGACTAATTTTTGCAAAATATAACCTAATTGATTTAAATCATGTAATAGGATATTTCAAGTATAACCACAATCATCACATAGCAAACAATTTCAAATGTAACCACAATTAAGTAAATGATTAATTGTAATCAATTTGAATCACAACTGCTAATGAAATTTGAATTTGAGAGGTAAAATGATTATCTCATTTAATAAATCAATTTTCTTGAATCAACGGAGCAAAATATTTGTCAATATGATATTTAATAATTTAAACAAATAAATGAATAAATGTTTTGAACTATTTTGGATTAAATTTTGACAAATGACTTAATATTAATGATAAAATATGCAATGCATTTTTAAATGAGTTAAAATATATATTTGAACTCATTTTGCCAAATGAAATGGCAAAATACTGTCGAAATAATTTTGTAAAAAAATTATTTTGGCTTAAAAAAATACATATCTCACTCTGTTTGTGATTCAAAAACTCTGAATAATTAAGTAAAATTTTTGGAGGCCAAAAATTAGGTGTCAAAAATTGCCTCTTCGGTGTTCGTGGATGGTGTGCCCATCCCCGATCATCGAAATTTGACAATCCTGATTTTTCGGCGGACCGATTTCAAAATACTTCTCTATTCTGATGCAATTTTCAAATATGTGGTCGGATCCCGGTCTATGGATTTTCTACATATCTCAGGCTATATGAGAATTCAGGTCACTTGTAGTTCGACTCAATTAGACTTCTAAATGCAAATTTAAACAAATCTCGGGTCTTCCAATGTCAAAACTGAGAAACCCAGAGTGCTCTGTTGGAGGGTGATTGACTCTCTGGTATTGAGCATGCCTACATATCCCTAGTCTTGGAAATCAAGTCACTTGCAGTTCGACTCTATTAGGATGAAAAGGGTATCCCTTATGCGGGATGCCTTTGTGTCTTTTTCGGTATATGCCTGACTAGTTGCAGGAATTTTTTAAAAGAAAGCAAGTAATGCAAGCAATCAAAAAAATCCAATTTGTGTGGCTGAGCACGGGGTGGAGTGATCTTCCAATTCCTAGCCGGAGAGCTTGAATCTCATGGGCACCCTATCTCGACCGGCTACGTAAGAAAAAATTTCACAATTTCTCCGAATGCGTCCGGGTCTGGTTTGATCAGCCCGCTCCTCCCTTTGGCGGCTGCTAATCGGTTTCCATCTACCGGGTAACATTGTGGTTGACCTCTTGGTCTTTGTTCTGTTTTTATCGTCTTTGCTTGGTTTTGATTGTACCTTCCTGGTTTGCAGGTTGACCTTCCTAGCACTGTTTAAATGTGAATGACCATCTTGCCCCTGCATCTCTGCTTTACAATCTTGCATGGTTTTGATGTCTCTCTTGGATGATTTCTCAAAGTAAGTGACCTTCCGCACTGCTCATTTTGCTGCACCTCCTCCAGTCATTATTGTTATGAAATGGCCCTCTCAGCAATATGGCCCTCTCGGCACTATGGCCCTCTCTGCGGTATGACCTTCTCGGCGGTATGACCCTCTCGGCGGTATGACCGTCTCGGCAGTATGGTCCTCTCGGCGGTATGACCCTCTTGGCAGTATGCCCCTTTTGACAGTATGACCCTCTTGGCAGTATGCCCCTTTTGACAGTATGGCCCTCTTGGCAGTATGGCCCTCTTGGTAGTTTGATATGAATGGCCCTCTCGGCAGTATGGCCCTCATGGTAGTTTTATATGAATGGCCCGCTCGGCAGTATAGCCCTTTTGGCAATATGCCCCTTTTGGTAGTTTGATATGAATGGCCCTCTAGGCAGTTTGATATGAATGGTCCTCTCAGCATGCAAATGATAGATATGGCCCCTTTGGCTAAGTCGTCTATCTTTCGTCCTTTATATTGTTTGTGACCCTTTTGGCCTGATATTTTCCCTTGTGGCGTTTGTCCCTTTTCAACCCTTTCTGGCTAGATATTTGCCCTTGTGGCATTTCGATCATTTTTCAGTCCTTTTGGTTAGATGTTTTCCCTCGTGGCATTTCAATCCTTCGTTAGCCCTTTCTGGCTAGATGTTCGCCCTTGTGGCATTTTAATCCTTTGTTAGCCATCTTTGGCTGGATATTTTCCCTTGTGGAATTTCAATCCTTTGTTAGCCCTATTTGGCCAGATATTTGCCCTTTTGGCATTTCAATCCTTTGTTAGCCCTCTTTGGTTAGATATTTGCCTTTGTGGCATTCTAATCCTTTTACAGCTTCCTAGACTTTGTTGTGGTTCAAATCTTCCTCCGATAGGCTGCCTTTACCTATTATGAATAAATAAAGTTAGATGAATGGTCGTCCTCTAGACGACATTAGAGGCCTGCATCAGAAAATTGTTAGTTTCCTATAAAGTTGATCCACGTTGTTGTCTTCGATTGCATCTTAGCTGCTTTCTTGGGCCCATTCCTCTTGGGTTCGGTAGTTTGAAAGATGAATTTATCTTAAAGTAAATATTTTTCAGATTTTTTGATCACAAGTTTTTTCGCATTTTGTTCATGAAAAAATGTAAATTTTGAAAATCGTTTAAATTGGTAGTCATGAAAAATGCGTTTAAATGAGGATTCCTCCGCCTTTTGCTGCGTCTGCTAGTTGAAGCTCCAGCTCCCTTGTGTAGAATTTTTGAGACCCTCTAAAAAATTCTGCCTCAGTTTAAATCTTGCGTTGGCGAACTCTTGCGCTGAATCTTGACGTAACAAATTTTGAGACCCTCTCAAAATTTCTACCCTAATTTAGGGTTTTGAGTAGATTATCTCTTAGGCGTGAACTGTTGATGGAAGAAAGTTTGAGACTCTCTCAAAATTTATTCCCCAGTTTGAGGTTCCGGAACAGCTAACTCTTGGGCCGGACTTTTTGAAGGAATTTTTTAGATCTTCTCAAAAATTCTGCCCCAGTTAGGTATATGTAGTAGGCTTCTGTGCCAACTCTGAATTCCTTTTGAATTCTCTGTGGCTTCCTAGGGATTTCTTGGGTTTTTTGTTTGGTACGACTGAGCTCCAGGAGCGCCTACATATCATGTCACAGTAGGAATCAGGTTGAACGCAGTTCAAAATAAAATAATTGTGTTTTGATTTTTTACTAACTGTGACCGGGTCCCAAATGGACTGCCTATGTATCCCACTCTAGGAAAGTCAGGTCATTGCTTAGTTCATTTTACAATGAAATCATTTGGTTTTTGGCTTTTTCTATCTATTACAAAATGATTACAAGCAAAGAGATAAATATTACAAGCAAATAAATAACTAACACAACTAAAAACGTGCGTTCAAGCTTAATACCGCTTGATGGTGTCCGAGTTGATTGATTTTGGCCACTCTTGGCTGTCCATTTCTCCTAATTTCACTGCTCCTCCAGAGAGAAACCTGCGGATCACGTATGGACCATGCCAGTTGGGCGCAAATTTTTGTTTGTACTTGTCTTGGTGTGAAAACACTCGCTTGAGTACCATTTTCACTATTTGGAAAAGTCAAGCTCTTACTAGCTTGTTAAAGGCACGTGCCATTCTTTGTTGGTATAATTGACCGTGACATACGACCACTATCCGTTTTTCATCGATTAGAGCAGTTTCTCGTATCGGTTTCGCACCCATTCTGCGTTGTCCAACTCTGCCTCTTGAATGATCCTTAGTGATGGTATTTCTACTTCAGCAAGTATGACTGCTTCGGTGCCATAGACAAGTAAATATGGAGTTTCTCTTGTTGAAGTCCAAGTCATTGTTCGGTAGCCCAGTAATGCGTAAGGCAACTGTTCATGCTAACACTTGTACTTGTCTGTCATTTTCCTTTATATCCTCTTGATATTGTTATTGGCCGCCTCCACAGCTCTATTCATTTTGTGGTCGATAGGCAGTTGAGTTCCGATGGGTTATTTGGAACTGTTCACAAATGTCCTTCATCAAGTGACTATTTAGGTTTGTCCCATTATCTGTTATGATGAACTCTAGTATGCCGAAGCGGCATATGATGTTGTTTCGCACGAAATTGGCTACCACCTTCTTTGTCATTGATTTGTGTGATGTAGCTTCCACCCATTTGGTGAAATAATCAATAGAGACCAAGACAAATTGGTGTCCATTTGAGGCGGCAAGCTCGATGGGTCAAATGACGTCCATACCTCGGGCGACGAACGGCCAATGTAAGCTCATAACATTGAGTTCACTTGGTGGGGCTCTGATCAGATCTCCATGGATTTGGCATTGATGGCATCTTTGCACAAATTTGCAGCAATCTCTTTCCATTGTCATCCAGTAGTAACCCGCTCGGAGGATTTTCTTGGAAAGAATGAACCCGTTCATGTGAGGTACACAGGTTCCAGCATGCATTTCTTCTAGTAATTTTGTGGCCTCAGCGGCATCCACGCATCGGAGTAATCCTAGATCCAGTGTTCTTTTATAGAGAATTTCTTTGTTCAGGAAGAATCCATTGACCATTCTCTAGATGGTTTTCTTCTGATTGCTCGAGGTGTTCTCGAGATATTCTTCTTTTTCAAGATATATCTTTATGTCAATATACCATGACTTGACATCAGGCTCATCTTCCATATGGGAACAATAAACATGTTCTTCTTTTAGACTTATTTCCAGCGGGTCAATGTGACTGCTTTCAGGATGTTGTATTATGGATGCTACAGTAGAAAGAGCATCAGCGAACTCATTTTAAGCCCTCAGTGTATGCTTGAAATCAATTTTCTTCAACTTCTTGTTCAACTTCTGAGCGAGATTCACATATGGCAATACATTGGCATTCTTGGTAGCCCATTTGCCTCGTACTTGGTGGATCAATAGATCTGAATCACCTATGACCAATAACTCCTGGATGTACATTTCCAAAGCCATTTTGAGGCCTAGAATGCGCAGCCTCATACTCCGTCATGTTGTTGGTGCATCGGAATTTGAGCTTTGCGGCCATCGGGTAATCTTTGCCCTATTTCTAATATCAAGACTGCTCCGATTCTTGAACCCTTGTAATTAACTGCACCATCGAGGGACAATCTGTCACGACCAAACCCGTCATGATGGCACCCATACTAACCTCCCTGGTGGGCGAAACATCCCCCCAATCAATTAATCAACCATTTAATCAATTACAACTAACAACAGAACCAATAAATATAAGTCTAAGGAATGCCATAGATAATAGAAAGTGCAGAATACTAGTTATTACAACCCCAAATTCGAAAGTCATAATACAAGGACTCTAATCATAAAACTGTCTATGAAGTACATAAATGTCTGAAAATAACAGAATGTCTAGAAATTAAATAGACATAACTAAGGAGAGAAGTTCAGGAGGCATGCCATGGATAGGAGCTCACCCTCGGATCTGGACAGGAAGTAGCCTTAGGCTAGATGTGAGGTCTAGAAGACGTCACTGGCACACAATCTGCGCTCAAACATGGTGCAGCAAGGTAGTATCAGTACAAACACTATGTACTGGTAGATATCATAGGCCGACTAAGATTAGTATCATGCATATATTCGTAAAACTAGTAAGATAAACAAATAGCTAGAATAACCAAACCATAACAACAATAATATCCACAATACCAATCAACAATGAATCACATGAATAAGATGATGTCCAATGCAATGCAATCAATGATAAGTATCTCAATCATACACACATGCTAAAGTCCTTGTTCGCACGATAGTCATGACCCCCGAGGACCCATGGTGTCCATGCACCACTCGCTCCGGAACTGACCTCGGATAACGAGCCACAACTAGGCCACATCCTCACTCCTGTCAAATATGCCTTATATATATATATGTCTGTATACCACAATGGATCTCAGGATATGGTTCAATTCCAGAACCCAATATGAAGCACCACTCCAATATAAGCATGATCAATCAATAATGTCAATGCCAAGAAAGTGCAAGTCACAATGCCATAAGCCATAAAGAGTCTCAAAAAGATCAACTCAACTATAACATGAATCATACAAGCTATATCAATCAACACGAAAGAGAATAATATTTAAATCCTTTCCTTCCAATAATATAGCAACTACACCTCATGGTTCTGTCATGACCCAACCAGAGGGCCATGACGGGCACCCGGAGCTAACACACTGAGCACCTCTAAACATACATCTCATAAACATTTCTGGGTGGACCATAAAGATAGATCCTAGATATCATGATCTGTAAGGACATATATCACAATATAACGGCACATATCTATATAATCTTCAACAATTATGTCCATCATCACAACCTGACAAGCCTACAAAAATGTTATATAATGATAAGAACCAGTGGGGTTATAAAACGTCTAACTGTACACACATGTCTACGAGCCTCTACATAGAATACAACTGACCAAAAGGACAAATACCAATTGACTGTAGCTCCGAAGTAAGTGAAGTGCTCCTGAGAATTCGCTGATAAATCACCTACGGGTCAGATCCATGTACCTGTCTACCTGCGGGCATAAACACAGCGTCCACAAGAAAGGACGTCATTACGAACAATGTACTGAGTATGTAAGGCATGAATAACAACATAATAAGAAATATGAAACATAACATGATGTAAAGATAACCTGTACATCTGATTGCCTCTTAAGGTGGATACCATGCATGCTAACTTTAACTTTTTAAAGCAACATTAGAAATATATATAGAAGTACACTACCCATCCATATAGGTATGGTGTTATCTTGCCCGTCCATAGAGACGCGGTGTTATCTTGCCCGGCCCACGTAGGGTGCGTGTGTTATTTTCGCTTCCGCCACGCAGGCGCGGTGTTATCTTGCCCGGCCCGGCGCGGGGGCGGTCTTATCTTGTCCCCCCGGGGGGGGAGGGGCGGGCTTATCTT